>NW_020271560.1:3413872-3872934 GCF_002803265.2 Melanaphis sacchari | reverse complement strand
AATAAATGAATATACCTAAATAAATCAAATTTAAAGAAAAATAAATGCTTCATAAAATTGAATAAACCAAGTTCAAAATAAAATGCTAATCGTATACAAGTGTAATTTATTACACATGATACTTACGTGAAAATATGTTAATTTTATAGTTGCACATATTATTATTATAACGTAATAAATACTATACGTAAAAATAAAGGAAATAAAATTGTTCTAACGTTTATTTACGATAATCTTGTACTTCATACTTTTTTGTAAAAAAAAAACTTAAACTTGGCTACTTCAACTACGATCACCAAAAAAGTAGTGTTCAACGCAAACAAGATTTCCGATCGATTAACTATTATATAATGCTGTAGTAGTATTGCTCGTAAAAAACACACACACACACACATATATATATATATATATATACATATAATAAAACGTTAAAAGCGTTTATGGATAGGAAAGGAAAAAAAAGTAAAACGCACACCGTAATAAAACTAACAGCTCTCCCTCGTTCAGACTTAGTAAAAAAAAAAAACAAAAACAAGTCCAATGAAATTCGAACGGTGGTCGAAAGTATATATTATATACTTCCAAAATTCCTTACAAAAATGAACTCGAGGAAAAATAAATTTTCCAAAACTGCTGAGCGGAGATTGATCTGTAACCATCACTAACCGTTGAACCGGTTAACATTCAATAGTTCACCTAGAAACGTATCTTGACTCTTGAAAAAAACTCTTTGATCATATCTCAAGCATTATATATGTACATAGTATAGTATTACAGTATACTATTACTGTAATGATGTAAATCGAAACACAGGTTATACCGATTATCGCAGGGATGTCGAAAATGTTTTGGCAATTCTTTTTATGAGGTGAACTTTAATAGAATAAGTATATTATTTTAAAACGTAACTATTATAAAAACTCATATTGTAACTACAAATCGTGTACGCAGATAAATAAAATATCAACTATTATGATAAACAGCAATTTTCTCAAATATTATTCCACATATAGCTAAAATTCTATAAGTAACAATAACTCTTTATGCAATATAATCGCATAATTATGCATAGGCACATCTGCAATGATAACATTCATCGATTGTTAATAATAATATAAATGCCATTCGGAAATTTAAGCTTAAAAATGTTTGTTCCATTTTATTTATTTTTGGTTGTGAATGTCAGACAATAGACAGATTGTTATATACTATGACATTTTTAGTATAATATACAATTATTTAATTCGCAGTTTTCCTGAAAAACCTTTGTGGAAACCAATAAAAAATAATTTTGATGACAAAAAATATTAATAAGTCCACAATGGTCATTCTAAATATGTAAAGTATTATGCATTATTTTTTTATAATGATAGTAGATTTCATTGCCTTGATTATTATTTTGGTTTCACGGTGAACTACATTGTTTAAAAATAATCAGGGCAGTACTCAGTCGCGTACTCGTGTCGCGTACATAATATCATTATATTAATTATACGAGTCACTAAACATAAATAATTATTATTGAAATGATAAAACGGCATTGACTATACACGTCCGACTGTTTATTTTTGATAACACAATAAATACGTTGTGCGCGATTGTAGAGTTTTGACATTGAAATCCAAATTTTTTTTGGATGAATCCCGAGGGTTATAGACGCGACGATACTTCACTCACTTCACTGAGCTATTATATTATTATAAAATGTATAGTTATAATGTTATATATATATATTATACGTAAAACTGTGGTCATTGTTATTCAATAGGGCTTATAGCTTGTCTAAGTTTTGAAATGTCCGTCGATTTGGTTGAAAAGGAAAAAAAAACGATTATTTAATAACGTCGTAATGGCATTATGGTAAAGCATAGGCCTGAGTGCACTTAAGTAAATTTTAGGAAAAAGAGTAAGTACTCACGTTATACTTTTGAAGCGTCTCATTTTTTTGTTCGGTGAACTCTAATAGTAAGAAGATAAATTTTAACAGTAGTGGTCAACATCTTAAATTATATTTAAAACACTTGATTTTGTAAAAAGGACAATTTAATTTAAAACTTAAAAAAATCATTGAAAACACTCTGGTGCGTGTTAATTTGTCCGATTCTTGAGTATATCTTTATTGTTCGGAATCTGCATACTATTTATAATTTTTATTTAACAGAAATATTTCAATCTAATTTTTTGTGATTCGCTGGTTTTTTATTAAGTGTATATTTATCAAGTACTTCACGATTTTACGCTAATTATAGATCTCCTTAACCTTAACTCGCTAGCTGATCACAGAGAAATGTTAGAACTAAATTAATTAATTAATTTAAGGCTTATAAAGTAATGGTAATAAATAATAATACTTCTCCTTACCTTTTATTTCTATTAAATTTTAAAGTTTCTCAAAGACACAGCAGATCACACGTTCAATTCTTTATTCTTATTTGGACAACCAACTATCTATCTAACTAATAAGGCGTCTTGTATCAAATGTCAATGCAAACCAACTTTTTGTTATTCCTTGAAGTGTTTTTAATTATCATTCTGATTTATTTTATATTGTAAATATTGTACTATTAATAATTTAAAATGTATATTGCAACTATTAATGTAAAAAGGTAATACTCATAATATAAATAAATAAAATAATATGTTATGATATAGGATTATTCATTTCACATTTGAAGCTTATTATTTTTGAAAAAACTTAGGTATATTATGGAAAATATGTTTGTCTTTACCATTTTTTCTAGTTTTTTTATTTTTGAATGATACAACATGCATTTTTATTTTCATATTCTACATTAGAATATTACTCAGAGTATTTCGATTTATTAAAATCAAATTTTAAACAATATTAGTTTATTAGATAATATAAACGTTTAAAGTTTAAATAAAATAAAGTAGTGGAAATTTAGCCGATTACTACTTAATATTACCATGGTGTACCAATATTAATGTATTACCTTTATCAAAACTTTAAATAATTATTACTTATAAGCTATTTGTCTGATATTTCATTTTTATAGATCAAAATACTCTGAAAAATATTTTATCTTAGAATACAAATTAGGATAAAAATTGTTAGGTTAAAAAAGTGCTTACTGTCTCTATACAATTTACGCAATTGAAAATACGATAGAATTGATAAAAATAGTATAAGATAAAAATTTATTTTTTCTAAGAATTATTGTGTTTATAATTAATGAGTGTCTTATGATAAATATATTACCCGATTACTGGTTAGGTACACATACATATTATAAATTGCTTATTGTTGTTTCTTAATATTTATTTATTTAATAAAAAACAAAAAAGCAATAAACCAAACACCACTTTGTTGTGTTATATTTTATATACGTGTACGTATTACTCTAACGTTCTAGTAATCGAATGGTTTTTCTATAGCTGTCGTTTTCACGGTTCGAGTTCCTCAATTTATAAGGCGTTAAAAAAATTGAGTTAGCATTCAACCATATACGCGAAGGTGTTACCGATTTCGGTTAAGCTTGATAATAATAACATTTTTGAGTTATTTTATAAGCTGAATAGGTATTTATCTGACATATATGGTTGAAAATAGCGACAATATATTGTCAATTCCAGTGTTTGTGTTGAATTCATTGATTCGATTTCTTTTAGAAGTAACGCACACTCCTATGTATATATATATATATAAAGTATTTACCAATTATTTAAATATACATATAAATATAACATTTTTGATTTAGAAGACCTATATGTATATAATTTATTATATATGTTGATACATATTATAACACAGGTTTATTTGAAACAAGCTTTTCAAAACATAATACATTTAATGCCACACTATATCTATAGAGAGTATATACACAAAAACGCATAGAACCGTGAAGACGTAAACTAAGAAATTGTATAAATTCATTACCGATGACGACTTTTACATGTGGTTTTTCGAGTCCATGATATAACTATATAAGAACAGATATTATTGGATAATATGCCAACGCGCGGGCATTCGTTCACATGCAATAATAACTCGTAAATGCTTTTAAAATACATTATGTTTGCCTTCTATGAATTTCGCTACGCTCAAATGCTTTATTTATTTGTTTTTTTTCTTAAATGTTGAACGAAGTGTCTGGTAATATCTATTGTGCGCGAAATTATTTGGGATGATGGTTCGAGAAAAACGTGTGAGTTATTTGTATTTTTAGAATTATTATATTATTTCAATATAAACATATTATATACTTATTTTGATAACCATTATAGTTCAAACAAAATTTAATGTTGGTAAAATTTTATATTTTTTATATTTCTATAGTTATTATTAATACCACTTACCAAAACTAAATACTTAGCTGGCAATTCATACAAATTCTATAAAACGAGTTAAGTTTATTATTTATTTAGGTCAATCCTAAATTTAATGTATTTTATACAATATGGTTTTGTAAATTCTGTTGAACAACAAAACTCATTAAGACCAGATACGTTAACTACGAAAGCAACCAAATTAACGTTTATAATCTAATATTGATGTAGTTAATTTTATTATAACACATCAATAGAATAACTAAACGTCTATAAACTCAGTTTATAAAGATTAATAATACATATTTGTATCAGTTTAAATTTCTATTATTCAATTTTAAACTTAGAAATTTGAGAACAGATTTATCGAGTTTCATTATGACATTATGTTGTGATTGTTTAATTTAATTCAAACATTTTTTTTTTTTTTTTTTTAATTCATTCATAAACTTAATTCTGATGTATTACGTTGGTACTTTATGAAATTTGTGTGTGTTCAACGTTAAGGAATTTCCATTATGAGCATTAGTTTCTTCTCAAAATGTATAACTTGGTTAGATATATAACTATCATATTATAAGCTCTGAATAATTGACAGTATATAATTCTAAAAGAAAAAAATATCATGCTTGACTTTTTGTGTGAATGTATAATTATATAGATACGCATAACATATTTTCGTATAATACACTTTCTTTTGTTATATTTTATTTCACTTAGTTCTGGAAGTTTTCTATGTTTTAATTTTAGATTCTAAGTAGGTATTACAATGAATATATTGATTTTACAACGATGTGTTTTAATTTCTTACGTTAATATGATTAAAATAGTAAACAATTTATTTTGTTTTTCAAGTTCAATATATTTTTTGATAAGTAAAGAAAGTTAAAATTTAAACAAGTTAACATATTTATACGAAGAATAACAATTGTAATTATTTTGCTTTAATTTAAAAATATTATTCCTAAAGACTTGCTACTTTTACTTGTATTATATTTTATATAGATATACATAATAACATTTTCAAAACATTTAAATTATTTTTAAGATATTGTAGCTTATTTACGGATTTATATTACGATCGTAAGAGTTATCACATTGTACTAAACTAAAGTGGTATCGACTAAAAAGGTAATATCAATAATAAACTGTAAAAATAATAATTTATCATGATATTTAATGATGTATTTATCATAATATATAATAAATTTAATGTTTAAAAATAATTTTTACTTTAATAGTAATATCAAAAAAAAATATATATATATATATGTAAGTATAATAATATAGGCTGTATATTTTGGTCAAATGTCGTTTTTTTATTTATTCAAATATTTATCATTTAAATCAAATTCAATGTATAAATAACATTAACTTGCTCAATATAAAGAAACATCAACATCAGAGACATCCTACTGTATAAAAGATCGGTTACCTAAATTCTATCATTTTTATTTTTTTAAACTTAACAGTTTAATTAACTTGTCCAAATACACAAATATTTTATTTTATTTTAAAATCCTGTAGGTTTTATACATAGTTGGTACTTGATAACATTATATTAAAATATGATATTTATATACACATGATATTATGTTATTGCTTTTGTGTTTTATTCATTTAACATATTGACATTAAAGAGTAATATAAACCAATAAATTTTCATTTTTATTATTTTATGGAATGAAGCGCATAATATATGCTATTTTTTTTTATTCATGGTTAAATACATCAGTGTTTCTTAACGTTTTTACCGTGACAACTATCTAAATTAATTACTCAATTATTTAGCGATCCCTAAGTATATATTTTATGTACTTTTTACAAACATATTTTATACGTCATATTAGTGAGCTTAAAAATATTATTTGCGACCTTCAAGAAAGTCGTGATCCCAAGATTGAGGAATGATAATCTACATAACTCAAACCATAAGGCATATTAATTATCTGTAAATTTGTTAAAACAATTTTAGTTATATTTTTATTTATAGGTTTACAAATACATAATACTATGTAAGTTATATAGAATTTTACAAATTACTATTTGGAATTGCCAATTGGCCTTAGGGTGTTAAATATGTTGCATTTTTTTATTTTGAAACTAAAGTCATTGATTAAAGGTCATATATATTTATTTTTTATTGTTATTAAAATTATTTACAATCTATATAACACAGTTAAGTATAATTAGTAAATTTGATGAACGGTTTATAATTGATAAGAGGTAGTATTTATGGGCAGGCATTCAGCAGTGCCACTTGACCGGGTACTTTAAGGATTGTTATTAACTTAGTAGGTCTTGCGGCCACTGTCTTTTGAGTCTTCAACGAATGTTACCGGACAGTGAGATAGAAGATAGTTGTTTGATTAATGGGTGACTGTGTGAGCTTAAGTTAGTGTGAAATTTATGGTAATATAATTTTGCTAATTGGTTAAAGGTAGATATTTGAGTGAGTGAAAATCGAGTAGAGGAAGGGGGCAATGTTGCTTCCTTGAGGGACTCCTGCTTTGATTACATGACGAGTTGAGTAGGTAGTGTTAAGGCGGAAGGTAAAAGAGCGATTTTTCAGATAAGATTTGATTAAAAGAAAATAAGGTACGGGTAGGAACTTCTTGAGTTTGTACAATAGTCCGTCGTGCCAAACCTGATCGAAGGCTTGAAATATATTTAGGAATACTGCTGTACAAAACTGTTTTTTTTTCCAAACAGCTGAATATTGTATCAACTGTCTTTTGTAGTTGATGTATGGCCGAGTGTTTTGGTCTGAATCCAAATTGAGTGTGTGGTATTATGTTGTTTGAAGAAGCGAGAGTGAGGAGCCTTTTTAATTGGATTTTCTCAAATATGTTAGAAAAGGTTGAAATAATGCTTATAGATCTATATAAGGCAGGGTTTTGTGGAGATTTATTGAATTTATGGATTAAAATGACGACCGAGTGTTTCCAAGTGCTTGGGAAGTATGATAGCCTGAATATGATAATAAATATATGCGATAAGAGAATAATGATTATTTTTTGGGTAAGTTTTTTTGCAATGATATTACTGATTAGGTAATGGCCTGATGATTTTTTAATAGGGAATTTTTTTGATTATACACTTGATTTAGCGGGAAATTACATAGAAAGGAATGATTCGAGTCTTCTATCCACAATTTGTAATTGGGAAAAAGTAGGCTGTATATTATGAGGAGTAAAGGATTTTGATAGATGCTCAGCTAGTATATTAGATTTTTTAAGGTCAGCGATAGCCAAGGATTGGTCTTCTTTGCAAAGAAAGGGAGATGCTTGGTAAGTAGGAATTCAGTTACTTTCAATAGAGAGCAGTTGGTTCAGTTGGTTGTAGTGAAAGCTTCGACGTATGAGTTATAAGATTCGTTTTTATGCGTACGAATTATCTTTTTAAGTTTGTTTCTTAATTGATTAAGTTTAATCTTATCTTTGGGGTATTTAATTTTTGTCACTTGGTTCTAACCTTACGTTTTTCTGCTATTACGATTTGGATTTGATTAGGTATTTTATTATTCGTGGTGTGGTTAGTTTATGGAAAGAGGTAGTCGAAGCGGCATGTTGTATTGAAAGTGATATTTTATAATTATGATTTTAAATGTAAATATTTTACCACAAGGTTTACATATTGGTTGGTAATTTTTTTATATGCATTAATTAATCTTTTATAATTGATACTAATTTTCTTTATCATTTTATATATTTAAATGTAAACAAAGCAAATTAATGATAGTGTTTTATCCTTATGTTTTGGTGTGATAATATGATTTATTTCCTTGTTTTATATTTTTATGAATTCTTGAGGCGTTTAATGTGCTTATTTATTTATTTTTTTACCAGAAGTCAAATATTGCATCTTAAAATTTCCAAAAAAAGAAGTCTTCTAGTTTCGATTTCGTAATATGAAAAGTAGCCAAACACCTTCTAAGGAAAATGAAAATACTCCTCACATAATTATATTTCTGATGCAATTATTTGGTTAGTTTATTTTCCACTTCAGTGAACGTCCTAATCATAATTGTTAAACTAAAGTTCGACAAACATCTTAATACTCTTGCGTCGTATAAACCAATAAGCTTTCTACCAGACATATAGGATTTTATGCTTTTTTAAATTTTACTCAAAATATTTAAAAAATATATTGAATACATGTAATATTAACTATTAAAAAAAACAATAATTGAAGTATTTAGTTCTTATTAGCAAGGGATATATTATTTAAATCAAAGTATATTTATATTATATAGATTTATTATACCAAGCCATGCCATATACATTTTAGATAATATCATAATATCATAATTCATAACTAGAATAGATAATTTAAATAAGTTATGATTTCATAATTTATAGCTTAATTTTGTGTGTGTATATATATATTTATATATATATATATATATATATATACTAGTTTTATAGAATTACCAGTTTTACTAATTTCATCTGTCATTTTGCTTTTTTTATGGTAAATATATCCTTAAGTGTAGGATATTTGTACTAGCTTCAAAAAGGAGTTTTTTATTTTCACTGTAAACCCTCACAAAAATATTTTTTTATTATTTTGTTTAATATAGATTGTAATTTGTCTAACTTTGTTATTAAAAACAAAACATTATTATTTTGTTATAATTATAAATACATTTTATATGCAATACTAATTAATGTATTATATTCCAAGTATTTTTAAATTTATTATAATATTCAACAGATAATCGATATTAAAAATTATAATATTATAAGACATATTTTTAACGTTTTATTATAAATGTATAAGTAATTAAATTTACATTTTTTTATTTTGGTGTAAATTATGCCTATTTAAATTATAATTATCATTATTATTGCTACTTTTTTTTTTGTGCTATCAGGTAATGCCCTTAAACAGATGTGATTAAGTGGTAGCAGGTGTTCCGTTTACTCAGAAATTAATGGTATCCTCAGAGACTTGAGGGAAATACTTTGTCCACTCTTTTAGTGGTTTGCCGTCGTCGAAACGATGTTGTTGAAAATTCAAAATAATTTACTATAATATATAATATTAAAGAAAAATTAAATGTATATTTTTATAAAAAAATATTGATTGACTAATCTTTTCATACTAAACTGCAAATTGAATTTCGCATTTTGTCCACTGAATAAATTAATAATATAAATTGAAACAGTTTTTATTTGTAAAAAAAAAAAAAACCAATTCAATTAAAAAGAAAATCTTAAGTAAATCAATAATGTTTTATATTTGTACTAAAGCACTTTATGTTGATTTTGAATAATAATAATAATAAAAAAAACAAATTACAAACAAATTGAATGAAAAAAATTAAACTTATTATAAATATCGAATGCTATTAAAAGTTTGTAGCACAAGAAAAAAAAAAACAAAATAAGTCTAAAAACTAAAATAAAAAAAATTTTTATAAATTCTAATTGATAAAGTAGGTAGTATAAATTATTCCCATTAATAAAGAAAAAGTACTAAATATTTGATAGTCTTAAGGAAAAAAAAATATTAAACAAGAATTAATATGTCGAAAAACAAAGGTATAATTAAAGTAAAATAATATTATATCATCCATTTACAAGATATAATGTGTATGCAAATATTGTGCATACGTTAATTATTTTTTCAAAATTAAATTTCCTCTATTTCTTTACCGTAAAAATGGGATCGTTTTTTTTTTTTTTTTTTTGATATATTATGTTACAGTGATAGTCCAAAAAATAACTAATTTTTGTATGTATAAACTTAGAAACTGTCCAAATTGTTGGCATTTTTTCCCATACTATTTTTGTAAATGTTCACAGTTTATAGCTTTAAAAAACTGAATGACTGTGGTTTTAATTGAAAAGAAAAAAGAAAATACAACCAAACGTATTCATAAAAGTAAGATACTGTACAAACAAACAAATCAAAAGTCATGTTATCATTTATGTAGTTATTCCGTGAATAAAGGTTTATTCCTACAAGGCACATTACATTTGTTTTCTTTTTAGTAATTAATAAACAATACAGTTATGTTTAACTACGTATTTATGACGAGATATATTTCAATATAGACGTATGTTTTTACAATTTTATATTTTAATCTAATACAGAATAGTCATACACTATTATAAACTATAAAATATACTTTAGAATAAGTACTTTTCATATACAAGAAAAAATGTGCGCTCTGTGTTTATAGTTTATATTGATCTAGTTTTGTGATGAAATATACTTTTTCATGGATTTAATCTGTTATTAAATTTACGTAGTTTTTGATAAAACATCTTTCAATTTAATTGATTTTAGCGATGAGACAAGTCACTATCTGGTGCCAAATAACGATACTAATAGCTTACCTACTGCCTGTTTTAATAGTGCTGCATCTATTATAATACTCGTTTAGTTAAAATACTATTTTATGTAACCATAAAATAGGTGTTTAATACTATAATAAAAATTATTCTTGAAAAAGCCATCTAATTCATAAAAGGTTTTATTTTTTTGATTGATACATTCAAATGTGGTGAAAATACGCGCGTAGTGAAAGCTTTTAGTTTCGAGTAGCTAATATGCATTTTATATCGACAGCAGTTTTTTTTTCTGCATTTTTTCAATTCAATGGGGAACGTGGGTGCATAATATTTTATGTATAGAGAGAATTTGTGCGTACGGTAATGAAGAGGTGACACGATATTGACATATTCCAAAACGAAAATTTTTATTGATGTTAGACGTAATATAATACGTATACAGGTAGAAACGTGTGTCATATTATTATTATTATTATTATTACCTGTTATTATTTCCATTGTTATCTTGTGCAATAGTGGTTGTTGTGAAGGTATCGCATGACAACCGAAAACAAGTCTTCTTTATGTATTATGTATACCTACATAGTACATACTATTATTATATGTGTTGGATTTGAAACCGACCGAATAATATGTACGAATGTACCGAATATTATACGTCTTTCGCATGTCGCTGTCGTCGACAAAAATGATATGTATTTTACATTTGATTCCGTATTACTAAGACATGTCGCATGTGAACAACAAGACGTATAATATAAGATATATATAAAGCATTTTTGAGTTTAAACATTTATATTGTCAGCTGTAGTTGACTTAAACGTAGACTGTAAAGTATTATTATTTAAGTAGGCGTGTACTTTAATAAAAGGTCATCAGTGTCATATATAAAGTAGGTGCCACCTAACGATGATTTTTTTTTTTTAGCAGTAGGTAGTGGTTGTTTTTGTAAATAATTTATTCTTTATGGAGTATTAATAATTTATTATTAATTATGAAATTTCTAAATTTAGTGATATGGATAACAGATCAATTTTATGCTAAGCCAACCATACATAAATATTCATTGATTTAAACGCAGTTTAGGTGAAAAGTAATCATATTATCAATAAAAAAAAATTATTATTATTTATAATTATATTTTTTGTTTTTTTTTTTACTTTTGTCGATAATAATATAAAAATAAGGTAAAAATATTAAAAGATAAATCCAATAATTAAAAAAAAATACTGTTGACCTTTTATTAGTGAATTGTGAAGTGAGAGAGATTAACGCTTTTCAAGCAATTTTGAGGTGATTTAAAATATCTAAATATTTCTTCTTATTATTTTAATCGAGTTTTAAAATAAGCCAACAAAGGTTGAATATACGGAATACTAATGTACTGAACTAATTTTCTTAGTCAACATTACCTTAAAGCTTAGAAAAAATGTCTTAATAAAATTGTATGTATTTAAAAAATTATGTTTTATTATAGTTATTTAATATTAATTTTAAGTTTTATAGTAATAAGACTAATAAGAGTAATATAACACATAGTTGTTTTTTAAGAACGTTCGGTCAAAATACTATCAGCGCAACTGGTAAAATCGATTGTATTGCGTTCAAAAAATTTACCCATAATCAATAAATAAACATTGAAATCGAGGTCTGGAACTTCTTTTGGTAGAGAAGACCTTAAAAAATATAATTATCTTTCAAAAAAATAATAATAATATAAACAATAATGTATTATACGTGTACAAAAATATCAATGAAAATTATCTATTAAATGTATTAGTTGCGTTCAGTACTTATGATTTTATACTATCTAATAAATTCTGTGTAAATAATATTATTGTTGATCATTGAAAAAATTCCCAATGACTTTTACATGAACTTTTACATGAATCATATAAAATTACTATTGTTTAGTTTTTGACGTCAACGTAACTGTTGCCATTGATGATTAAGAGTTTCTATATAGTATTATAGTCTGTGTATACATTTAGTATGTTAACGTTTTCAAAGTTTTTACTCGTACCTAAATTATATTATAGTAATTATTAAATTGTTGAGTAAATGGATGTTAGAAATACGCAAAGATGGGCTCGTATTAAATGTCAAATTTTCGAGTACAACACAAATATATTTAATTTCAGCTCATTAATTAGGCTTTAATTTACACGACTATACAACTATGTAGGTGATACTTATAAGTATTTGAGCTATAAATCGTTACGTGCGTGTATACATAGTATACGCATGAGGAGTAAGGAAATGAAAGCCAGTGGCAGAATGACATTGGTAGATTGAGGGAATACATTAAGATAATGGTAGTAAACTCAGACACGGTTTTAGCGGATATTATTATTTACTTCTAACGGTAATTATTCGTGGAAAATAACTCCAGGCTCTGGTGGGAACCTAATAAATAATAACTTTAATGTGAATCTAACCTACTACCGAGTTGGAAGCAATTAGAGAAACCAATTCACAAAGGTCGGTCGCACATAAACAATAGATGTTGTGAATAGTATTTAAATCATGACGACAACATATACACGATCAAAAATATATTCCAACTAGGGGGTTGATTTTTATCAATCCGTCTTATTCTCATTGAATAAAATATTTAAAAAAAGTTATTAAAACATATCCTAGTAATTTAATAATAATAATCTATTACGGAGACATTATATTGAAGACCGTCAATAAAGCATTACACATACATTTTGATTCATTGAACCAATTTTTCTACATAATAGACATAATACTTATTAAATATGAAGTTTATATTCAACATGACAATAAAGTATTAAACTCATGCAAATTTATGATCACAAAAAATGTAAGTTAAAGTTAAACCGTGTCAATGTATCATTTCAGATGACGTTTTATGTTGGTAAACACAAGATACTGTACATAATAAACATATTATAATATGTATATATAAATATACATGTACATCTTTTCTAGTCTGAAAAAAACTTTTCCGCTAGTCAATTACCAGAACAACTATTATAGACGTAATTAGAGTTTTTTTTTTTCAAAACTTTATAGTTGAACAAAAGTTGTACACTGAAATAAGAAATAATATAAACTTTTGACATACTTTCTACCTAAATGTATTTTTCTAATTAATTTTTATATCGTCCAAGGTCCAAGTAAATGTATTATTAGCTAATGCATTTAATAATTAATGGTACTATAGTAATGTAAAACGATTTAATCGAAAACAAATTAAATTCGCCATGTATTAATCCATTTTTATGACATTTCGATAAATATTAGGTAGGCAATTAGTTTTAATTAATTTACTAAATAATAATTATATTTAAAATTTTCATTTAAATTTAATACATTTATTTAGAACATTAATTTTATATTTTTTTGTTTTAGGAGAAATTATAAAAATAGATATTCAATATTTTTAATTATTTCAAATAAATAATATGTACATATAATTTAATTGTAATTTATTTTAATATGTTTTTCTGATTTAAATGACGATTACTTTAAGAAAAATACTAGTTGATACATACTACTTAAGAGGAAATTTGGTTGATGACAATGGAATAATTGCTTGTAAATTAAAAATAAAAATCTGAATAATATATTTAAAAAGCTTATTTCAATTCATAACTTTTAACCATTTGTGATTTAACGCAAAAAAATATATTTTCATATTTTGTATCAAGTCGTAATTTTTTAGTTAATTTAATAATATAACTAGAAGATCAAAAATCCAGTTTTTATTGAAATTTATTATTTATTATTATTTTTTTAAAAATAATACTTATCAATGTAATATTTTGGTTCTTTTAGTGCTATTCAAAGATATTTTAAATTTTAGACTTTTTTTTAGTTGTTTTTTTTTATTACATATTAGTATTAAAAATAAGTAATTCATAATATTGTAATTAAAAAAACATGTTTATAGAGTATATCTAAGAGTGAGTCTTGATTATTCGAAACCGTTATCTATTTTGTGTTCAATGTTGTACGCACATTTGGTTCAAATGTCATCAGATACGTAATTTAAATAATTCAATATTGTTTAAAGGTCATAATTTTTCACGTAACATCTACGAAACATAATAATAAAATAAAGAAATCGCAATAACATATGAAAGTATCAAATTCTTCAACATCTTAGCAAAAGCTAAATTGATTCTGTTGGTAATATAATCTCTAACTATACCTACTTTAAAAAAAAATTGTTGTTGACGTTTTATATTGCATTCGTATAGTTCGTATAGATATAATACACATAAATAATGCAATTTATGCAATGAAAATTTCTTAATTTAAATAAAAGTTATATTCGTGGATATATAAAACTACGAGTATTGTTTTTACCGTCGTTTAATATTGATATAAAAATGTACTTAAAACGTGGAGCGCGACGGAGATAGCGAAAAATTGCAGAAAAAATAAAAAAGCAAACGTCATTCAGTTTTAAATTTGATTCGATACGTAACTGCAGTGGTTGCAGAGAGCTGCGCATTGTACCTATTTAACAAAGTTGTGATGACTTGTTTAAAATGTCTGCAGTTGAGTAGACAAAGTCAGTCGCTGACAGAGTTATTATACGCGATGTTTGCTGTCGCTATAGCAGGTATTTGGTTATTATTCAAATGAACCGTGAGCGATCAACGTGTATGCAGACGATATTACCATGTACAAGACAAACATAAATACTTATCATTTCTTTTGATATGGAGTTTCGTACGATATTGAATACTCATATCCACCCAATCACATATACACACACACACATTATTGCGAGAATTTTTTTTCTCATGCACATCATATAGTGTTTGCTATAATTTATTAAATTCTATACATAAGTTTTCATGGTTACAACGTTAAACCGAAATCTCGGAGCTTATATATTACTTGAAAATTCACGGGATGTATGTAGTAGCTAAAGGTACACATCACAATACAGTGTAAGTTACCTATGCGTCTTGTTGTGCACCACCATCACGTACTTACTTATAATGATAATATTATAAATTCCTGGCATTTTCCGTTAAATAATTGAATATCAAACTATTATTGTTCAAATTGATGGCTAATATTCCCGAAGTATACGTCAGGCTTACAATAAATTTAGGTTTATAATATTGATAGGTATATATTATTTATATTAAATTCGTTCATAGTATACACCGAAAACTGGTATATGTGTATTGATTTTCTAGTGGGCAATCGTAAACGTACAGTGTCGGACGTTCTGTTTGCTTTCAATTTTGAAGTCCAAGTTAATAATTCATTTTCTCTCAGACTTAAAGTAAACAGAGGACGGATTGGATGATTGAGCTTTTTCATTCACGTTTTATATATTTTTCCGTGTTAAACTCGTCTGGTCTTTGTGGTTTTGTTTTGTGGTAGCTGCAGTGTTGGCGTTGGTTATGGTATTGGTGGCGATAGCGATTCGTGGACTTGGTATATTTGCAACAAAAACGTTGTAGTTTCTTTCGGTATTGAACGTATAGTCATCGGCAAAATTATTTATTAACAAACTTATTAACAGTATGTTCTTTATACAACGAATTGGTAAATTAACAATTAACTAGGATATTATTACTGTAGTACTGTATCGAGCAGTATAAATACACCAAATCTGTATAATTTTGGAACTAATTAAGTGCATTTAATATTTTTCAGTTCACGTGTGACGTTCACTATTTATGTAATACATAGTTTATAATATGCAATTAATAATTGGATTATAGTTAAGTAAATATAATGTTATCTAAACTGACTTGTACAATTCATATTAACATCGATCGCCACCACCCAATGGCGTAACGTGGGTTTCAAAAAAATTTAAGCAGAAAATAGACATTTTTTTTTTAAATTTACTTTTAAACCTAAAAATTTTAGAGTTTTCATCAGCCTAACTTTTATCTGTATTTAAAATATACTATTTTTCATCAAAAGTTTAAAATATAAAATATTTGACCAAATAATAATAAATTCATAACTATTATAAATATTATTTATATTTGAACCGCCACATTTGAAGTGCTTGATGGCAGGTCCATTAGAAAATTAATGAATACAATTATAAATCACAATGTACGTATTAATTTGTAAAAATCTAAGCATTTCAAACGTAAAATTTGCCTTAATTGTAAATAATTACAAATGAACAAACTATATAGCATGTATTCTGTTAAAATTTCTACAAATTATGTATAAAAACAAGCTTGCTCTCTATAGAATTGAATTAATTTTGTATCTATGAGCTCGTGAATGCAGTTTCAAAGCATATTACATAACGTGCCTGTATAAAATATTCATTGAATAATAATGGATTATCCTCCAGCAGAATTAATTTATAACAGGTATTTGAAAGTAAGTAGCTATAACATGATATATTAAAATGTCTATCAGATAATTGAAAAAAAAATTAATTTTACACATTATAGTACATTAAATATACTTAAAAGATACGACTTTTTAAAAAAAATAAAATATAAACGTTTAAATAAGAATACTTACTTTACTTTAATACCATGCATGTCTATTATTTTATTTATGTTAACAATTTTTGATATAAAGAACAAACTTGAACACAAGTTACAAATGTTTAATCAAAAATGTTAATTTTATATTGTTTTATAAAATATAAATTTAAATGAAATGTGTATAAGTATTTAATTTCAGTAAAAACCTCTTGTTAAAAAAAAAAAAAAAAAGTAGAATTTATTGTTTGAAATGAAAATGTATACATTATTTATGCATCTACTAACTGTAGCGTGTATATGTAGTTACTTTATTCTATTAGCTAAATAAACAATTTATGTTTTGAGGAAATAAAAATAATAATTCTATGAATGATTGTCAGTAAAAAAAAAAGAAAGAAAAATGTTGAAATTGTGATAAATATAAATAAAAAAGAATATTATTGATTTTCTTTAATATGGACATCTTATCAATTGCGTTAACTCTTTAATTCATATAGTTGTGGTATTCATGAAAATGTAAATAAAAAAATTAAAATTATTATGTTGCATTCTAATATCTTATATACATGAAAATAAAAATAATGTTTAAAATACAAACATAAAAACGACAACTACTCGGAAAATGTATTAAATTTTGTCCTTAAAGAAAAAAAATAATTACGGGTAAACGATACGTGCTCGGCCCGTTAAACAATAATGAAATAAATAGGTTCATTAACATAATAATAATAATAATAATAAAATCAACGAAATATCGTATGAAATTAAATTAAAGTGTAATTTATTCACGTCTCGTACTATTCGGACTTGGCATGTCTCGACTTTTGGTGAGTAAAACTTTTTTCTCTTCAGAGCTCAGCCACTCTACTTTCCAACCATCATCCTCCACCGATTCAATAAACTTTCTACGAATAAATACGGTAACCGTTTGATTAACGGATTTAAAAGTTTTTCACTTTTTGGATTCAATTTTTTTTTTTTTTTTCATGACTCACTGCACTGCTCGCATAAAACGTATACAGAGTCGAGAGCCCGAGTCTTTTTAGTCTTAACGGACCGTACGACATTGATGTATATTATAAGTCAACGTGTGTTTTTTTTTTTTAAGTTGCATTAGCGATCACACCGGACCTTTACTAAATTCGTGACGTACATAATATGTGTATACAATAATATATACGTGTACGTGGACAATAGACTTGCAAACTTTTCATGATGCCATGCAAGAAAAGTTTTCACAGACAACCAATCGATTATTTACACGCCTCATCGGATATCTCTGGAGAGTTAACTATAAAAAATGAAATCAGCAAGATTCAAATACCATTACTGTGGTTGAATAATAAACTAAAATCGATGTCCGTAGTACTTTTATTGAGGAGTAAAATATATAAGACACCTACAAAATATTATTGAATAATAATAATATTCACATTTTACTCGACAAACATGCAGGATATATAAGATATAAATTCTGGATTTATCTGAGTATGGTGGGTCATACATGGATCAAGAATATAATATTAACCTAAATCTCTTAAATATGCTATAAATTATGTTATTCATACTGACCATCATTGTATAGACTATCCGTATAAATCTATGTCTTATATGACAAATACTTTGTATAATCCACTACCAGACCCAAAATTAATTTAATTCAACATTTAGCTCTTGGAAAGTACCTATACATTTGACTGGCACATTAATAGATGAATCGCATAGAGTAATAGTGATAGTAGTGAAATTAAGTCAGGTTAACATAATATATCGTTTTATTCAGTTTGATCTCATAATATGGTACAACAATAATTATTTTAATAAAAGCTAAAAGATCAACTACCACATTTAATAACCAATTGACTTTTTAAAATTACTAAATTATTTTGAATAATTCAAGTACTATTATTTACGAAAGTTTTAAATAGAACTATATGAGAATAAATCTTAGGTATGTTTCTCATCTTGTCATGGTCTAATAGTTTTATAAGTAACTATAATATTATATAACGTCTATTATTATGATAATATTTTAAAATAAGACTTAATTCATAATACATATCATTTAGAACTCATATTATATAAACTATGATTTCATTATGTATGAAAGTATTTTTCTATATTTGTATACTATACTATAGTATAGTTAAATTGTTATTATGCTAATTATAAGATCAAATAATATATAATGATTTCTTGGAAACTTGTTTAATTATATGTGTTCTTAGAAGTTGGGAAAGACTCCGTTCGTCCAAAAATTATTTTTTACTTTTTCTGCAAATATTTTTAAAACTACTATTTATTCTCACTCAAAAATGTTAAAGCACTTTTTGACCACATTTTTAGATACACACTTTGGTGAACACTTAATTTTAATTATTTACAAATAAATTATAAATTTAATTATTATATTTTTTTTTTTTTTTTGAATTTATATCACTATATTAACACAAATCCATTCTCTTTTATTCTCAATTCATAATTGTAATAAATGATAAATATTTACGAATGTGCAAATATACAATACAAATTTTTGGAAGATATGTAATCAAAGTTACTTCGTCGTGGTACTCTCTGGGTAATGCTAAATATCTTTATAAAACTAATTTACACTAATAAATAAGAAAGTATTTCCCAAAGTGTGAATTATAAAAATGTGGTCAAGAAGTGCTATAAAAATTTTGAGTGAAAAGGGAAAAGTTACTTATTAAACTTAATTTATCTGTTAAACCATTAACACATCAATATTTTCACAATTCAGTTTGTTCAATGACAATTCCAATTTAATACCGTAGTTTGTTTTTGTAAATTTTTATTAAAAAATCTACTTTTAAAACACACTTTATGATATTACACGTCATGACAGTATTGTTTATCGTTTAATAATCAAAATATTTTTATAATTTATAAACAATTTTGTGCTTTATAATATAATATTTATTTATTTTTTTTTTTTTTTGACAAAAAATTCTTCAAATATTATATTCATAATCAAATATATTGATTATGAATTATTTGAATAAATAATTATGTCATATATATATTATATATAATATATAGCTCTAAACATATTACTTAGAATGAAGGAAAATGAAAATTATGAGGAAACTAAATCGAGACTACTATTCTCCAAAACACATTTGTGAATTTTTCAAATGTGAACAATACGATTATGCGAAATGTATGAGTTTTCCTACCTAATAAACTAAAGTGCCTTAGTGCTGTAGATTAAGTTTGATAATTAATTTATCTTATGCAAATTAATCGAATTATATCAAATAAAGAGCCAAAGTTTTTGACAAATAGCGTGTAGTAGAATTCATGATACTAATATATTCCATATTTATGATATTATGATATTTGTGAACATATAATATTAAATTATATCTCGGTTGAATTTTAAGGCTTACTTTCTTGCACAGTCAATAAATATTGGCTATTTTTATACATTTATACAGTATGATGTACTCAATGTAATAATTTGGAATGATATATCTACACTTTTCAAAATGTTATGGTGCTTTTGTAAATATTTTAGTAATTTTTTTATTAAGTAAGTACGAACATTGAATTATGTTTGTATATTATATGTATTATATTTATTTTAAAATCATGAAAAATAATATCCATGATTCGGTTTGACTAAATAATATTAGTACACACGGCTGTTATACGTACATGATATAGGAACGTAATAAAAATAATATATTAGTCGATTGTCAAAGACATTATGGTTAACAGAATAACTCACTTAATAAAAATAAATAACCCCTATAGGTATTTTAAGTATCCTGGATTAGTTTATGGATTCGTAAAACCACACATTAAACTGTAATCAGCCATGTTGATCTTTTTAAAGTCAAAAGCCGATTTATGCGCTGAAAAACTTTGCTTTGTCTGCCCCAATGTAATTATACCACCACCGAGATATCTTAAGGCTGTTTGTGACGTGCGGACTGAAGTTGTTCTTATGAAAAAAAATCACATTTTACTTGTAATAGAAATATTATTAAATGTTGTTTAAATGAAAAAAAAAAAAAAAAACAACAATAGTAGTAGTGAGAGACCAGATATTTTAATGGACGAGTAAAAAAATTACTTCGAACCCAGAACGTTTTTAATTACTATATAATACTATCATAATCGGAGGGGAAAGGACAAAATTAAAATAACGTTTTTTGACCGAGAAGGTGAACTGAAGCGTAACCGAGTTTAACGTAGTTGAACACAATTACAAAACTCAAAGAAGTTTATAAAACAAAAACAAAATAAAAAATACGATTTTTCATTTTTTTTTTTCGTACTAATACGTTTTTATTCTACCGCCGTGAGTGTAACGTTAAAGTAAAAATAATATTTTTATAATTATCAATGTTTTTCTACGACCAACAAATTTGTAACTTTGTTATGTTGACGTCTTACAGTGAAAAATTAAACATATATTTTAAGGTACATATTATATTATGACAAGCGTGTAGATTGTTAAATTATGGTACCATGAAGCCATACATTAGAACGATATACAATGATATGGCTAAAAAATAATCTGTAATTATTTTTTTTTCTTAATGTTAATGATTAATCTACTGTAAAAAAAAAAAAAATAAAAATAATAATGTGTATTTCAAAGAAATTTGTGCAAATTTTACTGGCTAATCGTACATCATTTCAAATTATCTTTAGAAAACAAATGTCCCTTGCAGGTTGGCCATTATAAAATTGCTTTTGACTTATTGATCAGGATATTAAATTGCACGGGATTAATAAAGACTAATTTATTGATCATTTTAATAAAAATTAGTGATAAAATAAATTAATAATAATAATATATTATTCGTATAAAAAGTACATTTTATTAAAACAAGTCTGTAAATTCTAAACATCTTGTATCCATTTGACATATAATATTCAAACATTTAAATTACTTCTATAGGAATCGATGTTGAAGATGACATTATTTTCTACAAAATATTCTTAAAATTAAAACTCATATTTATTCTTACTTAAAAAAATTGTTTCTACTCCACTCTAATTATTGACTAAACACTACAGGATATTTCATCATACTTCGATAATTAAGAACCAAACAATTTCTTTTAATTTACAGAGAGTATAATAAGTAATAATATAATTAATTTATTTTGTATTTTTTTTTTTTTTTTGATTTAAACATCAAAAGCCCATGTTTTATAAATTCATACAGAAAAATAAATGTTACCACATTATTTTTGATATTTTTTTTTTATTGCCTTAAGAATAACTTATGAAGAACCTCATATTCATTTTTCAAGCTTTTTGACTTCCAAGAAAAGTTTTATAAACTTAAATCGAAAAAATACTAAAAATTGTCAACAGTTTAAAATGTCTGTAAATATTGTAAAAGTTCTAAAACATTTTAAATTATACATCTCCTAAAAGATAATAACTAATATAAGAATTTCGTGGAAATTTCAAGAAAATATTTGTACATTGTATACAGTTATTAATTTTTAAATAACAACAAAATAACCAAATTGAATTCGCATAAATATTCCTGTTTTCCATAAATATTTTTAAGTTTCCCCCAATTTTTTAAAGGTGTTAGTAATTTTTTACTGGTAACTTAATTTTTTTTTTTTTTATTGTCAGGTTAATAATAATAATAAAAAAATAGAAATCGAAAAGATATTTTATTGTATAGTACCAATATGTAAATGTATAGGTTTATAACTAATTAAATATCTACTCATTTTAAATTCGTTTTTCATGCAGTAGAACATGAAACTAAAATTAATGTATATAATCAATTTTTTAAACAAATAACGTGTAATTGTATACGGTGCTTGTCAAGCAAATCGATAGCAAAGTATTTTTCTCATCTTATCTGGTGTAAAGCGTTATTCCCGTAGCTGATGATAACACAAAAGCTTGCTTGGTGGCATCCCATTATGAAAACGATAATAACGATTGTCTGCAGACTTCAAAAGCACGAGTTTAAAATACGTTTATATTGTTTAAATGGAAGGCGCGGGGTTTAGCTCTAAGCAGGTGATGAGAGACGCGTGGATTTAACGTTTGGATATGAAACGCGATACGAATAATCAAATACGCATACCAGTTATATCATTTCATTATGACTTACATAAAATGTTTATGCGGCGAATCGCCGTCGAAATGAGTTTTAGGGTTAAAGGTACCCACAGTTCAATAGCGGCAGAGTGGAAAAATGAAAACGCGAATAATAGCATGTTGTAGTCAGTGTAGAAAATTGGCGGAAAAAGAAAAAAAATGCTTTTATATTTTTCGCTCGTTGAGATTAGATGTTTAACATATCAGTATTACTGGCCGAAGGCGTTTTAAATATTATGAATATACAGCTATGACCGCTATCCTTTAATTTGCATTTTAGATTTTAAGAACACCGTAGAATATATCATAATATTATATTGTATATTATGATATACTTTTTTTTATTTATATAATTTTTCGTTTGACCGTTTTTACGGTAAATAGAAAATTTGCAATTTTTATTTCTAAGAAGTGAATATTTATAATACATATATTAAATAGACGCACATTTATTCATAAATATTATTCTGATTAGAATATCAAAAATCATTTTGTCGACAATTTTAGTAAAATACAAAAATGATTTAAAATAAAATCTCTAAATTTTGTGTTTTAAGATTATATTAAATTTTAAGCTACGATAATTTTAAAACTCAATATGTTTTAATTAGGCAATTATATTAAAAACTACCTTATACATTTTTAAGGTGTTAAGAGTTATTACTAGAATTTAGAAGTTGTATGACTTGCATATTATTATTGAATATGCCCTTAATTTATAGTAGATTAAGCTAAAAATCTGAACTACATACGATGTAAGTAAAACAATCGAAAATTTAAAATGTGTATTTTGTTAATCTCAGGGTAAAAGTGCATATTATTCAATATATTCTAAGTAAAAAAATGTTCTTCGCAAATATATATATATTTTTATTATCGATTATTAAATAATCAATATTATTTTACGTAGGTACTTATCGTCATTGTCGCTATTGAATATCAATTTGACAAACGTTATTATGTATATTTAATCTAGGTATACTACAATAATATACTGAAATATTATCTTATCATTGAAAATTTATCATTTTAACTTATTGTAAATCAATTTATTGTTTATTTCTTAATAAATTTATTACAAACAATTGACATTTTTTAGTATTTTTTCAATTAAAAAAAAAAATTATTGATTTTTAGAATTATGAATAAGTTTTTTGCATATTACTTAAAATAGTTCATGCATATTTAACAATTTATAATACATATTTTGCTTATTTTAACTCCTATAACTTACAAATCTTAATTACGACTATTTATGAAGTTGTTTACTAAGATTTATTCGTGTTATAAAGATCACAACAATATATTATACGTTATCTAGGATATAATATAACCTCATAAAATCATCAATTTTTGTTATCTTAAATTATAATATGAGCTTTAAAATGCTCAAAAATATTATGTTAGTTTTAAAAAGAAGATAGGTAATTATTAATTTTTGGAAATAGATTAATACCATGATTATAAAAATTTCTAAGTTATATACTAAACACTAATTTTCGTGCACGTTTATTAATTTAAAATTTGTAATTACAATTTCGCAGTCTAGTGCTAGATTGAGCAAAATTAAAGTTTTATTTTTTATTTTTATTATTATTATTTGCTAAGTTTACAAATGCGCGTAGTTATAATTTAACGCTAATGAAAGTTCCAGTGAGTTTTCAAAATTTAACATCGACACGAAAAGTTTTTGCTATCGCATTTTCTAGGACAACTTGGTCCACGCATACAGCAGCAATTAAAGTCAGAAATAAATTATTATCGGTTTAATTGTATTTAATCCATTAAATGTTTAAATAAATCAAATATGTTAATGGATTTGGTTTGGATGGGCGTTTTTAACGTAAAAATCCTCACACTAAATTTTGAAATGAAAGGGCTAAAATTAAAAACGATGACGACTGAGAAAGTTTCTAAATAAATAATAATTTATGCAATAACTGAAAACTATAATAATTAATAATTATTGTTTACCATTGAATGGATTTCTTTATCATAATAATTATATATGTATTTTCAGTTCTTACTATGTTATAAACCTGTAATTATAATATATTTAAATATCTATAAAAATACAGCAGTGAAAGAGTTAAATAATATTAGT
This sequence comes from Melanaphis sacchari, assembly GCF_002803265.2. NCBI lineage: Eukaryota > Metazoa > Arthropoda > Insecta > Hemiptera > Aphididae > Melanaphis > Melanaphis sacchari. The sequence continues at coordinate 3,847,672 of NW_020271560.1, read as the reverse complement.
GATACATGTAGTCTGACTATAAAAATATTTTTGGAATTTCTTAAAATGTTAAGAAATTCTCTGGGTTTTGGTTGGTCACCACAGTGAAGAATTTAGATACTTATAATTCAATAAATAATTGGGTCATATGATAAAATGTAGGATGCAGCCGGGTGAGCTTAATTATTTGTGATAGTTAACAGTATATTAGACAACTGTATTATTATCATCATATATGTAAACAAAGCTATATTATAAACAATCGTGACATGTATCTTAAATGCATATTATATACGCTCATTAAATAATGAGTATAATATAGCCACCGGTACGACGGTGCAGGTAAATAAAAAAATTGTTTCTCATTAGTAATTATAATATTAATTATAAGGATAGGTATATTATGAAAAAAAAAAATTAAACCGTATTTCAAAAGACAGAAACATAAGATGAATATATATTAATGAAACACCTGATAGCTAGCTAGTCAGCTTTAATATAATAATTTAATAATATGAGAAATATAATATGAAAACTATACCTACATTAAGAACATAATAAATAAATATTTTATAAAAAAATCTTTGATCTCGTTATTTTTTTATTAATTTAATAAATATAAGTATTTAAATAAAATAATAAATACGAAATATTGAAATAGAAAAAATTGTTTTGGTGTAAATAAATATCGGTTTCGTTGCACTGCTGAGTTTCTATCATCTAATTAAAATGCATTATATAAATATAATGTATTATAATTTTTAGAGATAGTGTTTCAATTAGAAATAGTGTTATGATTCAGTACATCGGTAGGTATACATATTTTAATGTAGATTATTATGAAATAATGATTAGTTCTAAATCATATTTTTTTGGTGTAGTTATATGAGTGTGTATGCATAACTAGTATAATAAATAATAAACATAAATTATGAACAAGATCACATTTTTTTTCATGTCAAAATTGTAAGTACGATAACTACTATGTTAGTTTTTTTCTCGAGCATATTAGAAATCATTATTCGTTTTTTTTCCTCAAAAATATCTAATAGCAACGTATCAGTTCAACTGCAAGAAATATTTTTGAAATCATTTAACAGAAAATCATTTCAAATATATTATACATTTGAGTCACTCGAAAATTACTCATTAAAGTTTATGTTTAAGATACTATTAGGTCAAAATAATAATAATGAAAATAAAAACATGACAATTTAAAATGAAAATACATGATTTTTATTCGAGAAAAAAAATTGGTATCGCCATATGACACTAATTTTAAAGGTATAAAAAAATCTTGGTTGCTTAAAATAAAATTTGTAAACAACCAAACAATTTTAATGTGAGTGAGTATAGTTGGTACGAATCACCCTGAATATTATTTAGGTATACGTATAATTAATCATTTTAATTGTATTTGTATTATATATTTCAAATAAAGCATAACGTAAAATGATAGAAAAATAGATTAATATTTTAACCTGAATGAAGTCGGATAATATATCTATAGATTTGAAAAACAGCAATAACGAACTGATATTGTTGTTGGCATTAAACTTTTCCACTGCAATTGAAATATATTAAACATATATTATGTGTCTATATAGTACTATCTGTACAATCTGTGGTAACGTATAAACATAACATATATTATATAAATTTACAAAACAATCCAAATTGAAGTGAGTTAAAATGTCGCTACGTTATCGCTGCAAACTCTATCCGGCTATGGTTTTGGTGGTCCGTATAAATATTAATAAATATATCATTATCTATGGCGGTCCTATATCAAAATTTCAATATCTAGATACACACACGACACACGTAATAATAATATACTGGCGTGATATTTGGTGTTTATGTAGTACTTTAGTATTTAAAAAAAAAAAAAAATTGTTTGTAGTTACAAAAAAATATACTCTTTCGAATTTTTCAGTGGTGGTAGTAGAAATTTTGTTTATTTATATACATCTATTTATATTTAATTAATAAACGCACGGGAAAAGAAGCGGGTAGAATGTTACACGAGCAGATCTTAGATGCGGAGTGGTTCCGATTACCCGGATGTGTTGTGTGAAATGGCCCTTTTCTGTTTACTAAGTCCCACTTTCAACGCGATCGTTTACAACCTACTATAATATATCGAACACTCTACTCCTGCAGACCATTGGACTTTGTACCGGAAAATACTTGCGAAATATGTAGTTCTCAATGTAGACTTTGTTGCAGGTTGTGCATAAATTACACTCGGTTTTCAAGAGTTTACACATATACACACATAAATGTACGTAGTGTAAACGACGACCAAAAACAAAACATTGGAAAAAGCCGTTCAAAGGTTACGGTTCGTTAAAAATCACAAATTTATATAGTTGTCTTCACAGTTCAATAAATATGTAGTTCGATAAAATGTAATACAATTGTATATTTTAAATTTATTTTTTTTAAATTGGTTGATTGTCTTTAATGGATCGTGGATATGCTACACAGTGACATATTAATCATTATCATGAAAATAAATAAATAATTAGTAATAATGTTTACTAGAAAAATTATAGTCCAGTAGCGTCGTTTACGGAGCGGACATAGAAACCATTCTATAGATATTTTTGATCGTGCGCTTTAACGTGACATATTATATACTGATAAGTGATAATAAAGTTTTAAACCTTTTGACTATTGGTTTGAATAATTGCATTAGTAATAAAATATAAATAAGAAGTTACTCTGTTTTTTTTTTTTTTACACTTGTTAACTTAAAATATTATTGATTTTGCTTTTCTTTACTTATTTCTTTATCTGTTCTTACTTTTTAGATTAAAAATTCGGTTTCAACTTGCAAGCTAATGAAGTAAAAGAGATTTGCTGAGCTTGTGTTATTATATATATACTTGGTGAATTTTAAGTCAATTAAATTTCTGAAGATAACTATATTGTCAAACATTTTGTAGACATAAAATACAGAAATTTCAAATTCTAGTTTAATTATCATAATGAGTATTATTTAATGTATTAAAATAAATTAATAATAAATAATTATTCTCGTAAATAAATATTTATTTTACTATGATATTTATTAATAATAAATGTATCTATTTTATGTAAATATAATATTTTATTTGTAAAATTATATTAGTTTTAGGTGTTCTGTCTAGAAATGATTAGGTAATTGAACTAATTGAAGATATTTCGTATCTTTATTTACATTTAATTGTAATCATTTTTGAATATTGATACCGAACACGTGAAATCTTATATTTATGTATATGTATGTGTGTGTATATATTACAATTACACTTACCAAAAAATAATGCCTTCCCCCACTTAGGAAAAAAATTAAAACTATATACTACTGAACTACTGAATTATCTACTTATTCATACACAATTTATACTGTAATGTGAGTTATAATAAATACATCATATTTAATAATTCTAGGTCAACACTATGAAACTCAAGATGACTATAACATACATACGTTTTTCGTTATACTTTGTATTATAATATATATTATATATAAGTTTGAGTTAATGTATTTTATAATATTATATCAGCCGGAACTTAGTATTTAAATTATCTTTCCTGAAGATCTCCAGATAAAATATATTACTATCAATATATTTACTATGAGAAGTTCTTATGTGGATGCGATATTATTAAAATTTAAAGTTTATACTTTTCGTAAGTTTCATTTTTTATCACAGTGGTAGATTATATTGCAGGTAACGTGTACATAAAGTGATGGCGGTTACAGTACATACAAAACAAAAAGCATAAGATATTATGATGACACATTGTGACAGAAACAGAATACAATCCTTTGTCTGATGCATGGGTGTGATGTTACCTGTCGTCATCTTCCTTCTCATCCACACCTTATTTTCATCAACAGCAGTAAAGGGGATTAGTAGTATTAGTAAAAGTAGTAGTAGCAGTAGTATACAATCGTAGTTAGTACTTACCTATGAGTAATATTCAGAGTGTGTATTTGTGTGGGGAATAGTTAATATAATGTACTAATTTGAGTTTGTACAGAGTATATATAATGTATATATATTATATAATATATACTCATATATACATAATGATATATATAACAGTAACAGTAATTTGTAACATGATTTCGGCTAATAAATTTACTTAGAACTAGTCGAGCTGATTTCGTATTCTACCATCTATGTGTTTATTTATAATTATTATGTAGAATAATATTACGTCATACCTATTTGTATTATTATTATTTTTTGGCTTTAGTCATATTAACATATTTTGCCATTATTTTAGGTACATATGAAACTTCTTAGCTAGGAATATTATTTTTTTCTATACTATATTCTGTGTACACGGAGTATAGTCATTAATGTATGACTTTACTAATGGAGAATCTCAGTTTTACCGACTTTTGTTGTGTTAACCAATGTAAAACATAATAATATTTTATTATTATCATTATAATTATTATTTTTGTTTTTATTAATAATTAATTCAAACTTGTATGTTAGTATGTTACTTACATACGAAAATGGTTTCTTTTCAAACAAAATTATATACAACGAATTGGATGGTTTATATGAACAAGTGATATTTAAATTATTATTCGACAATTCATTTTTTCGAGCTGCAAACAATTACTATGAGCTCTATATATTTTATTTTCACTATCATAATCAGCTGTAACAATATTATAAGAAAATATTATAAGAATATAGACTTTGTTTTTAAAGAAGGAATATACACTGAATGAGTTTAATCGTAGAACAATCAATGCCTTTTTAGTTAGACAATTGAAATAGAAACCAGTGCTATTATAAGTTATAAACCATCTATAACTATTATTTAAACCTAACTATGTAAAATGTATATATTTATAATGCATATTCAACATAGTATTTGTATATTTGAGTCAAGTACATAATCAAAGGTTTTTTTAAATATTATATTATTGAAATTTATTTTCCTTCGCACTTTGATGTTTGAGTTTAAACATAAAATACGTTCTAAATTTGCAAGTATGATATATATCATCCATAATTTAAAACAATACAGTAATTTATAAATAAATAAAATCCTAATCCTGTTAAATGTTATATATATATATATGATATATAATTGTAAACCACAAGAGTATATGTATATAATAATTTAAAGTATCTAAATTTAATTTAATTTCACTTTGCATCGAAATTAATTTTAACTTTCAGTAATACGATGTATGTATAATATAAATCTTAACTTAAGAGTAAGTATAGAACCGACTTAATAGAAACATATTTCAATGCATTTTTCTTTAAAAAGTTTACTGGCACAAAGTGCGCATAATATTATACTATATTTTAATTATATATTATGTTGGCTGTCTGAACTCAAGTAAAACATCAGTGTCACGAGGTAACACGTGATTTTTTTATGAACCGTACGCGATGAATATATTATAATAAACTGATAGTTAATAATGTCTACATACCTCAAGAGTAGGGAAACTATACAAAATCAAGAAGTTAAGTGTTTTTTTTTTTTTTTTTTTGTCATTATATTATTGTAATGAATGAGATGATGTACGATAGTGTATAATTATATAAGATAATAATAATAATAAATTAAAATTAAAAAATAAAAATAAATTACTCATAAATTTATCTATAACTTATTTGTGTAGAGTATTTTAAAAATATATTTAGTTCATGTGTTTTGGTTAAACGTCAAGAATACATACACATAATTTGCGCTAAATAAAATGAAAATTGAAAGGAAACTCGGATAATGCTACGATGAATATAGATTAAATGGCCATAGGGTCACTGACGCTTAATGTGAAAAGTACACTGATATATAACTTTATTGTATTAATATACACCGGAAATACTCAGCAACGATCAAATACGTGACTATTATAATAATCATTATTATAATATATAACTCTTTCCTCGCGGAAACGAAAATGTAAATAAAATACTCGATTTAATCGATATCGAAAAACATCGGTGGGGTAGGTATAGTACCTAAAATAACTATATACTCGTGGGTGGAGATCCGGCGATGAACGGTGTTATGTTATTCGTCGGAAAATTAACGTCTGCAACGCAAATATAGCAGGCTAGCAGTCTGTGTATACAGTTATTATTATTATTATTATTATATACTTAATATATAATAGCTGCCACCGACCACCGTATATCATTATCTAATGAAGTAATTTAACATCGACAACTACAGTGCATATAATATGCACATAAACCGTGGTAATCCTTAATTGAACGACGGTTACGGATTATGCGCAATCCCGAGGTCCTAAACGCGTTTAATCGTCGTGAGGAGCAACAGCTGGTGCGTTGGAATAATATAATATACGGGTCTTTCAGTAAAACCACCGTGTCGCCGTGACTGTTTCCGATGGCTTAGGTATAAACGTACATTTATATATTTATTATATATATAATATATATCATGCATATGTATGCGTTGATGGAACGAGGGGACAGAGAGATGTATAATGTGAATGAGAGAGTGAGAGAAAGTAAGGACAGCCGTGACAGAAAGGAAATTGGGGTAGTCTCCGTTAGCGTCTCGTGGACAGAGAGTCATGTATACACTTGTACAAACAACGCAGAGCCGGTTCTCGTTGAAATATTCGACCGTCTAATCAGTAAATACGGGATCCTCGGTGACGGTTTTAGCACTAAGTCTGTTAAGATTTTACCTTTACGCTAGGTCTAAGACCATGAACCAATTAAGGATTCTGTAAGGATATACCACCAGGAATGCCCTCATCTGCTTTATCGTTATAATATTATATCGTGATATGTTGTTTGCTTCAACCACTATCGCACGCTAAGAAAATCGTATATATCGCGTCACCCCTTGTCACTTAAACGTGGGCCGTTTTCGCATTATAATTATCAATATTGAAATGATAAGATATCTTTAACTGTTTGACAAAGTTTTCGAACAAAAACATTAATTAACTAGCGATTTTTAATAATATTTTAACAACAGTCGGATTTGATTTACGTTCACCGACTGACGTTGTCTTTTGTATACATGATCTGATAAAAAAAAAAATTGATCTAACAGACATGTGTTATCACACGAATAGTATCATCATTCATCAGTAATCGTTTCAACTAAAGTTTTTCCCAAATAATTCAGTGAATATTGGGGTTAGGTAAATTAAGTCTGAGTAATAATATAATTAATTTTTTTGAAAAAATAACTATACAACGATATACATGAAAAGGAAAAATCTCTACAAGCAATGCGTATAATATAGTAGTCACTAATTAGTGATGACTAACAATTTTCCAATTTGCCAATAGTGTTTTGAAAAGTTTAGGACCACTAAAATTATCGCATTAAATAATCCGATTATTGATTATCAAAAAAATCGATCGTCAAATATATTCGATGACCATGACAATTAGTCACTAGTTGCAGGTTAAAATTTTGAAATTTTTTGTTATAATAATAGTGTTACGGTCGCACAATAGATGCAGTGACAAGTGAACGAAATAAGATCATTTTCATAGACAGACATAAATTTTGATTTCATAAGATACTTAAAAAACAATACTTAACGATGAACTTGCTATTTAAATTATTGTAAACGTTATTTGAAATTGAATGATGATAATTCTATTAGTTTTTATTCAATGTGGTTATTTAGTGATGACTACAATATCTAAAATACATATACAAAAACACTGAATATAAAACAATAATTTAATAATACATTAAAAATAAAAGCGACCCTTAACATTTCACAAAACCAGATAAATTAATTTATACTGAAATAAGAAAAAAGTGATTTACCATTTTTAACATTATTAGATGTAGTCCTAATCAAACAAAATATACAAAATGCCTGCAATTGTATTCACCCAAAATAATTTAAAACTTCTTTAAAAAAACAAAACATGTCAAATAATATGGAAATATTACCAAATAATGGCAAACGTTTTATGATAATAAATTACATTCATACCGGTATAATTATTTTTTCGACATTAAATTATTTATAAATGCTTTACGATACATACGATATTTAAAAACTGTTCAAAGTTCTTAAATAAAATTTTCACAACTCGTATAGATTCGTAAATAATAAAGCATATGTACCAATTGTATTTGGTATATTAAGAAAAAAATAATTTGGTACTTACATACAATTATTCAAATATATCATAACCTTTTGTTTAACAATAGGATTAATATTTGTATCAAATTAAATTTGTATTGATTTTGGATAACTATACATAATTTCACAAGATATTTTTGATCTTAAATTGAAATTAAAGGGTATCAATTCCATCTTGGACAAAAATTGAGGGAACAGAATCAATGTGTTTAATAAACCAACGTTTATTAAGATCAAAAATCAAAACAGTACATTTTTAAAGGTTTTTTGGTTTATCTTTTCTAAGCCTAAATAAAGTTGATCAGTGATTTGTTGAAGATATCATTACAATTCAATCTGCAGGAGATAAAGTATTGGAGTTTTTAGAATATGTTTTTGAAATATATTAATCTTGATGGTTTATTTCCTCCTAATGTTTGGGCTTAGTTTAAGATGACAACAAATAGTTAAAAACGAATTATTTTAGTAAAAACTAAATGTAATGTTTAATTGCTCTTATCCAAATATTTATAATTCTATTAATTTCATTATAAAAAAAAATAAAAAAACGTAGAAAAGAGGTAATTAGAATGTAAAATAAAAATAATAATAGGACATTCTTTTTTTTGAGAAAAGAAATGTTGATAAGTGAAAATAAAAATATTTCATTACTATTGAGTTTGTTAAAAACAGAAAAAATCAATTTTCAATTTAACATAATGAAAAAAGTATACTATTAGAATAAAAAAATAAATAAAATTTGATTTTAAAATATATCTACTTAGTTTTGATTTATATAAACAACATTAAGTATTAAAATAATAGTTAAAAAACAAAAAAAGCACATTTTTAATTAGGTAGGTACACTTATTTATAATAGGTAGTCCTAAGCTTGTAAAAGTGAGAAGGAAAATGTGCTTTTTGGAAAACCGTTAAAACCTTATCAAACTTTGGTTTCAGTTTACTTTAAACCTTTTCAAACTCGCGACTCAGTTTACCACAAAAAAGGTGTTTCGAACTTAATTTACCTAGTCTTGTCTCAATTGCACTATAAATATGTATAATTATATAATACAATGGCATTATGGTAATATAAATGGATACCTTATTTGAATTGCATAAAGATGTGTGATTTTTTAATATTTAGCGTTGAAAGAATACATAATATTTTACTCTGATTTGTTAGGTTATGAGTTATAATAACATAAGAAATTTATATCTATATCATTATTTTTAGGTTATTTTTATACGTAATACAAATTAACATGTTTGAAATATCAAGAAAAATGTTATAATAAAAATAAATTATATTCATATAGCAATATACTTAAACTTAAAATAAAAGTATTTTTTATAATATATTATAGTATCCTATGTCGATTTCGTGGTTGAAGTCGTGAATTGTTTGATGTGGAATCAATTAGGAAATTATTACACAGAAAATTCATATAAAAATACGTTAACGCCGATCAGCTTTTATTGCTTATTTTAGTATGAATATAGACAATTAATTCTATTTAAAAATGGAAAAAGATAAAGAAAAAATAAATAAATACTTCAAATAAAATAAAAATATTTTATATTTTTAGGTAAGTTAATATTTAGTATTTATTTTAACATTTTAAATTGTTCTGTTCATATTCAATTTTATTGTTTTGTGCTATAATTTAATTATTTATAAAATAATATTTGATTTTTTAATATTATATAATTTGTATTTTCCCTATACTACACCACCACCAAACGTATATTTCCCATTTCTAGCACACATGATGTAAATTACATTAAATTTTTTTCAGATATAACGCGTACCTAATCTGAGTCCTCTTGAAAATATATCGTTTGCTCGTTTAAAAATTAAACCATAAAGTTATAATGACTTTGATTTATTCATGCCTCGACCGCGTAGTGTACATTATATATATAAATATATGTACATATTGTATGTGCACAGTTATAGTATCGTTACGTTAACCTAAAATAACGAAAAACCGTTCACATATTCGCTCTACCGGAAAAACAAAAAACTGCTTTATCATTTACCTCAAACACCATCGCAGAAAATTAATGTACAGGTGAGTACCTACAAATTAACTATGATGTGCGTTTGTATTTAAAATTGAATGCAACAACTGTAAATAATATTATAATCGTTAATCAACACTAATGTATATTATACCTTACCATATTTTACGGTATTTGTTATGTACGCGGTAATAGTGTGCATAGAACAGATTAACTCGAAATGCATTCATGCAAATCCTACCTATATTATATTATATATTATTTAATATTTCCGGTCAAGCTGTAGTATTATTGTTGTTATTATTAATATTGCCACCATTCTATCGTTAAAAAATCAGTGTCAAATTTAATTATTTATATTTTGTGTAATAAAATAATTAATGTGTATTTATTATTTTTTGATGGGGTAGTTAACGAAACGCACCAGATGTTAATTAAGTTTAGTAACAAATGATAAAACTTCTGATGAACCATAAACAATGATTAATTATTCAAAGGATTTCCAAACGAATGAATAATAAAACCATCGTTATAAGAATATCATATTATAAGTAAATCATGTAGGTATGTGCAAAGCAAACTGACACAATATTAGTAACACACAGCAATATTGTAAACGTATTTGTTTCTGCATACGAATCTAATAAAATAATACAAATACACTTGCATAATATAGATAATCACATTATCAACTTAAATTGATGGCAATCGGTACGTGTTGAATTTATCCAAATGACACAATTCATAAACATGTAATGAAGTAATAACTTTGTTTTTGTTGTTGTTGCTTTTTTGAATTATTTGTAATTATTAAAAAACATATAATATTTTAAAACGTTGGTTTGAAAAAAAAATAATATATATATATAGATTAAAACTTTAGCACACGTTTTATTATAATTGGCTAATTTTTACGAGTTTTAACTTAAGAGGACGCCGCACCCGCATGTGTTGTCTCTGTCTTACATACATACAACATAGCAAATTTTCGTTCAGCAGAATCCATTTTATTTTGTTAGCTTTAACATTAGAGTAAATTTACCTATTATCAAACTTAAGGATAAACATTTTATCTAGGCAATGACATAGGATTTTGTTAATATTATAATTTTAAAGTGAGTTATGAGCATTTTAAAGTTTCAATATCAAAATATTAAAATATTAAAATATCAATAAAATCTTATGTCATTGCCTAGATAAAATGTTTATCCTATAAAATTCTTTTATTTAAGTTTGATAATAGGTAAATTTATTCTAATGTTAAAGCTAACAACATAAAATGGATATATTGGTCATATTATATGTTATAGTATAAAAAAATTTGCGCATAAAGGCATAAAGTAGGCAACAAAAATATAATACAAAAAATTATTGAAATTGAAATTTAGAATTACAAATTATTGAAATTATTTTACAAGTAAAGATATTATTTGTTTTTTATTTGTCAGTTTAGTTTTTTTTTTTTTTTTTTTTACAACTTAACTGCTACGTTATGACTTACGTGAAATTTATTGCCGTCATTCATCTGTGCAGCCAAACGTAATAGAATATCGACGAGAAAAAAAACTTACACTTCTTATAATATGTTATAATTCGCCGAAGCTATGAAATACTCGAAAGTTTCGTTTGACTTTATAATTGCATGTGGTAGAACCCATTAGTTTAAAATATGAGCACAGTATAGTATCATATAATTATTTGGAAATAACAATATCGAACACAATATTATTATCATTATTACATTAGACGTGTTTTCTATACGAAAGAATATGATTTTCCTCGCCACCACTGTGATAGTGTATAATATTATGTAGTTACACACTGCAGGTGCAGAATTACGCGATGATGAATCATCTCCTCGCCTGTGTGAACATAATATATAATATATTATATTATATAGTAATGTAATACGAGTTCTTCACGTCTCGACGACTGGCGCTGGTGTGACGCGTATGGTGCAGTACACTTTTGTCAACCGAAAAATTGTATGATGGATGACCAACGACGACGACGACCTGTTTTGTTACTTTGAAGCACACATCACGATGTATAATAACGCGGCCGAATAATTTAATAATAATAATAATATACGTTCGTCGGAGTAATGGGATATCTGTTCAGCAAAAATAGGAATATGAAACTGGCGACGATTAAAATTACTCTGTAAAATATAATAAATACACACACACACACACACTAGCATAATGCGTAGGGTGTAGGTATTTTAGATGTATACAGTGACGTCTGAGACGACACCGCTATCATTATCATCATATCTCTGTTGAACATCGATCATTCTCTCGCAGACCGTCAACACGTTTTCACGCATATATTTAATGTATAATACATTATTATATTACAATAGTCTCAATCCGAATGACTTATTTCAATAAAAATATTGAAATTTGAATTAGACGAAAGAGTCGGTGACTCTTTTACGCTAATATTTAAGCGTATTTTTACCCGGAAATTATAATTAACAGTAACAATACTGTTTATGTATATTTCTTCCAAGTTTTATTCTTTCAAATATTGTGTCCGCAAAAAAATATCTACAGCTGTTGCTCTAGCCAAGGTAGTCAGGGTTTTAAACGCTCATATTTAACCCAAAATCAAACCATAATATTTTGCAGAAACTACGAAATACCAAATTCATCATAAAAATCTAATTCTGATATCTTAAAACAATTCATTTTAAACTTAAATTTAACGACCAATTCTTAATTATCTTTCTGTCTCCCCTTCTAAATCTGTCCTAGTTTATTTTTGTTTAAACGCTATTATTGTAACGCGTGATGTGAATTTTAAATAACGGTTAAATATTTAATTTATTTTTAACCATCAAAATATTATAAATATTTAGAGAAATTACTCGTTTCCGCTAATTTAATGTGTAACACGTGTTAAATACAAGATGGAAAAAATAATACATTATATTATTAAGTATTTATTATGTAGCATATTATTATACGTATATAATACGTAATAAACATTTTGTGTACACCTCAAAGGCCCGCAGTGATGTTACGACCCTTGTTACTAACGCGTAAAGCTCTTGATAAGCCCGTGGATTGACACGGGGCCTTGACACGGTAGACCTTTTGTTAAAATGTATTTGTACTAAATCTCCATAAAACATAAATTATCCCATTATTTTAAGGGCCTATTATTTCGTGTCTTATTATTTTATATGTCGACTCCGAGTACGTTCTATTGCATCAAAAGTCACCCGGTTTTTCCGGGTGTCTTATTTTCATGGGGTACTGTGTGGCCATCATATTATTTTATTTTACGGTGGTTTAATACGCTATTGAATTAACGCGAGAATGAACTTCACTCTTATCGTTATATCATTCAGTGTGTTACGTTTATAGAGTTACGATATAAATGTGTCGATAATATTTATTGGTGTTTTACAATCGCATACCCGATAATACCGGTTTATTTCAATAATAGTATTATTTCTTTACGCGTAACACACATAATAAAACAATATTAATATTTTACAACACGTTGCATTACATGTGATTTACGCACTAGATGCTGCGGTTTTATCTATTCTACGCCGATGATACACAAGTCCTTATGTCATGGAAATAACTTTGAATCTATTACATGGATCCCGTAGGTATAATATAAACCCACTAGTTGTTTTGTTTAATAATAATATGTATGCATGTATTATCGTGTTTGGTTTATTGTAATTTATTACATAGGTTTATAATTTGATGATCGTGTGGCTAAGGTATAACTAGTGTTACAAAAACTTTAATCTGCATATATTATTCTGGTTTAAAATATAGTAAAACATAAAGTTATTATTATATATATATATATATATATATATATATATATATATTGTTTCTCATTTAAATAGTTTCTAATTTACACTATGTAGAATATTTTTAATTTATTAAATTATTAAGATTTAAAATATAATAAAAAATACATACCTATTGATAATAAAACTCTTGTCGTTTCTTAACTGTTACGGTCAGCAGAAAAAACTGATACAAAACAAGTACTTAGTACTTTCGGCTGTTGTGGATCACGCTACAATCATACCCAGAAAACACAAATTGGCGCATGCTCCCAAACCATCAATTAGTCTAAAAGTGCAGAGGTGCTGCATCAAGACTAATCACTTGACACTTCTCACTAATCTTTCAACTTTTAGTCTTAACGAATTTGAAGAATTGAATAATCAAAGCCATATAACACCAACCAACAATCAAAATAATTGCAACAAACCATCAAGAGAAGAGTTTGCTTCAACGACCAACAGCAACGAACCTGACAACTTTCAACGTCTTAGACATTAGCGTTTATGCTACCAGAACTACGACTGACCCGCTCAAGTGAAGACAGCACGTAGTAATTTACTATTTAGTACGACGAATAGATAAAGTCTTTATCATCTATAAAAGCCATGAATTTTATTCACATTAGATTATGAATAATAATAATAAATTGATAATTTAAAGTTGAGTACAAAAGTCTGAGTTATTTGCGAAAACTGATTTTTCTTACACAAAGTGCACTTTAGAAGATCTATTATTGATCAACTAATCATGAAGAACTTTAATAAAGACCCTTATCAATGAAAGTTTCTATTAAAATCCCACCGTTTATCAGAATAAAATCAAATTTTCTTTCACTGGTTAATTAGTCTTGTTAGAATAATATTATACATTATAATATACTATTTTAAATTTTAGTTTAAAAATTAATTAGTTAAAAAAGCCATAGTAGAATATATAACATTTGCATGTGCTGCAAAACATATTAAATTTTAAATTCAGCAGAACCGATTTTGTATAGCTTAATTATTTACTCAACATATTAGAGTGAATTTACATATCATACAAATCACAGATATGTTTTGCAATATTTTAATTACTTTAATAATTATTTTAAAATAATGAATATATAAAATATTTAAGTATATAATATTCTCATCAACATTAAATTTATAGTTAACTTTAAATAAACAGAAATGATTCAATGTAACATATTGCTAAACTTTAATTAATAACATACCTCAGTGGTGATAAAAATTATTAAGTCTCTATATTTTCAAATAATTAAATTGAGTGTACATTGTTCAGTGACGTCAATATAATATTAGTCATTGAATTATAAAAATATTTTTCGTAGATAAATTGCTTAAAATTTAATGATTCGTAGCAAACGGATGTCCGCTTTTTATTCGACGCAATATACAAGTTGCGTCTATTCACGTGCGGTGGTACTCAGCTCATTGTCAGAAAATAAATCTCATTTGCCGACTTAATCATCTCGTGAGTTGACTCAAGTCGATAATGCCAATATTGGTTTTTCTTTTATTTATTTTTTTTTTTTTAAGATAATTATGTCGATTGAGTAAACATTGAATCTTGTATGCTATACTTCCGCTGTTTGTGGTATTGTTGCGTTAAAAATTTCTTTTCTTTTTTTTCATCCATTTTCGTCTTGTTTGTTTTTTTGTTTTTCATTATTTTCCATTAGATGGTGAGATTTTGCGTGTGGCGTGTGCAGTAGTCTTGTTTATATTGGTCGTCGCCGTTCATATAAAATAATTGAATTAAAACATAAAACTAGAAAATTGAATGGAAAAATTCTCGATGCACTAATGGAACAAAAATGTTAATCGAGTTATCACAACAAAGCTTAAACAACTCAGGTGTCCGAATAAAAGTTGTTCCCTCCCACGTCTGATGATTTTTTTTCAACTTGGGCACCGCTATAATTAAGGTAACATGATGTAATCTAGTTATGTCCTAAGTTTTCGCATGGTTTGAGCATCACACATTTTCACCACGACCATCACTACGTCTAACATCATTATATTATAATATGTAAGTTGAATTAAAAAAATCGTCCACTATTTGAACTCGAAATTCTACCACTGTGAGCTTCATTCAACCATAATTATCACTACTCACACAATATTTAAAAAAAAAAACTAATAAATCCTTTTGTGAAACGTAACGATAAATGTCGAAGTGGTAAAGTGCGATGGTTTTTAGAATTTAATCACACACACTCACGTACTTTCATCAGTTTTAAAATATTTTGAGTCGATTGTATAAAAGGGTTTTCATGTTTCTAGCCGGCGGCCATGTTAAATGATTGAAAAGAATTCATCTGAACACTAGAACATAGCAAAGTATTTCGTTGTCATCCGGAAATCAACACCGCAAAAGTTCGATGCGATGGTGACCGCTAGAATGATAGTTTATATTTATAATATCGTTTGTCGAAGGCTATATTATCATCCGTTGTTGACGGAAAGTTTACAACTTACGATATTTACGCGACGATAAAACAGTTTATTTTATAGAGATTTAATATATGTCCATATGTATTTGGAATTCGAAATTATATTGAAATGTATATTTGAGGATATATAATGTATGAAAATTAAAATATATTATATCTATACGAGGAATGAAAAGAAAATTATGCTTTGTTGGTGTTGGAGAATAACATACAATAGTGCTATGCATCATCGAGTTTTCGATGAAAACGGATTACATACGTTCATTGCGGTCACTCTAAGATTTACCGTTCTTAGCAGTGTTTTTTTTTTTTTAAGACGATAAAGAAAAAATAAGTATAAAACTTAAATAATTTATTTTTATTGTATTGCGTATAAATGGAATCGATGCGCCATAGTTCAACAAACCATTCCGTCATGAGACCGATCGAGCCGAAATAATAATAATGTATTTTATTGTGCGTACTAGATGATCACATTCCGTTCTGTCTTACGGCATTGGACATTAAAAAAAAAAAAACTACAAATTGTATACGTGACAAAAGGCGATTACCGATAAATCAACCTGTAGCAAAGGTTTGATCAATAATTTACAAAAAAAAAAAAAAAAAACAGATAATTTTTACTATAACGGAATAGTAACACGAGCTTATATAGTATATTATATTATTGTAAGACGGGAAAAACTGGCAACACTCTCGATGTTGTCTAAAACTCATAATTTAGTGGAATATAGGTTTAACTTTTCAAATTTTGATTCGTTTTTATAATTATTTAAACTACCTTAACCCGCTTTATACATACACGCAACTATTGTTCCGAAAATATACTTGAAATTATAGTGAACACGCGCCGTAAAAATTATCGTATCAATATGCGTGTCCATGTCCCTGCCACAGCAATTACATTCTGTCCGGTTAAAAGTATTATTGATTATTTTATTGATATAAAGGGTTCTCGGACTGAAAAACTAGTGGATGTCAATTTTTTTTAGAAAATACGCATTAAAATCTAAAAATACTATGTACCATTTATGTTATAGGTAACTAACTATACTATGCGTTACGTCAGAAATGCATGAAAAACAGGTGATAAGTGAATATTACTAATCAAATTCGTCAAACTAACGTGGACGCTAAAAAAAAATACATACACATAGATTCATATAAATCCTAGCCTTAGTTATGATTTACATAAATATTAATGTTTTATTGTATATCTGTGATAAATTATTGAAGATAACAAGTATAGGAAATAAAATAAAATATTATTTGAAAACTATCTTGTATTTTATTTAAAATATTACGTTCGAGTAATTTGTTTAAAGTACTTAAGACACCTATTCAAATAAATTATTGAAAATTTTTTGAGTATTTTTAATCAAGTACTTACAAGACCTTTTAGCATTATAGTTTATCGATCTGTGATTGTATCACAGATCTGTGATTGTTTATTAATATATATATTGTATGATAATAAAATATATTTCTTAGATAAATTTAGAATTAATTTGGTAGTAACAAGTTTTTTTTTTTTGAAAACATTAATGCTTTAAGATAAAAAAAAAAAAATTCTGAGTACAATTTACTCAATATATATATTAAATGATATGTTATAATGAATCGTTTTTAGACATCGTATAAATTTTTCAAAGAATTAATTAAAAATATTTAATCTATCTATTATTTTTATTTTAAATACTTTTAGAAAAAATATATAAGAATATTTTATACCAATTTCTACTTAAGTTAGTTTTTTTTTTTATAAAAAAAAATTACTCATGGTCAATAATTAGTTATATAATAATATTCATGATATCCTTTATGATCAAGTTTTAATTAATCAATTTTTAATGATACATGTACATAGCTAATTTGATTTAAGATAAAATTTTAATATATGTTAATTTGTTATAGCCAATTTTCATAGGCAATAAGACTTAATTTAATAATAATAAAAAAAAAATTATTTATAATTATATTTGATACTCAAATTATGAACTAATAAAATTAAAAATGGTCAAGTATAATATGTTGTGGTCAATAAAATAATAAAACCATCACTTTTTCACAAAAATAACAATATACTAATGATTTACAGTTATGACTTATGATTTCAAAAATAATTATAATTTTTGGACTGTTTATAGTATGGTAGAGTTTTCTAATATGAACGTGATTGAACAATTAGATTAATAATATTACTCAAGAAAATGAAAATATATTTATTGGATTTAGTTTTGAACGTCTTAAATGCAAAACTAAATTAGATTTTAGCATTTGGTAAATATCAATATTATCTGTCATACATTTCGAGTTTTCAGTTTCCAATCATTGGGATCTTTGGATGTTACAAATATTTATTATAAATAATACAAATAATTGTTTATTTGAGTGTCCATCAAAACCTATTGTGACCAACTTTCATTGACTATGTACTCTCAAATATATTGCAGAGTGATTTTCCTGCGGTTTTTTATTTAATTTCTATAACTTGACAAAATAAAAATATCTATAATTTTCTTTGATTTAGTTATTTATTTTATAAAACTATATATTATATTGTTTATTTCATATAAAAAAAATAACTGTGATAAAAATTATGATAATATTCTTTGTTTAAAAATGTAATCTTATAATGCAATTAAAATTAATGGACATTGAAAATACAGTCAATTTCAAAGGTTTAATAAAGGTACAATATAGTTCAATATCTATTCTAAGAATTGAAAAACAACTTACTAAATATTATACTTGGAAATAACCAATTATTTTGAAATTTAATTAAAATGGTTACATCAATTAAGCATTTAACAATAGAGGGTTAATTAATTTACAATACAATATTGAATAATATTATAAATATTTTTATTCAAATGTGCAATCGAACATCACACATAAACATTAAACATATTTTGATATTGTAAATTCAAGTACCTACTTTCCAATGTGTTATTCATATACGGTTATAAATAATTACACTTCATTATCAACTAAGATATTTTATTTTTTTTATTTTGGTTTTTGTCTTAAAAAAGTATTATTAAAATAATTACCCATTTACACACCACAGTTAATCAAAAATTATATTGCAATATTATTGGACCTTTTGTAGTGCATACTATTATATTCACCTAACGAAAGCATTCACAATAGTTTGGTATCATCTAACAGCAAAAAATTCATTAATTTTACATTATATAGATAATATTCTAGACGTATTTATTAGTTATAATCAAAGTTTTTTTTATTAAAAAAATTTTCCAAGTATGTTTTAATGGGCACCACAATAACTTCAAATACAATATTTTTATTTTGTAGCACTGATATATTTTTCCACAAAGTAATGAGTTTCTATGAGAAACACATATTTATGTATGTAGATTAGGGTATAGGTTTGGACAGTGACACAGATTCTTTAAAACAGTTCTAAGGAATAAAATTAAATATTTTGCCAAGAAAAATTATCAAATTTTTATTGATAATATTATAATTTGTTATATTGTATAATAAAAACATATTCGGTTAAATGATTAATTAATGTTTTGTTAAAATAAAATATTTATTCGAAAAAATTAAAAAAATGTCGAGTTATCTTTATCCCCACAGTTTAAATGCGTACAATATTAAAGACAATTCGAGGAAGAATAAATTGTATGCTCAGGAGGGGGAAACAAAAGTTTTGAATATGTTTCTATAGATGGTATACGCGTATTATCAACAACTATCGTAGTAAACAACAATCGCGAAGGTGATGGCAAATGTGCTGTTATTGTGGATAGTTGTATTTATGACGAATACCTTCTAAATATAAAATATATATAGAATGAATCATTTAAAGGTAATTGCTTAATTGTTCAAAAATGTTTAAAGCTATTGATTATATGTACACAATACATATATTTTTTAAAATATATTATCTAAGAAAATATTAAGAAAATTAAATTTAAAAAAAAAAAAATTATATTTTATTATTTTTTTTAAAGAACTGCAGTGTAACATTTTAATTTCATACTTCAAAGTAAGATATTTTTTTTCATTTTTTAATCATAAAAATAAACTTAAACGCGATTAGTTATAACTGGAGGAATTATTATAATATTGTTACAGCATATACAATATACAAGAGCGGCGTAGTAGACTGACTAACATTTTGATCCTGATACCGGTCAAGACGTCCTGAGTCATCCATACCGTTGAATTCCGGTCGATTGAAGGACGTCGAACGACGCTCATTGCAACTAATTGACACGTTTTCTCGTTACTCTTCTGTACATGTGGTGTTATAAATATAATATTAAATTTTATTGTATTTAGCTCGTGATTCATAAGTAGTTCAAGAGTGCGTATTCGATTGACCAATCCTTAGTCTTTTCATTTGAATATACCGTATTACTTATATTATATTAAAATAAATCTAATTTGACATTCTATTTTCAATTAATTCTAAGAAAAAAATTAATATCTGCTCTGTAATATGTGTTACGTACCGTGTTATTTCAACACATATATTATACGGAGAGGTGATGTGTATACCGATGGAATAATATATTCAAACAGTGTAGTATCAAACGGCTAGGGCGAACACCTGCATATCGTGTTATTTAATAAAAAAATTAAGACTTGATCACACGTCTTGGATTTCTTGGAATTGATGAAATCGCAGGAAAGTCACCCAACTGAATAATACATATAATAAAGAGAGCTCCTTTAGGTCATCGGAAGTCGCCACCTCCCCAGTCACCACTCTTGACGGTTAACCATATATAAGGGAGACTGGGGCAAGAGCTCAGCAGACGGTTAGGGATATTCGAGACACGCTCAGAGGCAGGTCGTAACACCACTCACGGTCTCGTCTATCAGTATTTCAGAGGCAGGTCGTAACACCACTCATTCCATCTTGTGCTTATAAAATTGTATTCTTGTACGAGTTAATTGTATTAAATAAAGACTTAATCTTTTAACTTGCAAACATTAATATTTCTATTTCTACGTTGATATATGAATCGACGTTGACATAAGGGACGCAACATATGAAATTAAAAATATAAACGATTTTTCATTACAAAAACAACCAAAAACTAGCAAACAAAAATAATAAAAAAATATTTTTTGAAAACTGTTGTTCTGCATTATGATTAAATTTATTTTTCATCTAAAAAAAAAAAATTGTAAAACGTTTAAGTTTGATAAAATAAGTGTTTAGAAGAACCATTCGATATATATATATATAGTTTTATCAGGAGAAGTAAATGAGATTGAAAACTATTGAAATTTATTGCATAAATTGCATTCGGGTAAATTAAAGTTTTTAATTACCTATATGCGAGAGCGTTTTGTTTTAATATTTTATTGCCAATGACAAAAGGCATAGAGCATAAGGCATGCGAGTACACAAATTATTATTATTATTACTATTGTTATTGTTGCTGTTGTTCACGCAGTATGAGAGTATAACGAAGAATCCGTTGCGTACGATCGTTATGAAAAAATGTTTACATTTCTACGCCATACCGATGCGTTGATTAAAAATATAACGTACCAAACATATAAAATCAAACCTTTAAAAAAAGCGTTTCTTTAAAAAAAAAAATCGTTCTAGCTTACAATTCTTCACAATCATTGTTCACTTCCAAATTTCGATTCACTGCAGTAAGTACGGTAAAAATAAACAATCGAGGAAAAAAATAAAACATATTCAGTAATGAGTTTTTTCGGTCTCTAAAGTCTCAATAATGTGTTCGTACTAGCTTACAGCTCTTTGCTGGAAACTCACACACTCCAGTAATCGGTGAATCACAAATCTCAAGATACTAACGACGATTCACAGCCAGCCACAGCCAGCCACTTACAAACGCTTACGATCGCCTGCGTCAAACTGAAGGCCGAAATCTATTCAGAAAAAAGATACTAGATAAAAAAAGAGATTTTTATCCTGTCAAAATAAATATTTCAGAAGCACGAAATGGGTGAAAATCCATTCGATTGTTATCGGTCACGCTCGTGCCGCGTGAAACTGAATTAACGACTTCCGCGCTCAAAGCTGTCACGTCGTTACATCTGTTTGCGGAAAATAATAATAATTAATTAAAACTAAACTAAATATATATATGAATGGATGACGATAAATAATTAGTATTTTCTGTTGTTAATTCGTTTTCGGGATACAAGAGTTTTTGAAAAAAATTAGAAATATATAATTGAATCAAATAAATAATCGCTAATATAAAGATTTATAAGAACCACACTCTAAGGTTCAACATAATTTATACTATTTTGTTATGTTTCAGCAACTATCTTCCCAAACAACCGAATTTTCTCAGTATTTGTAATTCAAAACGTAATTTACAAATTGCTCTCGTATTTTAAATTTAAAAAAAAATGTACCAACGTCCTTTTGGAAACGAGAGATATATTTATATTATTTATTTTTATCGTATTTTCAGTACAATAATCTATTTTAAAAATATTATTCACCCCAGCAAATTGGCAAATAGAAGTGAAAATAAAATTGGATTTTTAAGTATGAAGGATTGTCAAAAAACTTTGGACAAAATGAAATTCAGTGTATAAGTATACTTGATGTTGTTATTTTGGGAGGTTCATTTATTTTATTTTTTCTCTCTTCTTTAAAAACGGCACATTTCCAACTACGTCAACTCGGTTAGCCTTAATCACGTGAGGGGTTCAACTTAAATGCAATACCACAAAGTCCGAAAATTCTTTAGAATATATGTTTCTTTTCACTCTTAAAATAATAATAAAAAAAAAAAAAACATAAATCTTTCACGCGTTGAGTAGGCTTATATTATTTTATTTTAAAAGGTAAATGTGAAATGGAGTAGTATTGTGGCTATGTTATCGTATTTGAAATCGATTACTATTGAATACACTTTTATTTTTTAGTCGAATGGTTTTCTTAATGTTTTTTTGATTTGTTGAGAAACAAAAGAGAATTTCAAAAGTTTGATATGACGTAGGTAAAACACAATTTATTTACAATCAAAATAAAACTGCTAGAAAATATAAGAAACGCTTTACTTAAATATATATATATAATAATGATAAAAATTGTATCATATTACTGTAAGACAAATTACTTTCTATATCCCAGCAAACTTAAAACCATCAAATTGTCTTAAGTTAAAAATTAATTATGATGTAAACGTGATATTTGTTATATACTATGCGTAGGTACACGACAAAAAAATAAATATTTTTGTATCATTATTTACTATATATAGCCAAAATAACAAAATAATTTCCATGTTTACGCATGTATATTGATTTCGAGTTGTTTGATATTATTTATTATTATAATATTACTTGATTTATTTTGATATAATTATGGAAATAAACATTGGTTATAATTTATTCAAAATGGAGTATAATACTGTAGACTACACATCGCCTTATACCTACAGAGAGAAATATAATATGAAATACGATTTTAAATCAAATAATTTAGTGATCTATGATGAAAAATTTGATGACGATTTTGACTATAACCGAAATAGTTTAGTCAAAATAGATACACCGAAAGCCAATATTAGGTATTCAAATTACAAGAGAGGCAGTGAAAAAGCATTTTGTGAAATTGATGACAAAATCGTAAAATATCATAAAAGTGGACATGGTAATACCTGTGCAGGTAAAATGGATAAAGTCATAATGGATCATGCTAATGCAACCGAAAAATGTGGTCAAGGAAGTGCTACTGTTGGTAAAAAAGTTAAAAAACGATTGTCCAGAACTAGATCCGATGCGATAAAAAATGACTGCCATTTATTCAAAACTAAAATTCCCAACGCCGTTGCAGAGCTCATCACAACTATGAATGGATGCGTGTGCAAATATATATGCGAGAAAGCAAAAATTCAAAAAATGACGGTTTCGTTCTGTTTTGGGAAATCAAACAGCCAAAAACTATTTATTTATGGTAATAAGGATGGTATGAAATGTGCGCTGAAATTATTAAGAAAAATCATGTCTAAAATGGTACAAGCGTCCAGTGTAAAAAAATAAATCTTTTTATTTTTTTTTTTTTTTTAAATGATAAATGATTAATTCTTTAAAACGACACTGGACGAATTGTCACATTATTAAAAATATTAACCTAACTTATAATTATTATAAATTATTAAGTATTTGTCATGGAATATGCTATTTTTTGAAATAAAGTTTGGATCTACCAATTTGTGAAATAAAATATGATTAGTATGCAAGTATGCAATAGCCAAGCTAATATTACTTACTAATGCATAATTTTTCTTATAAGTATTTTGTTTACACAATTGATTGGCAATTATAACAATATTATTTACTAATAAATTCAACGAAATAATATATAAAATTGTTCGATAATACTTCAAATATTTAATACTTTTCTAAAAGTATGTTTGTAAAATATTACACCAAAAGGCCTAACGATGAATATAATACTATCGTACATATTTCGATAATTGTTTATCGTTAATATAATTAATCATAATCGAATTAATTGTATTGTAATATTGTAAGTTATAAGTTTATTACTGAAAGTTAAGTTTTGATTTAGTTTTATAAATTTGCAAAGTCAGTGGAAAATGTATTAAATTTCTCACTATGCCATTACTATGTTAACTATTCATTAGTGTAGTTAAATGTCATAACACGGTATTATTTTCAGTATGAAAACTGACACCGTATAAAAATAACTATGACTTGTATAAAATATAATATTATTATGTATTATAATATCATTCACTTTCCAACTTCCGTCGCAGTACTTTAATTACGATATGCGTACAATTAAAACCATCTTTGATCTTTAATTGAGCGTGAGCCCCAATTTAGACGGTAGGTACTCCAGTAAAAATCGATCAACAGTTGATAATTTCAATTAAGTCGTCCTCAAATAAAGTATATTTGATATAGACTATATATTGTATGTAAAATTCATGCGACGGCGAGTTATATGCCAAGTTATTTTGACTGCATTAAAATATACCTACATAGTATTATTATACTGTAAATACAAAAGTGACGAGAAAAATGCACATATTTTGTGATGATTATGGTGTTAATAATAATAATTTAAGTTCGAAGTTATAAGAAGTAAAAGGGTAAAATATACACAAAGAAATTTGTAAAAATCCATGAAAAAAAGTTAAATGTGTATAAACAAATATTCGAAATTCCGAAAGAAAAACATCTAAATGTTGTTAATAATATGCACAAAAATAAATGTAAAATATAAAATTTATTTAAAGATAATATTTAAAATACATAAAAAAGGGGTTGATATTTTAACTTTTTATTAAAAATCTGTAACACTAGTTTAAAAAAAAAATTAGACAATTGAGTACCGTTCAAAAAAACGGTAGGTTACTAGTAGATTATTGTCATAGATATGCTATATTTAAATTTGAATGCAATAATATATTAATATATCAAAAAAATGGTTTTAAGTGGATACTTAGATATTGATATTAAAGTAATTTATTTTACAATTAATAATATAGTACCTAGGTTAATTTATTTTTTTCCGAAAATATTACATACCTATTATGAATGTACTACATAAAATTGTTTTGTCAAAATTTTAACTTCAAATGTTCATAAAAATAAATCTTGCAAATGTATTTTAAATAATTTTACCTATCTATGAGAACATTTTATTTGGGATCTTTTATTAAATTTTAAAGTGTTTTGAATGAGTGAAAAATATTATAAAAAACACATTTATAAAAATAAAACTAAATAATAAATGGAAATTTTTAAATGTCTATAAATAACTAAAAAAGAGCCTAAATATTTAAAAATGTTATAGAAAATATTATTTCTTATAATAATTTGTTATATTATATGGTTCCGGTCGCCATATTTCGTTTTTAATAATCGATGCACAAAGAATATTAAGTTGAAAAAAATACTCAACAAATCAAACGCCATTCCCCATGGACAATTTAACGCTTTAATTTATTTATTTTTTGTTATATTATGTTTTTTTTTTTTATATATTGCATTTTGTAAACAGTTTTCAGACCGGTTTCCAACGATATTTACTAAAATCCTTTTATTATTATTTTTTTTTTTCCGTAAATACGTAAACATTTTGTTCTACGCGTACGGAAATATTTAAGTATAATTTTATACTACAAAACGTATGGTGTGATAGAAATGACAGTTTCTAGACCAATAAAACAATATGTTTGATCACCATGATATTTCTATGGTTGTACTAAGGAAACCTGCACCGTGTCATTATAAACTTTAAATTCGTTACTATGGTTACCGATAACGATAAATTGGTGATTATATAATAATAATAATAAAATAACGACTAGACAATATTTTTTTAGTTATTACCACTTCAGTTAACTAAATCACTTTAAAGTTATCATCGTATTTCAATTTTTTTCGTATTATATAATATTGATATATTACTGTTGTGCCATACGTTATATCATCTAAGTAAAATAAATTAAATCCTTTTCTGTTATTTAGTAAACATTTACTACGATTCAAAAAATAATAAGTATATTTCATAACAAAACTTAGTAACAATTCAAATATGATAACGTTATAAACCAATATCGAAATTGCTCAGAAAATATACACAAATATATTGTTGTATTAATATATCTGCAATTAAGTATATTAATTACGTCTTAAGGAAAATAGTTCATTACCCATTAGTGAGTGAAAAATTTATTTTAGAGGAGATTAAAGACCGCCTTAGATCATTGATTGAGATTTTGATGGTACAGTAGTTATATTATGAAATGATGGCTGTAATCTTTTGTCCTCACGTCAATAGTATTTGAATGGTTGATATCATATTAGCTATAAAGAATACAACTATTGCGTTTTATTATCCACTAGCCAATGGTTAACTATTTATTTAGTGGTAGTGGATCAGTGGTCAAATTTATTGTTTATAGAACATAATATAAATAATATTGTTTATTCTATAAAAGATGAGTTTTATTATATAACATACGCATAATATTTCCACAGTTTATTATACATGATAATGAAATATATTTTATTTCTCGTAAAAAAATAATTATATTTTTGTAATGTAGATATATTATGTTTAATAATATTATAATATATATTTAAACTTTTTAACTTGAATTGTTGTCATTAACGGATTCCCTTAAATCATCTAATCCAATATAGTGAATATAAATGATAAGTCAATAAGTAATATCATGTGTATGACTGTATGAGTATATAATTGGCCCTCTTCTCAATCATAATATATTGAATGTTTTGGAATTTATTTGATAGTTTTTAGCATTTTCCCTATAGAACTTATATAATTTCTTATACAAGATTGTAGCACAAATGACTCAACAACCTTCTGGAAGTGAATATTTGTAAATGATATTTGTCTATTGTCTTGATTATTAGTATATTTTTTTTTTTTAATTTTATTTATAGTTACCCGAATTATTTGACGTTTCTACAGCAATAATAACAAAAAAAATACATGTATATTTATTATTAAATCATCTCACTTTTTTTCTAAATTTTTGCTATTTATATGTCTAGAATTATAAAATTTTAAAAAGTTGAATATGTTTAAAACTGTGTATTTAATAAAAAAAAAACATATCCATAATGTGTGGTATTAATTACGGCATTACAAATAGAGGAGATATAATACTATTACGCTGCATTTGTCGGTATCGTTGTCATTGTTGGTAGTAACTATTAATAGGGTTCTTATAAATTTAATTTCGGTTTGAAAACAATCCACATCCAATTTACATCTATTTCTTGAAAATATCACAAGCAAAGAACTAATATTGTAAATGTATTTTTGAAACAGTGTTCATGTGGTTATTTATCGTCTTCTCTTTATAAGGTATCAAATTAATTTAATACCAATGAGCATTTACCATGAAAGGAAATTAACGCAGATATCAATGGCAAATGAGATAAATCAATAATAATTGGAGAGAATAGAAATTACGCGTAACGTTCATATAAGAGTACACTTAGCATTTATAAATTAATAACTAATGCGGACAGTTATATATTTTCAACAAATACATTACATAAGCATTGATTTGAATAATAAACGAAAATATGTTACGTTTGTATTCGAATGTGCCTGCTGGTAATTACACTGTTAACTATCATACTATATTAATTATTTAATATTAAGTATGTGGGTGTAATATAAACGTACCGTTAGCTAGGTAAGATTGTATTATCCTTACAGCTACGTAATAGTCTGAGTCAGTAACTCGTTTATAACAGTTTTCAAAATTATTAACAATTTAATTTGATGATATTATATTTCAGTTTTTTTATTATTATGTAGTCAACTTTTATTATAAAACATAAATTACTTGATTTATTTTCCTGGTTTTTTTAAGTTAAAAGTAAAATATTATTATTTAACTGGTCGTAGATGTTTAAATTTTTAATAAGACTTTCACTATAAAATTAACTTTAATTAAAATTTAAAAATCTACATATACATAAAAATCGATGATTTATAAGTATTAATTATTTATTATTTTTTTTTTTTTTTATCAATAGGCACAACAAATTATGACATGACAAAGAAAAATATAAAATTGTAATTTTTTTGATTTTAATATAATTCAATGATTATTAAATTTAGACAATGTATTAAACAAATTGAACAAGGTATAAGAAATAATGATTTCGATAAACGTTGAA
The DNA here is from genome assembly GCF_002803265.2 of Melanaphis sacchari. Taxonomy (NCBI): domain Eukaryota; kingdom Metazoa; phylum Arthropoda; class Insecta; order Hemiptera; family Aphididae; genus Melanaphis; species Melanaphis sacchari. Next base: position 3,818,595 of record NW_020271560.1, on the reverse strand, counting down.
TGATTCAATGGTATATGACTAATATTTTTGGAAAAGTTATTAAATATCAATAATTTTTAAAGGATAAGTCATTAATCATTATTATGCGTATTATTAAATTATAAACTAAAAACCCTCATAACATATTGCATTATGCTAAACTTTTTATTAAATTCTAGTCATATTATGTTTAAAATTAAAATTATTAGTTATTTTAATTTTTACATAAAATTTAAATTTAAAATGTCATAAAAAAAGTGAAAAGGTTATTGTAATTTTTATAAGACTACTGTAGATGCATTAATTTTTTGAATTACAACAAATTATTATGAAACATAAAAAGGTACTCACGTTGGGGAATATACTATCTCATAATAATGAAAAATTTTTCGATGTTTTCAGTAACCAATAAATTGTTTATTTTTATCGTTGATTAAAATATAATGTATATTGTTATATACTTATATAAAAATAGTGGGTAGAAAATTGCCTATCTGATTATCTTGTGGCAAACGGGGTGACGGATGTAATTTCTTTACAAGATAGGAATGATTTTAATAGACATACAAATATCAGGTTAAGGTAAAACACCATATGTCGGGATTTGATAAAAGTGGTGTCTGATCGTAGGTTTCATCCGTAAAAGCGTGGCCATACTGGTGTGCATGGGGGGGGGGGGGTAAATCTGTTGTCCCGAAGAGAGCAATTTTATGGTTCTCCATGAGATACCGTTTGGGACAAACCACCGGTAGACAAGTTTTCATTGATATACGTTGGGCAGATACTTTTATCGCTATTGCTTTCAAGTTTCGGCATATTATTGTGGTTAATTTAGTCTTCAACGAGCTAGGTCCGAGTGCCATAGTCTTTATACTGGCTCGTCTTATTGTCTGGGTTTTATTCCTTCAATTTCTTAGGTTAGGGCTGGTAAGTTATTGTTGAAGGTGAAAAGTAAACCTAATTATTTTAGTAAACGCTTTGGTATATGCGCTGGTGTCACTTATTAGGGCGTCGATTGGTCTTGTATTGTTGTTATGAAGAGAAATTGTTGCATATTAGAATGATGCTATTTTTCCGGTGTAAATTCGCATGTTGTTAGTTAGCTTTTCTATACTAGTTGGCTTTAATAAAGGCCGTTTTTGTATATGTAGATTTGTGCCGTAACAAACATATTTTGATTTATATTACTTTTGATACGTTGAAAATTGGTTGATACATTTTTACATTTTAGTAACGGGAAAAAAAAAAATCATACATTATTGTAAAATTCATACATTTATTGCTCTGTTTAGAAAATAAAATATGAAATGTAATTATGAATGACAGATTCATTGAAAACTTTAAAAGGAATTCATATTTAAGAATGAAAACCTTTTAAGAAAATATGAAAAAAAAAAAAAAAAACACCGTAAATCTTAAAACACAATATATTTTTTTTGCGTAGTAATAATATGCACTTATATAATTAAGTAGATTAGCTATAAAATGTTTTGAACAACCTGGACTTATTAAAAATAACGTTCAGGTAGTTCGACATTATGTGTGCATTAAATTCACTTTATCAATAGTAGTATTTATGGATTGCATACTATATATCTAACTGTATAACTATATATGGTATTTATAATATTATTTTTAATATTTACATATTATATTCCATAAACTATGAAAAATAGTAATGTATCTTAACACTGCTAATATAATTCCTTAAACAAATAAAATATTAACCACTTATTGTTAACTTATGTTTTTTTAAAGTGTCATTTCATTTAAACTAAACATGTAATACATGGAACGGAAACTATTGAAAAAATATTGAATGAAAACGGTTGAAACTTGGAAAATTATTAGAGAATAATACACTTATTGCGACATGCAGACACACGTCACCGAAGTTCACGTATATAAAGAATTGTAAAACATCGGAGGTTGATTTTGGAATAGCCCTCGTAAATTACTATTCATTAATATATACGAGTATTAAGAATGGTTAACATCAATAGATTTGCGGGCCACATAGATAAATACTATTATACCAAAAGCCTAAATGTTTATTGATAAATTTTATATAATTTAATATTTTTTTTTTTTTTTATAAATGTATACCTAAAAATTAAAATTTATAATACCTAACAATAATAACACAAAAGTTTGGATTTATAAATAAGACACGATACGCATCTGACAATGACAAAAGCCACATGCGGCTCGCAAGTCGTAAGTTGGCCATCACAAGAATATAGAAAAGATAATGGTACATAGTATCATATTATAGAAATCTACAGTAATTGTTAGGAAAATATATTCTTAGATAGAACGTTTGATATTCCACTGTGTGATTTCGAATTCAATATATTTCACATGATATATATCATTACCGTTTTCGTTGTGGTTATTGCCGAAATGGCTTACTTAATAGTGATATAATAGCAACACGATATGCATTGCTTATTGAGAACACGATAAGCTGTTTAGTAATCTACGAATTACTTGCAAATAGTATCAATTACAATACTATACTGTTGTATGTTGTACACCGTAGTGTTTGGTACGGAAGTGTAGCATTTACATCATTAATATGAATAAGATAGTAACGCAAAGACAGGACATTTTATCTAAGAAATCAGAAACGTAAACAAAAAATAAATATATTCATTTAACATTAAACAATGTGACATTTCGATTTATTGGTCTTTAATAAATTGTTTTTCGGCTAAAAATTGTATATTTAATATTGTATTAAGATTAGATGTATTACATTATATTAAAATGAATAAATTAAAAAACTCAAAAATCTACACTACCAATATATTAAGTATATAGTGTAATGATTTATAAGTAATTCAATATTCTCACTAACATTGTTTTCTTTTAAAATTAACTTATTCTGAAATTCTAAATTTTTAAATATTAAAATTATTTACCTTTTTCAACACTGCGTCTTTTATAAGGACACAACTTTCATACGTTTTTAGGTAAATTATATTATTTAATTATTTTCAGTCATTTTCATAAGACGTGTATATAATATTATTCTTAGATTTTTTGAGAAATGCTTTGTGAAGATACAAACATTTTTTTTTTTTTTTAAGGATAACTCTTTTTTGTTAATTGTTGAAGAAACAATAATCTTGAAGTTGATATATCCATATGAATCACGAGTCAAATGTTATAAATGATAACAGGTTTAGAAGATGATTTTATTTTACATGTTTAATTCTATGATAATTTTAAAATTAAAGTTAATAATACTTACTTATCTCAGGTAAAAAATTCAAAAAAATATAATTACAAATATTTTGTTTTAATGATAGCTGTAACATTAATTTTTTATTTTTGTCAAGATTAATATAACATATATATATTTATATAAAAAAAAAATACCGAATTAAATTAAATCAAAAATGAATGTGAAGACTGGATTGTGTAAAAAAATAATGTTACCAACTTTATATAGATATTAGAACGGACCATAAACTTTTAAACTTGCCAACAAAATTATACTCTATTGTGGTCTCTTTTGTAAAGCTTTCAAAAAAAAAAAATAAATAAATAAATAGATTCTTATCATTTAAGTTGATATCTTGTAGCCTAGCTTGTACAATTTTTGCAACAATTCAACATGAGTTTAGGTAGTAAAACGCCCTGATTATTGTTGAAAAAATACCTGACGTAACGTACAGCAATAGGTGGACTGGAAGTTTGGTACAGAAAAGACTCCCGTTAGGAAAATTAGGAAAATACTACATAGTCATGCCGACTATAAAGTGGTAGGTAGATTTATTAAAGATACTACACTTTGACTACTGATTTCAGGCAAGTAAATTTTGGCTTTCCAACCTCTGAGGTAGAATAAGAGAAAGACACGCGCTTTAAATTCATAATTAGATTACATACTATTATGACAATGAGCTGTTTTTCTTATGCATCTCATACAACATCTTTTTTAGCAGAGTCAATCGTTTTTATTTGGAATCAAGTTTGTCACAATGTGATAGTAGTAATTTACAATAACACATTTATATAATATTAGTTTGTTACTCAACAAAATTAACATTATATATGCAGTGGCATATTAAGAATGGTAGGGAATTCAGAGAAAAATTTTTTCGAGTAAAAAATACTAAGTCTCATAAATAAGCGTCAGTTTTTGAAGTTCAAAATACCTTATGCTACTAATTATCAATTTTTATTTTGACTTTATTATGTCCGTTAATAATTTTACAATTTAATACGTATTAATAAATATTCATAAAAATGAAATAAAATATATAAACACAATCAAAACAAAATGTTAGCTGCATATTAGTTACCTTCTCAAAATAAATACTTATAAATATATAATTAGTATATTTTATAATTAATTATAGTATTAGATGGTATAATTTATATTAGCAGCACTGTTTTTTGTTTGTTCCATCCTATAGTCATGATTCGAACTCTTTGCATTATATCTAATTTGTAGCTCGATTATTGTTTTTATGAATGTGCCTATCATAAATGTATAGGTATCTATAATATTATTATCATAACTGTTCAATAACCAACATGGACGAAATTTGACAAATAAAGTACTAAATTATAAAATATAATTATAGTTATACTTCATGTATTGTTATTTTAAAACATGTTTATAAATTATCAAGTATCCCATTATTTTTCAACTGTAATGATAGTAAAAAATTACTTTTTGTTGAGTCATGTGGTATAGGTACCATATTAAGAATTTTTCAAACAGAAAAAAAAAGAAATATGAATCATCGATGTTAAATATACAATTGTATAATAGACATGTGCAGTCCAAACGATGAAATATTATTTATAGAAATAATATGTTGTTTTGTAATGATAGATCTTCTGTTATTATTGTTTAAGTCGATGGATTTTCAAAAGCTAAATAAACAAGACATAGTGTCAAGTATGCATCTCTTGTACTATTGACTTTCAATTGAGTTACTACGCAACTATTCATTCCCCATTGAAAATACATTTAATATCAAAGTATTATAACATAGTAATTACAAATAACTGTGATATTAATAACATCGCCATTGAATAGTAAATTACTTAATACTTCGTTTGTAGTTAATTAAATTAAATCTCGACATTTTATTAAACATATTTTAGCTGGTTGTCAGTGTTTCTGCTGACTGCGATATGACGCGTGTATAACAGACATAATAGCAATGCTTACGCTAACGAGTTAAATACAATAATCTTAATGCTCCCTTATTTCCAGGTATGCAAAATATAATCTTCACAGAGTAACCTTAGACAGAGCTAAGACTGGATAGTATACTATGTAATGTAATGTAATTATGAAAAGCCATGAACTATAGACCATGGTTTACGTAATCAACATTAAGGTGAAAAAAATAATAGATCGTGGAATATTGTACATCTATTTCGATCGTCACATATGAAACACAAACAAACTTTTACGAGATATGAAAAATAAATTATGCATTTTGTTTTTTTTTTTTTTTATGTATTTATAATAAATGCCTTATAGGCATAAAATACAAATATAAATTAATTTAACATTTAATGATGTACAATTACAATAAAAATAAATAGTAAATACAATAACGGCTTTGTATAGATCTTATGCAAATAAAAGAAGATACGATATAAAAAAAAAAAAAAAAAAAAAAAAAATAAATAAATTAATACAAATTTAAAGCTAAAAATTATAAAAATATTTAAAATCATAAATGTTAAAAACATTTTTAAGCTTGTCTTCCAATGTTAAAATTTGATTAACCGGCACGAAATTACAATCATTTTTTGTCATTGCAACATGAAATTTAGAGGTGGATTTTAACGTGAAATTTGGAATTTTTGAAGATAGTATATATATATATATATATATAGAATTTCAGAATAATCTAGTTTATAGCTATATTATTTATAATATATTATTTTATAACATCTTCGGCTATTATAAATTAACTATAAACACACGAAAACAGAAAACTAGCAGATAATGCATTATAAACAGTATTTTTATATACAGAAATATATAAGTACTACATTTTTTCTATTTATTATGAAATGTAATGTCAAAACGTCTTTATGTTTTTATTTTTTACTTAAAAAATGTTTGAATAAGTTAAAATAGGTTTTCTATAAGTATAATATAGTTTAAAAGAGCGTCTCAATCAGCAAAATTCGATGAAAATGTAATAAAATAAAAAATATATTTTGATTTGTTTACAGTTTAATTTTGAATGAAAATAAAATAACGTGAAACGTGTCGACTAAACGGACGGGGAAAAGACGAATATATAGTAGTGTAAGTGAAATCAAAATCAATGATACCGAGCCGGTGCCAGTTGGTACAGGTGTATACCCAATAAAACTTAAGCCAAAACACGCGAACTTCGTGTGGGTTTAAATACCAATAACAGTTTGAGAATATCTTTTCTTTTTCAATTATATTTTCTATTATTATAGTTGTATTGGTTTTACTTCCTATCACTAAGCGCTTATATTCTCACAACAATCGGCTATTAACATAACTGTTTGGAAATTATTTCAATTGTTTTTTTTCCTCCGTTCGAATACAATAAATAGTCATAATACATTAAAATACATTAATGCATTAAGTGTATACATTTCTAACTATTAAATTATTTCAATTATAATTTTGGCGTTTTCTTTAATGAGTATTCAGTATAATCGAAAAATCTATGATATAAATATTCCTTTTGAACTTTTTGTTTACCTACAAAAGAGAGAAAAAGAGAAAACAATGAAAATACAATAATATATTATTATTAGATTTTATGTCGTATAAAATTCTAATGTTGATATATTTTTATTTTTTATACTTATCGAGAAATTTTTTTTACCTATATAAGCAATTTAAAATTATCATATTAAAATAGAGATTAAAATATAATATGTATATGATTGGCAAATAAATACGACAGTGTTCACTCAACGTCGAAATCTGCAATGATACTTTTTGTGAAGGTAGTATATTTTATTAGTTGATCTTATATTTATAAATTTGTGTTACATTTTTTGATAATAAAATATTCTGTCTGCACCCGTCATACAGTTTAAGACGGTAGAATAGGATAATTTCTAGAGATAATTTTGAAGTCAAGATATTTAATAAGTAGATTTTTATGATAATTCTGGTAACTAAAGAGTTTTTTGTTAGATTAAGAAACAAAATATTCTCTTTTAAATTTAATGTAGAAGTTGAAACCAAATGTATTATTTTGGTTTTATACTTTTATATATAATTGATGTTTTTTCTGATTTAACAAGTTTAAAATAAATGATAATGAACTTCTTTTTTAACAGTTTGATTTTAGATTTTGACCACGATTAAATAAAATTTAAGAGCTTTGTGAAGCATAAAATATAATAATATATAAAAAAAAATTATATGTTGATGATATTTTGGGAGTTAGAGTGAATAATATTGAAAAATAGTTGGAACATGAATTCATTATGTGATCGAAACAATTTATTTTTTCCTGTATTTGAAATGCATAGATATTTTTTAATAGTGATTAGATGAAAAGAAAAGGTTTTATACCTTAGACAACGTTGAGTTGCTCAATAAAGAGAGCCAAACTTAAGTTCCTTAATCTAAAAAAATCAAAAGACTTAAATCCTAGTTGTGAGAGAGTGCTTTCAAAATAGCGTATAGATTATAATGTTACCATTGTTACCATAAGATAAGTTGCCACAAAAGTTTTACAATATAATTATTTGCATACATGTATATATTACATGTTCTTAGTTTTTTAATGTACACATTTCTCATTTTTATTTTTTGATCACGGCACTCGAAAATAACATGAATTTTAAATAAACATAATATTTGCGCACTTACACGCAACCTGAACAATTATTATCTATCTTTGTACGATTTTTAATGTTATTTTTTTTTAATTTTAAAACAAAACACTGACGGGTCATAATGTCTTATTTGAAAAATATTAAATTAGTGCATTTATTTAGTGTGACTTCATACTAAATCACGAATACATATTTTAAATATTTAAATTTTCAGGCGTTTTAGTTAATTCAATATCATAACATATTAACGGATAAAACTTAACAGGTATACAAATAAATATTGTTTTAATGATAATGAGTACATACATAAGTGACAAAAATTTAAATCATATTCTGAGGTATTTTAAGTTTTAAAGTAATTTATTATTGGCTTTTGTTTTGGTTGGTTCTCAAATTACAATGTAGACAAGAACTATATAATTATCAAATAGTAAGCACAGATATCACATAAAAAAATTATTATTATTTTTTGTTCCATATATGTATATTTATAATTAATAACTATAAAAATAAGTGAGTATTTTCAATAGTAAATATTATAAAATTATAAATAATGCGTATTGATAATTTGATTTTTAACGGATTAAATTTTAAAAAAAATGTTTAAGTACCTAATCAGTAAACTTTGAATCTAATCCGAATATTTTTAGTCACTTTAGAATTGAATATAGTATATTAAAATATTACACTTGAAATTGAATAACAAATGCTCATTATATATAAAAACTGTATCATTTAAAAAAGAACAATTTCGTAAAATATAGTACCTTTAAATAATGAAACTTATTAAGCAATTTGTAGATTTATACAGAATTTAATGATGCTAAAATTCCATGTTATATTTAAATATTAAGCATGACTTGTTTTAATGACTTTTTGATTTGTAACTAATTTTTTTTTTTTAAATAATAATAAAAACGTGATGTTATTACGGGTATTTTCATGAATAATGCTGACTGAGTATTTATTCTTTTCTTTTACAATTTTTCAAACATCTTGCATTTCTGAAAAAAATTTAATTAGAGTCAAAATAGTAAGATGATTATAATTTCCAAGCGATTAAATATTATAATATAACCAACATTATCGAAGAACATTAACAATTGTTGTATGGACTTTTAACATGAGAAATAAAAAATCCTATTACTAAATATTATAATCTCAATACTCAGAATTTAAAAATTAAAAAAAAAAACATTATGAACGGCTAGAAACTTGATGTTATACGAGAAACAATCGTATTAAAAGAAAATATTTGTTACCCTAATACTGTGGAGTCATATATTTTATTCCTAATATTATACATACTAGGTAGTTAAATTATATTTTATTTCAATGTAGATTTAGGTATTATGTTACATTAAATTATTAGTTGATCAATTTAAAATAAAAATAAAGTATTTCTATTAGCAGTTTTTATTATTTATAGAAATATAATAGTTAAATCTAATAAATGAATAATTCTTTCTTCTATAATATTATATAGATAAAATTTAGAATACTAAAATATATTTTCTTTTATCGATATTTTATGGAAGTGATATTGTAGTTATTTATCTCAAATCATGCACGTCTTATGTTTAAAATAAATAGCCAATAAAAATAAACAAATTTACAAATATTGAATAAATATATTTTAAATCGCAGAAAAAGAATATATTTTTTAGTGATTAAATTTTTAATTTAAAAAATGTATACTCATAAAAAATCTAAAATATGTATTAAATGTTTGGTATACAATTAATTTTATTTGTAAAAAATATATTTTAAACTATAAAAACGTGTTTTGAGTATTTTAGTACTTGAATTTTTATATAATAAGCAATACTAATAGAATAATAGTTAATGTAATTAAACTTTTGAACTACTTAATCAGTCGAATTTAAAAAAAAAAAAATGTAATTTAATATATTACATATTCTACAAAGATGTGTTCGCAGCAAATGTCTTTATTTTAAACAAAATGTCGTCCAACACATTATGTTTTACAATGTTTATAAAAATTTACTTTTATGATTTAGTTAACGTGGAGTTTAAATGATTAAATTTATATTTTCTCTAAAACAAATTGTGCCATGAAAATATGGATTTTAGAACACGAACAACATATAAATAAAAAATATTTGACATTAACATGAATAATTTTAATCTGACATGGATAGTTGGATTTTTATTTAATTTTAAATAAAAATAAAAATTCCAATAATTTAATTTACAACTAATAGGCGTGTAAGTATTTTGTTCAACTATATTTAAAACAATAACTACCTGTAATCGTAATTATAAAATATAAATTAAAAAAGTTTATATTCTCCGTCTGGTAGATGTCGATATATATATATATATTTTTTTTTTTTTCCAGGCCTAAAACTTCCATCGTCGCTTCCAATAAATCTTTCCATATCACCATATATTTACCTATTTTTTTTTTCATATTTTATTCCCAATAACTTGAGGTATTCTTTATCTCAGTCATCCACCGCTCTCTTGGTCGTCCTATCGGTTGTTTTTCGTTTTATTTTCATCTTGTGATTTCATATATACTCGTACTATTTTGTAAGAAATGTTTATTAGAGATGTTTCCCTGTAATTTTGACAAATCTTAGTATTTCCTTTTCTGTGGATTAAGCATAACATTGAAATCTTGTTAGTGTTTAATTATGTTTTCGTATGATATTTACTAGCCGCTTTAACTGTAACATTAAATCTTTTTCTACTTTTTTCAGTTCAGCAATAACTACATGTTTCCCTGGAACCTTTCAATTTTTTAACATATTTACTGCCCATCTCACTTATTTTATCATGGGCTCGTCTAACCTTTATTAAACTATGCATTCTATGGACAATTGTATAATATCTTTGCTTTTTTTAATAAAATGATTTGACATTGCACTGCTGCTTTAAACTTCTTGACTCTAGGTTATATCAGTCGATATTGTTCAAGTTTCAATATCATTGTCATAAAATAATTTCCAGATGTACATAACATCTTTATATTTCAAGTTCCAATAATTAAATCCTTAAGGTTCACATTTTTTATTCTAGACGTATTGTTTGGTTATTTATTTATCTGTTTTTTTTTTTTTTAACATTGTTTGGTGGTTAGACTTATAAGAAACCCTCATTATTAGAGGGCCCAATGGTAACTGGGGAACATTGCTGGTTTGTTAAACCCGTTATCCTTTATATAGGGAACCCCTGTGGGGATTTTGATATAAATAAATTAAATAAAAAAAAAAAAAAAAAATAGTTCACCATATTTATTGCATTAGATGATGATTTTGTCTATTTCATAAAAAATAAAAATAATGTACAAAGCTTGTGCCAAAATTAGATTGATTAAAAACATAAATAATTAGCAAAACATAATATTTATAATATTTAATTCATCAGTTCTTGTTAATAATTGAAATACTAGATAAATGCATTAATATTAATATACATACGTCCATAATTATGTATTTATTACATTTTCATGGTAAATTATAATATATTATACATACTGATATTACAATAATTGAAATTTCATACCGAATTTTTAAATTGTTCACTGATGCTATCATAATCATAAGATGACTATAGTGTAGTATATATATGAATAAAATTTAAAAAAAGAAATTTTTTTCACTATTTTTGACGAATCAAGTTTAATATTCATGAAACACTACGTTTTCGAAAGACAATCAAGAGGGCAACAATGTATAACTACTTTAATTTCGTGTACATAAAAAAATCCATCTCTATTATAATAACCCAACACATGGCTTGCAATCGTAAGCATTATCGTTAAGTGTGTTGTTTATTATTATAAAATTTTTTAAATGTTATACTTTTTAGTATCTACATTATAAGTAATTTTTGTGCCATAAAAACGCTTGTAGGTGAATTTTAATGATTGATAATAGCTAAATCGGGCATCCCAGCAATCACATTGTATCTGTGCTTATTCCATTGTTTTTTAACACAACTGTAGAAAACAAAGTACGTGGATGCTAAATATTTCCAAAAGTCTTAAGTTGATCAAACAAAGCTGCAATGTCGTCAATGTCGGTATGTATTAATTATTATTTATTACCTACTGAATTTAAACATAGAATATTTATTAACAAGAAATCGTGAGGTTTAATTGTTTTTACTCATTATATAATATCTATATGATAATACAGAGAAAAAATATTTAAATTTATTAATCAAAATTACTGATGCAAATTTTAAATTACAAAAGCATATCATCATATTTTATTGACTATAATTTATTTGATTTAAAAAATATCTTTAGAAAATATAGAAATCATTGTTTTATAGCTAAAACATAAAACAAAAAAACTGTAAATAAATAAAGTTAGAAATATAGCTATGGTTACGGTACGTGTACTTTGGTAGTCCGGAAAGTTTACTTGAAGTAATTTTAGACCAAAACTTCTTTTTGGACAATACCGCTTACAATGTAATTGGATATCTACAAATTTTTACAGTTTTGTTTTTCTGCACTGTATCTGAAACTAAAAAGTAGTGCATGTGCTATCTCGTAAATAAAACGAATGATGCACAACAATAATTTCGTTCTACAGATATATGAGCGTATATCATTACATTGTTTTACTCCAGGTGACTTTGAGAGGAGCAATATTTATTTTTTTATATTCTTGCAACTACTATATGAAAAAACATGCTGATGTTTTAATAAACTTGATTAAATATAACATTTCAATTCCTTTTGTATTGTGAGCTACTTAACTGTATTTATATTATTTTAAATATAATATATTTAAAACAAATTGTTTTTCCAACATACAAAATATTTATATGTTTTGAATTAATTAACTAATGACAAAAAAAAAAAAAGTTATGGGTAAGTGGGTACCGTTTTTCTGTATTATCGAATCACCTTGATAGATATTTTATGTCATACTAATTTAATTTTAAATTCGAAGATATATCATTATTGTATACAGAAAACATTCTGAGCGTAGACAGTCTATTAAATTATATCACATAGTAAACATAATAATCACAATAATATGATAATATGTATATAAGTATAGCTTAGATAATATTAATATTATAATTTTTTATTAATTCTAAAAGAAAAAATCAATATACATAGACAATATTTTTCATTACAATTTATGTTAACTGCGTAAAAAACATACGTTGAAATATTATCGTGTAATATTAAATAAACAAAATTTAATATTAAACCTATTCAAGCTGTAAATATTTCATAATATTTACCTATATTAATACCAGGTGTTGGGAAAATTTGAAAACAGGATTAAATCTAATATTACAAGTGTCACTATACTTATCATATAAGGTATATGTATGTAGGTTCAATTTATGCGATCCAATGGATATATCTATGTTCTATTAAATAATCGATATTCATTTACGACTTTAATTTATTACTATAAACATAATGTATTATCGTGAAGAATCTCAGAGCCACAAAATTGTTAAGTTAAAAAAAACTTAACCGCTTATACCTCTCTGTGTAGTGTGTAGTATATATATATATCATATTATAAAAGTCAGAGAGTCTGTCGTAAACTTTTCGTTAAATTTTATAGTTAATAATTTTATATCGTTATAAAATCTATTCTTAATAGTTATACTTTATCGCCGTCATCGATTAAGGTCATTCACTTTGGGCTTAATCAAGTAAACAAACGACGATCGTTAAATTTTGTGTTTAGTTTTGTATACGATGCTTTCAATATTTTCAAAAATAAAAATCTTTCTTCTGATCAACTATTAACATAAGCTTGGATCATACTCTAACTCAAAGAAACTTTTTTCAAAAGCTACGTGAAGAATAGGCTGCACGCTTATTGGATGGAAAAAACAGATTAACTATTCAATTTGTAATGGGTATGCTCAAAATTGTTTATAATTCTTAATAAGGCATTAATCCTTTTTTTTTTTTGAATTAACACATTGTTTACCATAATTTTATAAAATTTAGACTTAAATTAAATTATTTTCGTGATACTATTGTTAATTTGAATAATAATTTTTATTTTTGTTTGATACCTAGTAGAATAAAAGTACTTATGATTCTCAGAATTAAGAATTAGGTTTTTATAATATATAGGTCTGTCAGATTTATTTAATCAACGAGTTACCACGATATTCCTACTCAATATATAAATGATATTGATCAAGTCATTGTTTTGATAACATTTAAAATTATTGATTATTATTTTTTTTGTGTTTATATTTCTCCAAATTCACATATTGTTTATTATTCGTATTTTGCAAATTATTCAAAAGTATTAATTTTTAATTTAGCATCAGAATTTTGGTTAACAAAAAAAAAATTGGACGTGGTGCCGAACGATATCCCATCTTCATTTTTAAATTCATGTATATCTTCTTTAATAAACCACTACATTATTAATTATTTAAATTATTGTCTTATAGTAGAGTCTTTCTTGAAGGTTAAAAAAAATCTTTTATTACACCAATTTTTAAATCAGGCGATGAAAACAATATACGTAATAATTATAAGTTAATATTAAAATTATGAGTACCTAAAATTATTGAAAATTTAATTAGGTACAAAGAAACTTGTTACTTTATTATTAAAGTACATTAGTTCTTATCGAAATTGTTTTCGATTCAAATATTTTCATTCTTATTAATCTTCTGTGTGACTAAACAAAAATTTTACAATAATTTGAAAAATGTCAGAAAATTGACGCTACACTTACATATGTAGATGCATCACGAACTTTCAGAAAGCATTTGACAAAATAAATCACAATATTCTTATAAATTAAAATTATTTGGTTTTATCAGAACCTGTTTATCATAGTCATCATCGTATCTCTCAAACCATTCTTAGATAGTTAAATTTTTTTTCATGTACCTTCTGGTGTCCTCAAGGTTCATATATAGACCCTTTATTATTTTTACTGCGTATCAATAATCTTCCCTAATTATTTGAAAATGTCATAAATATATTGATTTACACAGATGATACTAAACTTTGCTATCCAATAAATACAATCGTAGACTTTTAAATTTTAAAATAAAATTTAAATTCATTTTTACGTATCGTAAAACTAATTATAATTATCTACTTCTCAATATTTTATTTAATGCAAGATTATTTTTTCGTTCTAAAAATTAAATTATTTTTAAATATAAAATCAAAAATTATGAATTAAATAGAGTTTATGTTATGAAACATTCGGATATTCATTTTGTGCACAATTTTTCATTTAAAATTAATCGTAAAGATGGTTGGTTTCAACTTTCATTAATGGAAATACTCATAATTTTAACCCTTTCGGTCCTGACCTACTCGTATAGGTAGGCAACTTTCGATAAATTGTTTTAAATAAAGTTTTCATCGCAGCAAACCAAATGTTATAAAATAATAATTCTTATTATATGGACATTCATAAAAAATAATAATATTCATCGATATTTCAGTATAATTGTAATATTTTAACTATTTTCTTGAAAAAATAAAAAATAAATATAGTGATGATAAGGTCATTATAATCATAATTGCATTTCCCGCCAAAACTATCTAACATATGATTTTAAAAATCTGGGAGTTTTTAAATCAATAGTTAACATGTTTACATATAAGTAACAACCATAACCAATATGTTATAATCAGTAACTCAACAATTTTACCGCCAAATTCTATCAGTCTTATCACCTACTGCTACGAGTATGTCGGGCAACAACGGAGTACAATATATCAGCATTAGATAAAACCGGCGTGAACGTGATAACATTACATTTGTCATTTGTTTTTCTTGTTTTCCGTTATTACTTTTTCGTGTTATTTTATATTTATTCGTTAGATTATATTATTTATTTTAGATTACTTATATTTTTAACATGTCAGACAAACGTTTGAGAGATTGTGATATACTTCAGCTTTTAGATGAAGGAAATAAATCGGATTTATCAGATTTTTCTGAAGGTGAAGATGAACAGTTTGATTATCCCTCTGACGAATTTGATAATTTGCTACACGAATACGAATTATTTGGTATTGATGATGCTGTTAACACAGAAGAAAGTGAGCAATCAATAAATAATAATATTTTTTCGCCTACGTTGTATGATATTAGCCAAGAAAACAATGTTTCTGCGGAAAATATTACAGCCCCACCGCAGAATCACATAAATTATCAAACTGTTTTGCCTGGATTTCCTAAAATATACTCGTATTAAAAGGTTTTGTTATTATTTTGTTTTGTTTTTTTACCCAACCTACTTGTAGAAGTAGGTAATTTTTTTTTTTTTTGACTCCTATACAACCCGACCTACTTGTAGAAGTATGTGATGAAAATTTGCATATAATTTGGTAAAAAATAATTTTTTTTTTCTGAAATTGCGTGAGTAAGTTATTTATGGCTATTTAACCAAGGAAAAAAATTATGGATTTTTTTCCTAAAAAAAAAAAAAAATCAGGACCGAAAGGGTTAATAATTTATATTAATTGAAAACTTTGTATCGTTCTCTTGTATGCTATCCCATACAATTTGGCTCAGTAGTCACAACATTGATCAACTAATATCAATGATTTTCAAGTTGTTTAATTCAATTTTTTTTTTAAGATTAATATACATACATATTATAGAGAAGTTTATGATATTGTTCAATATTTTATTGGTTTAGATTAGTTGTTCTTTATAGGATAATTATTGACAGTTGTAATATTTGTTTATGATTTATTAAATAGGAAAATCAATTGTTCTTATTTGTTATCATTTATTTATTATTTATTATTATTTTTTTTTTTTTTTTTGAAACAATTTATTGTTGATTTATTTTTCTCTTGTACTTAAATTATTACAAAGGATTTCGCTCCATTTAACTATTTACAAAACAATAAATTATACATTATATTATGTACAGGCATACAGTTATCATAAATATTAATTTTTTTTAAATAATATATTAACTAATATTTACTGTTATATGCAATAAAAATAGAAGGGAAAGTGAAAACTATTCGTCTGTATATAAGGTGTCGAGTGGATAATTGTAATGGGTTTGATAAATTAAAATTAAAAGATTTATCATTAAATACAAAAAATGATTCTGAGCGGAGGCAGTCCGTTCCTTACATTTCTGAGCATAAGTATTTCATGATAAATATATTGATAAAGCTATTAAAGTTATTCAATTTGATACTGGTATTATAGTAGGTTGACTCACATCCGATTAATTTAATTTTCAGAGTTACATACGTCAGAATAATATAGATAAAGGAACAATGCCAAATTAATCAGATTTTTTAATCATCATTAAAATCGTCAACACGGTTTGAACATTACAAACACTGACGACTGAAGAAGACCAGAGTCCAGAAGACCACCGACAGCTGCCAACGCAATCCAACCGATGTTCCGAAGCCGACCGCCGCGACGCCCAATTCCAACTTCCAAGTATTGGTGAGCGTAACTTGACGGTCTGCTCCAGAACGTCGACCCCCCCCCCCCCCCAGTTCACTGAGTACTTCACACTCGGGTCCGAGTAAACAGCAACCCACGGCCGGTGTCGACGTCGCGCTCTCGTCGACGAATCTCCTGGACCGCGTACTAAGTACGAGTGCGCATTCCCCCGCCCTGATGCTCATTCAAAGCCAACGACCAGCAAACCGGACGGACTCGTCAACTATACCGGCGACCTGACCACTTATTCAAGTCAGTAGAAAAAACGGTAGAGTTGCGCCGGTGCCAAACGCGCATAGTTTTGCACATATCGACGTACAGTATCGAAGTTCCATAACAGCTTAGTGGCATCGCGTGATACCTACACCAACGCCGCGACACATACCAATTCCTTCGTTTTCACATTGTTCGCATGCACGGGACTCGCATCAACCGACGGCAACGATCATCAACCGCCCGACGACCGACACTCCGGCAACAGGAGCAGACGGTTTCGTTCCCAAAACGGCATTATAGCCTTCGGCTATTATAATAGCCACTAATACGTACCAACGGTGGTGTGTTATCCGCCCATACGTATATTATACATAAATATCGTAAATTATAGACCGCCTTTATAAGTAGGTCACGCCTAGGCTTCACCGACTGTACCGGCCGGGCTTAATTAAGCCCGGTCCGTACAAATCAACACTTTACTATACATCCTTAACGTTGTCTGTGTAAAAAGGAAAGAAATAATATTATGAACCAAACGCGTTATACCATAAACAACCCCGATGTTATTATTAATTATCACGATCGGTTGGCCAACGCAACCCAGTTAACCGCATTATATTTTTAAAATTATATCGTGTACATAAAATTATAATTTAAACATTTATTTTGTTATGCACATTTCAGACAAAATTACTTTTCTACTAGAAAACCCTCTTTAAATTTAAAATGAAAGCATTTTTATACTTCCAATAGTACAATGTCAGAAAAGTGTGAAATAAAAAATATTCATTTTTAAAATTAATACGTTCGTCGTTTCACTCAGAATCTAAAATGTACTCAGGTAATTCATTATTCCAACAACTATAAAAAAACACCAAAAATCAATGATTTAAAAATTCGTTTTTTCTATGAACTATATATGAGTATAATACTATTTGCATATAATACTAAAATAACCGCACAGAACATCCAACTCTGTTCAAGTCCAAGAATGGCGATGTAAAAGATTGTACACAACATAATATAAAAATATAACTTTACCACGATGTAACAGATATGTACATATATCATTAAACGAGTATTATCTTGTGCTGTAGGGTATAAGTTTACGTGTCGAACCAAACAAGAACAGATCTTGGTGGCGTGAATTATGTTTTATAATATTATGAACTCGTGTTGATAGACCACAGACTATGAACAGCGTTCCCATTTAAGATTAGACATTTAAAACGAAAAGATATTTTGAACCATGCTGGTTATCGTAGACTCTGGTTTCAACATATCGATTGTCATTTGACCTAATCGTAAGATAAAATACTTTGATCAATACGTCGAACGTTGCCAGATATTTATAAATAACTAGTTGCAGTCATCAACTGTTCAGATTTTACCAACCGATATAAGTTACGAGATATTTTATCTTTAGCTTACGAACATGAATTTTTTTTGTGTCGTATCGATTTTAGGTCTCATTACTCATTATGAAGTTAATAGTTCATGCGATTCAAAATTACAAGTAAAAAAAAAATAACAATATAAATACAGAAACGTGAAAGAAATGTAGTGAGCTCACAATCAATTAGGTGTTTAAGAAAAAAATAGTTAATAAAGACTAAGTATAATGACTTAATTCAGTGTAGTCAGGTTTGACGCTGGCGTACAATTGATTTACTGCAAACGCGGTCACATGAAAGGAGTTCCCAAAATTGTCGAAAAACAACATTATTGAACACCGAAATTTGTAGTACATCGTTGCAGTTTCTTATTTCTAAAATCGTGTGGACTTAATTTCATGAATTGATTCAATAACACCAAACATCAACAATAATAACATGGGTAATGAATATACAATTTTAAAAAAGCACAATATTGAATGATTCTTTTTTTCACTAAGTCGGTTTAGTTAAAATAAATTATTAATCCCGGAAATACCATTTACAATCTATTATACTTAAATGTAAAAATATAATGTGAGTACGGTTATTCACAAGAGTGAAACATTTTTATCATATATTTGAATAATATACTATCTAATTAGATAGAATATTAATTTAAAATAGAATGCTTTTATATTTCATTTTTAAAATGTATTTAACTGGTCGAACTTGGTAATAAATACATGACAAATTACCAAACATTGTATAGATTATAATTATAAAGATTTAGAAATTAATTAGTCACAGACATATTATGTACTTAATGAGTATACTATTTTGGCATAGCTGTTATTTGTGTTAATTTTTAATTAATTATATACATTTATTTGTCTGAAATTTGTTTGTTATGTACTATTTTTTATACAAAATATATTAGCTAACTAGAGATTAAATTTAATTATTTATTTTTTCATATAAAAAAAAATTAATTAACATCTAATACATAAGTACTTGACTAGACATAAATATTTTACAAACCATTTCACTATTATAGCAAAATAGAACACATTAATTTCTTTGAAATTAAAATTTTCATATCGTAAGTTTATATAAGCGTAAGTTATTTGAATTAACAATAACTTTCGTGGACTATTTAAAGCGGTAATGATTTGTTTTTTATTACGCATAACAGCCAGTTGACTTATAATAATAGAATATTGTAGATTTTATTTTTTCATGATAAAAATATACATGTGTTTAATTATATTTTTAATAGTTTATGCTTAATACCTATATATTTTAGAATAGTTTAAAAAATCATTATTTTATACACAACTAAATATTCACTATTAAGTAATCATATCTATGTAATGATAAACGTAGTAAAAATGTATAATATAAACATTTCCAAAAGTTACATAATATTCTTTTTTTTTTTAATTACTATATTAAAAAAAAAAAGTATATATATATATATATGTGTGTGTGTGTGTGTGTGTGTTTAGAAAACAAAGAGATAGATGGACGATAGAATAATGTCCGGTCAATCGTAAATCGCTGTAAACATATTCTTTAACCCAGAAAACAAAACCATTAACTGAAATAAATCACCACCATGAAAGCCGGACATCCATGATAGATATCTTTGGCGCCACATTTTAGATACAGGTATATTTTATGAAATCCAAACATTTAGGGTTGTTCATCGAACCAAATCAGTCTTTTGAATGCGCTGATATTTGTATACGTCACCAAAAATGGTGGTTTGATTTAGTTTTCGTCGTCCTTTAATATTTGGTAGCGATATTTTCGACGTTTTAAAACCCGTGATATTGATGTGACGCATTTCGTTTCGTTTTAACGCATCATCTTCGTCATCAACGTCGTCTTTGTCATCGGCGTGAGATGATAAAAAAAAAAAAAAAAAAAACACACAACTAACACAACACAACCATTCAAAAAGCGCGTCAGAGTACCATTCTTATCTCGGTCAAAAACGCAAAAAAAAAAAAATAATAATAAAACGTCAAACACTCAAAAAGATTTTTAATAAGCCACCGACTATTTCATCATAGTGTGTAGTAATACATCAGTAAAGTAATTTTGGTTTTCTAGTTTTCGCTCATTGCTAAATTGACTTATATATAATACTGTACTTTATTTAGTACTATCGTGCAAATAGTAAATGTGTAACCAGTTCAATTAAAGTTATGGTGAGAAAGGGGTGATTATTAAGTCATATCTTATACTTATACATAACAGAAAAAGTTTAAATATATTTCTGTAAATTTTAAGGTAAAACATTTAAAAAAAAATTTAGAATATCAACATTCAACTTTAGTAGTATTTTCTCATTTCTTTTAGGAAACTATGACTTCGAATAATTGATATTTTTTCACATGAAGCATGTTAAATAAACTTGAACATTCTGTAGATGCTTACTACGCTACCTTAATAATTTCAAATAGCTGATGGCACGTATTTTTTTTTTTTTTTATTGAACTTAAGCCCGGCAACTAGGGCCATTAGCTGTTTGTAGGGGTTATGAATTATGGTAAGGGGTAAGGTTGGTACGGTAGGTTGTATTTTTACGATTGTTACGGTTGATAGCAAACACGTGTATGTGTGGCAAGGTTTTTAACCACTATGATCCCAAGTGGTCACCCATCCGGGAACTAGTAGCTATGGCCGTTACTTACTCTCAGTCGCATTCCGCGACTGGTAGCAGACAACGCGCCACACCAAGCCACACGTATTTTTATCATGTTCCAAATAACATAATGATGTATGTTTTTATTCATACATACTATAGATATAGGACTTCATTTTATTCACAAGTCAAATCATAATATTATAAATTATATATTATATTCAATGATATCACGTATCCATTATTATTGACTATCGTTTCAATATTATAAAAATATTTGTTAAATTATTAAGTTAAAATGTTTAAAAAAGTATAAAAATAAATTTTGAAATGTAATCCTTAGTTTTTGTTGAGCAATAAATTACTGAGTCCGTAAGGTATAAATCAATCAGATGAAAGAAACAAAAAAAAAAAATGTTTACCAATAGCTAAATGAGATCACGAGTAAGTAATAGAAATTGCAAAGATATTAGGATTTTGGTTTTTTTTACTAATAATTTATAAATAAAATATAATAATAAAATAAAGGAAAAATTTTTTACCTCACACCAGGCAACTATGTATAATAATTTTTTAGTAGGGAATAACTTTGTATTATTATATAGGTTATAACATTATAACTTTGTAATGTGATTTTTTTTGTTTAAAATCATTTGTAGCTACACCTTATGTTATATTGTGTAAACGCATGCATTACATCTTTGTACAAGGTGAGTAACCGTAAAATTCTATAGTTTTTTTTTTTATAAATTTTAAATAATAAAACGAGAAAATACAAAGACTCATCCTGTGTTATTGCATATAGGTTTGTAGTGTAATAATGTCTCGTAGCTATACCAAACGAAATAACCGGAAGTTATAAGTTATATCCGTGTCTTGTGTTTCGTACACGTGTGGGTTAAATATATTATTCGATTTTCTACTGTTCGTTTTAACCTTTCATACGGTGCAGTACAACCACCTACCTAAATATAAATAGTTGGGTCGGTATTATAATAAATGTTGCATATAATATGCAGCTGTAAATGATAGGTAAGTATAAAACATGTTCAAATTTAAATGTGAAATTATGTTGCATGAAGTATCTGGATTTATATACGCACAACCAAATTAAGGCAATAAACCGTATAATTAATATTATAACTAGATTATTTTATAAGTGTCCGACGATAGGTCAAAAATATTGTGTACAATTTATCTTTTAATAATAAAAAAAGGTATTTCATATTTCATACTCATTTTAAACAAGTTAACATGATATAGAAATGTATAGTTTTATTTTTGTAACAATTATATTTTTATATATTTAAACTGAAATTGTCAATTTGTTTATTATTTATACAAATTTCCATTTTGTTTTAAATTTATCAATGTAAAAAATATTTCAAATAAAAATTATTTATGATTCTTTCATTTAATCAATAATTAAATAGTAATTTTATTTTAGCTATATTTAAATTATTCTTATTCGGTAATAATACTAGTTATTTAAACTATTTCTAAAATATAGTATCAATTTATGTTTATTATAAATATTTATAATTGGAAAGTTTACTAAATCATAAACAAATGTTTTTTATACCATATTATAGGTACATTTTGAAGTTAAATATTTGCATGCGTTTATAAAGCGTTGAGATTTTTATAGACTGTAATCAAAGTGTAATGATAAAATTTTAAATCTGAAAATAAATTAAATACAAATTTTAAAAAGGAAAAAATTAGTGTGATATTCTAAAACAAATAAAATGTATTTTTATTGTGGCTGTGGGTGGTATAAATGTCTAGTTTATTTTATACAAAGCAGCGAGCCAAAAAAACTATTAGGTTTATTAAATTTGTTCTACGTACATTTCATGTATTACACACGCTTGCGATACTGGCGCAAAGTGCAATATTTTGTGATATTATGAAAATACTCGTATATTGTTTTGATAAGCTCGAAATTGTATCTTAGTAAAAATAAAAACACTACAACAGCGATGTTTTGGTACTAATTTCGAAAATAGTATTGTATTATTGTTCTTGTTCACAATAATTGTCATTATATATTATTGTTGTAATTAATTTTATTCTTTTGTTTCGTTCAATAAAATACAAGCACTCGTCACGAAAAACAAAAAGCACATTGGTTCAAATATGCTAAAAAATTTAGAACTGTAAACATATTTTTAATATTATTTATAATACTTATTGTAAATTTTGTCAGAAATTCAAACAAATTTGTTATTACTTAATTCAACAGCATAAACAAAAAAAATAATAATAATGAGAGTAAAACAACAATAATGGGATGGAAAACAGAAAACAACAAATTCGTATCGTAAGTACCTTTTACGGACTAGTGTTATGGCTTTATGACATTAAGAGTGATATTTAAAGTAAAAATACTATTTGGAATTGAAACTGGCCACTATGACAATATGTTATTTAGCCAGTGGTCAATGACATTAATATCATAGACAAAGAGCAAAGACTATGCCACTTCAGGTAAAAAACGTAGGATCCTCTCTAAGGACCAACCGAGGTGGTTTTTTGAATACCAAATTTAGTTTATTGACATTTGTTGTGTCCACTTCGAACCAAACTCTAGAAAGAGAAGTGTGAAATATATACTTGGATCACTTGTTTACTGCGCACACATTTATACGTTTACTTGTAGTTAATCTACGTATATTTTGTTTTATTTTGCACTAAATAGTGAAATCAATGTGGATAATCATTTTATTTGTTTATACAAATAAAAACACTGTATGACGTAATAATAGATAATTTAATTTATAGGTATTTTATAGTAATTCTAACACCTACACCTACATGTATGTAATTTAAGTTTTGAAGTATCATATAATTTATACTCAAAAATATGTAATAAATTTTTCAGCATAAATTTTAAAATAATTTATTAAGTTTTGTATTAAAAAAAATATTATAATATAACTGATTTATATCATAATGGTAATTCTATAGCTATAAAAAAATATTAACATATTAATTATTATGTGTGTTACTTATTATTAAGTAATCGTGATATTATAAAATGCTGAAAAATTTAAATTTTAAATTATACAGATTTTATATGAAAATATTTGTAATATTTGAAAAGTTTGTGACCAATTTATTATTACGAATTTTTGAACCAAAGCTTCAAACATATCACAAAAGAAATCTAATAATTCATTTTTAAATAAGAAACATAAAGAACCTACATGCTTTGTTGATATTAAACGAACAATATCTAATAATTTTATTAAACGCGAATTCTCGATTGGTATGTTTTGAGATAAGAATAAAATTATATTATTTTTCAATATTTTATCCAAAATTAAAATTTATAGAAATTAAATCATATTATATTAAAATGGATATATTATATAAAAACAAAATGGATAATAATTGTTTTTATATTAATCTGATAATTCAACTGTAGGAATCATTAACTTTTCTTATGCTATTTTACTATAAGTCTATGTATTTTATAAGATTATATCTGTTTTGGAATAAACTGTAATTTACTAATTAATAAAAAAAAAACATAACCATTTGTTATAATATATATACAATAAAATTAATTATTTTATTAGAATTGGAATTGATTATGACAAAAAAGTTCCCTAATATGTTATTCTCTTTTCTTTCTCATTTGTTAAGTCTGTATTTCGTGATTACGTGTAAATACTACTCAAAACATATAAAAAAAATACTTAAAATTTTATTGGTATAAGTGTAATCCATATAAAAATATAAAATTTTTATGCAATATTACCTATGTATAAACTAGGTATAAAGTAAAAATAAATACATACTTAATAATTTATTTCATTACAGTTAATATTATTTTATACAGATTTTTATAATGTAAAATTCAGAAAATAAAAAATAAGTGGTAGGTATAGATACTTAAAAAAAAATTATAGTATTATTTATTTATTTTAGTGCTATAGAATAATTTTATATTCGCACAGCAGCTGACAGATGGTTTTGATTTTATAAGAACATTCATCAATGTTGTAAATAATTATTATAATAATGGAGTATTCATTAATCATTTTCTCGTTTTTGAATAATAATTAATAAGAAAACTATAAGCCTAAAACAATAGGAAAAGTTACCTACATAGTTGTGTAAGATATTAATTACTAAAACATGTTATATACATTTTTATCTAAAGATTATTATAGAATAACATTTTAATCTATATACTATTATTATAAAGCAAATATATTTTGAATTTAACATTTAATTAGTCAAAAAAACGTTTGAAATTGTAGTTAAATCTTAATTGATAATAATATGATTTGCAGATTGGATGCTGTAAAGTTTGATAATAAATGAATTACATTTTTGTTCTCTGTAAAAGGAAAAGTGGTTTCATCGACAAAAAATATCAACTCATGGGTCCATGAATAATTATAATAAACATGATATTAATATTTAAATAATGCGCAGTGTTAAATAAAACCTAATTTAAGGTTGTGTATGTATAATTGAACATTTAATATTTTTTTTTAATAAATAAATTTAAATTTATTTCATCTTTTTATTTTATATTCATTGTATGATTATCATTTTTACATTAAAAAAAACGAATGTTTATCAAAATATATTGATTTTAGTTTAAAAAGTAAATATTTCGATACACTAAAATTGCCAATTATTGTACACCTTATTAATGTAAAACAATGTATTTTGTTTTCATAACAAATATTATTTGTAAAAAACAAAAATAAAATAAATATGAATATAAATTTGTTTTTAATTGTAATACATTTAATTTTTATTCAACAACAACATATTATTATACAGCCACATATATGCTTATAATATATTGTATTTTCCAAAGTACTTTATGTGTATATTGAAAACTTTGCTATTGAAATGTCGCCAGTATTCTTTGCAAAAGTTAAATATTGAGATTCCTTGTAAATTTGTGTTAGTCAAGAATTGTTAGAATAGAACATAAAATGTAAATACATATAAATATATAATTAAATGTATATGTTTAATAGTATATTGTTTTAGTATACATTAAGGCAACTATATTTAAAACAAATACGAGCTGAACTCGCATCAGCTGATTGTATGGTAAATCTACAAATAGTTGAATAATTTTAGATAATAAAAATTTAAAAAATGCGATAAGAGTGAACTCCGTAGAATAGTATGGCACAATTTACTATCTCACTATCTAGTTAAAGATTATAACGTAGACTTAAATTGTTTAAATTGTTTATATATAAAAAAAAATATAAAACAACATTTTAAATTAATTTATTGGTTAAATTATATAAAATCAAATTTAATTATTAAATATAGAATTATGTTTTAAAGACAAAAGAAGACAAAATCGAATTAAAATTGACTACATACCATATTATATATACAAACTATATATGTTTATATATATATATGTATAGGACTAAGATGTGAACCAGTAAAATTAAATTATGAAAACTGAGATATCTGCAACTGAAATCTTATCAATTAGTTAAGAACTTAAGCGGCTTAAAATAATAATATATAAATCATATTTTAAGATTTCCTTATTATATAAATTACGTCGGAGGAGCCTAGTGGTGGATGGATGGTACATGTGTCCTTGTTTAAGTTCAGTTATAATTGTGTAGCAATATTATAATAAAATAAATAACTTGTACTTGCTCATTATAACAATATTATACAAAATAAATTGCTCTAAAAATATAATTAAAACATGTGTCGTAAGGAATTATTATATTAACCTTATTTAGAGAAAAATTAAATCATTTGAATAAAAAAATAAATAAATGTTTAATATAATATATATTTTTCAAAGCTTTTCCACTTTTTTAAAATTAAAAACGAGTTTATTAGTATGTATGCCACTCTATAACATTCATCCAAACATTGAAAATTGAACTAAAATGGTTTAATATTCTAAACATAGAGAGTCTGAGAGTTGATACACACAGAGTTGACGTTCTAAGTAATTATCAGGATCGTTCCTAGGAATTCTCTGAATGAATTGGAAATATCAAAAATTATCAATTTTTTCAATAATAATTCTTGGTTCATATTTATGGCAAAAAAAAAAATAAAAAATAGTAATTTTGTTCAGATTAAGTATCTATATGACTATACAACTGATTAAACTTTTAGAGGAGTAATATTTAGACGTCGAGTTTAATGAAAAAAATATTAAAGATGAATAGAGGAAGAAGTCATACAAATGTTTTTTTTTTTAATTAAACTTAAGCCCGGTAACTAGGGTCATTAGCTGTTTGTAGGGATTATGAACTATGGTTAGGGGTAAGATTGATACGATAGGTTGTATTTTACGATTGTTACGGTTGATAGCAAACACGTGTATGTTTGGCAAGGTTTTTAAACACTATGATCCCGAGTGGTCACCTATCCGGGAGCTAGTAACTGTGGCCGTTATTTACTCTCAATCGCATTCCGTGACTGGTAGCAGCCAACGCGCCAAGCCAAGCCACACACGAATGTTTTATTAATTATTCAAAGTTATCGAAACATTAGGAATGTCAACAAAATATTCATATCACATATTATACCCAATATATAGCTCACCATTTAAATCGTATGATTGCTAGGGTACTGATTGACGTCAATTTGTATTGATACATTTGTCCGTAAATTGCGTGTAAAATATACGTGACTATAATATGGACTAGAATATAGGATGTCTAAATGGCCCAGTGTTTCAAAAACCTTTATCACAAGTCCTAGAAATATAAAAATGCATAATGCATCAATTGATGATTTATATTACACTTATTATACTTATTTATTTAACAGAAACAACTTGGATATTTAAATTAAAAAAAAAAAAAAAAAAAGAAAAGAAATTAATTTAACTATAGTTAGTTACCGTAGTTTCTGTATGGCTCTTGTTAATTTCCACACGTTCCCAGCAATTTCCGTCCATTCCCATTGCCCATTCCTAAATGTGCGACAACAAATGAACGTGCAAAAATGAGTTCAGAGTATGAACACCTAATAATATTATTACCTTACCTAAAGAAAATAATCATGGCGGTCGATTGGCTGGTTAATGACGGGGAATAAAATATCATCACTTCTTATAATATAATATAGGTGGGTACATAATAATTATAAATATAATCATTGTGAACATATTATTAATATCTCGCAGCGCCCGATGGGTGGTCTTAAGACGTCTTCGCCAAACGAGCCGCGTCTAATCCGCTAGTTTGCGCGTAAGTTTAATTAGTCAAAAACGGCGGACATTAATCAATGTCCATCAATGTGGAAAAAAAAGCTGAGTCGAGGGATTATCAGCAGCGGGAGGATGGTGGTCTGTGAAAACATCATATTGTATAAAACGCGCGCGCAGATGAATACTAATTTCCACTTTTTTTTTCTGTTTCGTTCCAAAGTTTTTTTTTTTTTTACCACGTTTCCGCCATCCCCGACAGGTGTGCGTGCTTATTTTTCGTCACCCCTCATCCCAGGGATTTACCACCGCGAATTTCTTACGCGATCACGCTGTGTATTCATAATAATGTTCTTTAAACTATTGGTCGTAATGGTAGTTGGAAATTTCATTCGTCACGGTTACAGCGCTATGATAATATTTCAACTACTGGCATTGGCATCTGGCGCAGTTGAATTATAATATAATATTGTTTTATTATTACTGCATAATTATTATCTATACTCTATATATAAGAGTATACATAATGCGATTATGGAAGAAATAAAAGTTTCATTTTAATAATAACTCTCGTCTTTCGTTTTAGATGATTCAAATTGTATTATTATTATTGGAATGTATTGTTTTGAAAAACCATGAAAATTTAAATTCGTATTTATATTTGAGCATTAAACGTTTATGAATCCATAAACTTTCGATTACAACCTTTACGGTGAAAATTATATAAAACAATAAAAATATGAAATATCTGTGAATTAAATTGCATAAAAACTGAATCAAATGATTTTATATTGATCGTGAGTGTAATTTTATAAAATATTCGGCAAATTCCCTCTCTTCCCACTACATTCAAACAAATTAATGTCCAGTTGCGTTTACGATCTCCAGTGGTAGGACTCTATGGTATATTGACTAATGTCACTACTCCAAAAGTATTAATTTAGTATTTTACTTATTACTTTAAAATGTTAAACTTGTATTAAAAACCAAGATTTTGACAGTCTTTATACGTATCTCAACAAATCTGTAATAATGTACTCCGGATATTTTGGAATGATTGTACGATACAATTATATTTGTAAATTACGATCTTATTTGCTCTACACACGATATTTTAATAATGGATAGTGTTGATAAGTCCTTCAATACACTGTAAATATTATAATATAATACATTTGTGATTCTTTGTATGCGTGTTACCTGTTCCTATCATCATTAATAATATTTTATAATTTGGTTTTTATACTTGTGCGCGCTTGGTGTACGCTTAATTTTTTTTAAAGATAATTCTTTGTTTAATGCTTTTTAAATATATCTAACGACAATAACATATTACATCGTAATTTTATAATTTTATTATTGTTCGTAAATCATAACGTAGAAATTGATTTTTTATTTTTAATATGGATTTTAAAAAAAAATGCATTAAGATGTTACTATAAATTAAATGAAAATTCAAAAATCATAAAAAAGCTTAAGAATAAATAAATATAGACTAAAACATGAGTATTGGTTTAAAGAGAAAATGATTCGCTATAATCTATTCAGCCACAAATTAATTCCTACTAGAGTTTTAACCAAAGGTTTTAGTTTTGCCACTCCATTCATCCAAGGAAAATATATTTCAAATAAGGAATGCAAATTTGAATTTAATATCAGTTTTGTAAGTAGTATATCATTATGCTGGTGAATTCGCATATTACATGCTACATAATTAGTAGTAATATACTTAATAATATAACATACATGATTTATATCACAGAATGTTTTAAAGATCTCACCTCTATGATGTATACGTGGTTATTCATTAATTTTGTTAAGAAATATGCAAAAAAAATAAATTACCAACCGATTGTAATATTATTATTATTGTGTGTTATATATCATACTACTATATAAGTAGGTGAATTGGTGGATGCAATTTATTGTTTTATGCTACATTTTTAATACTCAAACAGATCCCTCGGGAAAGAAAGCGTGCTTGATGTTAAATTAGAGCTTCAAATAGATTTATTATTCCCAAAAAAAAAAAATATTGATATAGAATATAATTATATTAAGACGAAAACGTGTAAAATAAGTACAGTGTAGGGTATTTTATAACATTATTCACTAATGCTCATTGTCCGTTAATAGACCTTAATACACGGTATTACGAGTAGAAAAAAAAGGTAAAAACTGGTGACCGCCCTGCTGTACATTAGGTTTCGAATGGATCGCTATTACGAAGTGTGTTAAAGTTTAATTCAATGATTTATCATTATATACAAAAACAATGTTGAGCTGAGACGATATGTCAGCTTATATTACTAAGTTTATTAATTCATTGTATGTTTTTTTTTTCATATACATAGCTATTAAAGCCGTTCATTTTAATTTTAATTTTAAAGTACGTTGATATTATTTTTCTGAGAATATTGAATTTATTATACTATTAGTATTTTTATTATAATATTATATATTTTGCTATATGTGTCAGCTTATATGACTCAACATTTAATAACATATTTTTGTAAATATCATAAACAGTAAAAGTAGATTCTTAGTATAAAATATATATAATATCTTATTTTTTTTTTTGTTTTTATAGTTTTATTAAGATAATAAAGCTTATGGGGAATTTTGTGTTTAGTTTTCAAAATTTAGATATAATACGAACAGTTTTTATAAATTTATAATAACAAGATAGTTTGTATTTTTTTTGTGATTTTGATAAATATCTCATCATAATTATATCTTCAAATGTATATAAAAATATTTTCCTTTGTGTTTTCAAAATTTTTTATATATATATAAGAACAACTTAATATATAAGATCTCGTATAAAATATTCAATATTTTTGAGCAAGCAAAAAATGTTGTATTGACATTTAAAAAAAAAAAAAAAATGAAAATTATAATGCCTATAATATAATATATAAATTTAGTGGAAATTTCAAGTACAGTTACACTAAAAATACAAAATCGCTTTTGTCAAAATTGGATTTAAGTAAAAATTCTATTTTTTCCTTCTTTTTATTTTTAATTTTATTTTTATTATAGAAAAGAGTACTGAAAATTTTTTACTTTTGATTTCTCAAGGTACCAATAATATCAAATTTTCTACTAGAAAATCCTGATTTTTGAAAATTGAAGCATTTTATTGACTGCTTATCATATTTATTTACAAAAAAAAAAAAAAAAAACACATCATTGTAAAATTAATAGTGTTATCGCTCTGTTCAGAATCTAAAATAGGTTTAGCAACTATTATGATTAACATGACCTTTATATATACTCAACTATTGCGCCAGTATAACTTAAATTATTAACTTTCTTTCTTTATTTTGGCTTTTACTTCTATTCAAGAGTTTTTTTCCGTCATCATCATTTTATACCGTTTTTTCCAACCCGAATTGTTTTCTCAATCATATTCATCCACTTTTATATTGACCACCTTTATGATCTTTTTTTTGTTGGTTTTCAGAAATATACTGTTTTAGTTTTTTTATTGTCATTTTCACGCAATCTGAGTAAAATTAAGCCATTATTCAATTATCGTGTACACAAATACATGATATCAGATTTTTTATATAATATTATTATAGTGATTTGCTAATATCAAAATAAGTACAATATTGTTACTTTTTATTATATGTAATATATTAAGATAGTTTTTAGCCGTGAATAATTGTGCATAAGCTTGATTTATTTCAAAAATGTAGTATGTGTATTTCTGTGGTTTAGCGATGTAAATATTTTATTTGTACCATACGAACTATATTGCACAGACTTAATACGTAGGTTAAGTTGTTATGCACTGTAATATGTATCGTATTTTATCAGTTTTAATTGAAAAGCCAAATTGTATTAATGGATTATGAATATTGTAGGAAAACATATATATTATAGTAATTACACGTTATACTCTATAAGCTCTCAGTTACCCAACGAACAAATTCATTAATTATTTAAGTACGTACATTTTATTTCAGCATAAATTATATTATGTAGTAACCTACATTTATCTACTCAAAAAACTCCAGAAATTAATTTTATTATTTATATAGCTGGTATAACCATATACCTCATATTATAAGGTATTCTAAGTATCTGAGATCTATGAGTTATGAGTATAAGTAAACGAGCATCAATATATATACATAAACATATTCATATTATCAGTATTTTAGTAAAAATGAATACACACACACACACACACACACATATATGTAGGTTAATTCAACATTTATGTTATAGCCATTTTATAATATCAATATTCATAATAGTGTAAAATGTTTGCTATGAAAGTTTTTTTTTTAGAAATATCTAAAATTATGAGTTATTTTTTTATTTTACAATATTTCAGAGCCATTTTGAGGATCAACTTAAAAAATTCAAGTAAAAACCTATACTTTTTTCTTTCATAATTTGAAGAATTTTTTTTAAAATACATATAAATTGAAATTCGGACAAGTAGTTTATGCATTTTAAGTAATCAAAGTTTTGACGAGTATACTGGAGTGTTGCAGGAAATACAAATATTACAAATATTGTATTACTATGTTTCTCATCTAAACTCAAATATTTATAACACACAAACTACTCGTCTGAATTTCGATTTTTATGTATCGCAATTATATAAAAAAAAATCTTCTTATAATGGTTATTGGTTGTAAAATAAGTAAAGGTTCGCGTGTAAGTTTTCTGAAGTTAATTCCTAAAACTCATTTTAAAATACTGTACATTTTTAAACATTATTAATAATTTTAGATGTTTATAAATAAAATACCTTTTTATGAATATTTTATATTTATATGATACAATTTATAGAGCATAAATTTCGAAACACCCGTACATAACAATAAATAAATTTCAAAATAGTAAAAATAACAGTTTATGATAGTAATAGTTTAATTGTCATTAAAATCAAACTTAATTTATAGTTTTTGCTACAGCTAGTTATAAATATTTTCAATACTAAAATATTTCATTTACTGTTTATCATTAAATTATGACTAACTTTGAATATACGTATACTTAAATTATATAATATAGATTATAATGTAGTAATATATACTTAGTGAATAAGTTTTATTTTTATTTGAACAAGCCAATACATAAAAGTATAACTATTATCTATGACTGGATAACTTAAAATTTTAACAAGGAAAAAATGTTGTGGTTTTTAAAACATAAATCTAAATGTTTGCTTTCAAGTAAACAAAAAAAATTGACAATTAACAGAAATATCAACAACTATATACATAGAAATCAAGTATACTAGATATTTATTTAATAACAACTTCGTTAACGTTTATAATTTATATTGAAAATATATTACTTATACGTAATTTATTTCCACATAAACCTAAAACTATAAGCCAGTGTTTAAACTGTAAAAAATATAGGCACACAAAATCATATTGCGGTTATCCGTCACAAACTCCCGGAATGTCCCTCCGAAGTTTTCACTCTGCTCTGGAGATCAGCATTCTAACTATAAAAGGTATTCCATCTACAGGGACCTTCAATAACGGAAAATAAAACCAAGTAACCAATTATCTGTTAATATTGGTTCTAAAAATGTCCATATACAAGAAACCCAATCAGTGAAAGCTTCCTCATACATCCAACTGTCTCGACTCACACCTATGCCCAAGCTACTCCTAATTTTCATGTCAATAATATTGTTTTTTACCCTGCTCCAAATTTAAATTTACAAATTTCAAGTTCAAACAATTAATTGATCCATTAATAGCCTTTCTTACCAACACAGTCTCAAATCTTCTAGATAAAAAAATAATGCCTTCATCCACAAACAACTCTATTTTAATACTAATGGTCTAGAACATTACAAAAACGATTTATCGGGATAACTTAAAAATGTATAAAATTATTTTCAAAGACAGAAAATGAGAAAAAATTTACATGAAAATTATGCACTTCAGTTTTTTCGGAATTTATGGAAAATTTAACGATCTTAAAAATTTTAAACAGTACTTTTATGAAATAATGTAGGTATGATGAAATATCTTAAGACAACACATAAATCACTGTAAAATATAATATATACATAAATCATATAACTTTTAGTTAAAAAAAGAATGATTTAGTCATTTTTTACCCTTTAATTACTGTTACTATATATTACTAAACATAATTTTATAATCAAATATTCACATTCAGAATGAATTTTGGTGATGACTAATTTTTATCAGGCGATGGTCAAACAATATCTATTTTGCAATATTTTACAGTATTATTCAGTACCTAGTTACATAATTGCATTTATGTTATATTATCTCGAATTATTAGAAATAAGTTTTTATTCCGTAAACGGGGAAAAAAACATAGTTAATAAAATATGGTAAAAATAAATTTAATAATACACAATAATAGTATAATAATTAATAATAACGATGTTCAGATTTTTAATTTTTAGTAACTAATTAATTACATAACATTTTCACACTTTAAGAGCTATTTTTTTTTTTTTAGCTCACAACAAAAACAATTTTTAATCATACCAACAGCTTGTACAAACAATAAAAGTTGAGATGATGAAATTAAAAATAAATTTGTTTTTTAATGTTTAGCATTTATTTATTACGATATTTATTTATATTTATTCAAAATTATAATTTTTTATATCTCACTTATTATCTTGTGTAAAAACTTAATACTCTTTTTAGGTTCATAATAATTAAAGTGCTGTTCATTAATTTATTTTTAGAATTTTATAGAGAATAATAAAATTATTATTTATAATTATATCTCATGGTAAAAGTGCCACTAAATAATATAGTTGTATATCATATTATTACGTTATACAATATAAAACATTTTATCAATAAATATATCTTTTTTTTTTTAGTTTTTTACTACGTAAAATTTGATTTAAAATAAATTCTGTGTTAATTGCGAAACTTGTTAATGATATTTTGAACTTTATTTTTTTATTTTAAATGTTAATACACTGAATCTATTTCAGTTCAGAAAAATTGGGTTTTGGTGAAGCTACTGTTGTATAAATAACCACTATTTTTTTTTTATTTTTTTTTTTTTTAATTATTTATATTTATGCTTTATAGTTGATTTGGTCCACCAGTTAATAAATTATTATACTAAGTAGTTTTTTTTTTTATATTTATTTAATTTTGTATAACCATTATACTTCCGAGACAAAAATTAAACTTCAAGTAAATTAATTATTTACTAACGAGAGTGGATATTCTAAAAACTCCAGTTGAACTCAGTTAAGTATAAGTGTTTTATATTATATAATGTAATCGTTTTAATTTATTTGACTAATGTATTATTAAAATAAAAATGTTTGTATCTATTATAAGTAATTGGTGCTATAATTGAAAATAAAATATTTTTTTATGAGGATATAAAGTCATCTGATCAACGGTAATGGAAAAAACCCTCGAAAATACTTCATTATTTAAAACCTAATACACTATGAAATTCAACGACGTATAATTCAATAGTGTAAATTCTGAACTTTATTATATAAGACAATACGTATTATAATATTATAGCTGCTTCGTATTTTAAACATTTGGAGATGTGCCTAATTTGCAGTATTTTCTTTTAAATTAGGTATAAATATTAAATTTTCAACGATAGTATTAATGGAAGTTTTCTGTGTGCAGTGCTAATTTATTTTAATACAATTTTGCTTTATTTTTATAATAACCAGGTGTATACGAAAACCTTGTTTTAATGGCTCATAATTGCCAAAAAATAGATTCATTATTTTAATTTTAAGCTATAATAGTTATATTAATTTTGATTAAAAATTAAGTAACCCGAGAATGGTTTATACTAGGTTATCTTCTCATTACTATAATACTTTATATTATTAAATCGATTATTAGTAATATAATTAATATCATTCCTTTGTTTTTAAATTTTAGTAATACGATACGAGTAATTTTCATTATAAAACTATTTTAATGTAAAATTAATAAATTAATTGAATATTGGTTGTTGTATGATGTTCAATATAAGTCTTATTGAAATAAAAGAAAAATTATATACGCCAAAGTAATAATACTAGTAGCTTTTTTATGTTCATTAACAATAATTTAAAAAATGGTTTTAACCTGGTTGATCATAAGAAGAATGTTTAATTAAATTACTTGCGAGCTGTAATTATCATTATATTAATAATAAAAAATATCTAATATTAATTAATACTATTTCACTACATTATTAGAACAGTATTTACTACGAAAAATTCAAACATGTTTTTTTAATGCATAATTTAATATTTATAAAATTACTACTCAATATAAGACTATTAAAATATAAACAAAATAATTTAATTTTGATTGACTAAATGAGTACGCTTTGAATTTATGTGATTTATTGTTAAAAGTGTGTTTTTTCATAAAATATTTTTTTAGAGTAGATACTTTGAAAGTCACACATCATACTCTTGTATTATATTTAGTTCTATATAAATAGAAAATTCAACACGATTACAGTTTAATATTACATATTAAAAAATATATGTCGCTACAGGTTATAATATAGAATAAACGATTCTTTTATTGAACAACGCTTATTATCTATTTCAAAATCTACTAACGTTTTAAAAAATATTTTTTTTTTCATTATTTCCAGTTAAAATAAAACAACATGAAAAAAGTTTAGATGAGCATAGTGGATACCACACAAAATGTTAATCTACTACTCTGTTCATCTTAATTTTGAATACTTTTAACTCATAAACTACTCGTTCGAATTTTAATTTCTATTTAACTATATACTCCAAAAAAATATTTTGCTTTATAATATCAAATTAAAAATGTATAGTTTGTATTGTAATTAAAAATTAAAAAAAAAAAAAAAATTATAGCGATAAAAATATGAAAATCTATAATTTTTTAAGAAAACATTGACTGGGAATTTATTATGTATAAAGAATATTTTCAAAAACGTAGGTAAATAGATTTTAAAATAAAGAGTCGTCTTGTATTTGTTATAATGTATAATCTTCTCAAGTCTCGTTTTCGTGACATTTTTAATGACTTGTTACATTAACTTTCGGACAAAATGATTTTTGCGCTTTAAATATCATTTTTCGCATTCCATGATTTATTGTTTATTTTAAATACATAATAATAATATTACGTCACAGCATTGTGCAAAAAATTACCAAAAAGAAACTGCGTGACCTTATACACAATAATATTAATTAATAAATTAGAAAATCAATACAATTATTTGACGGTAAGTCACAACAAGTTAAAATAACAATCATCTTCTATATCATTACGTAGCCATTGTGATATATAGGCAGTCTGCTGTTAAGGGAGATAGCTCTAAATGTTTTGTAAAAATAAGATGTAAAATAAAAGTTACGAAATCATAAATATACGCACTGGGTTATAATATATGATGGTATATTATAAACCCAATCTAAGATATAAATGACGATTTTCTAGGAATTGTATGCCAACGCAAAACAAAAACACGGTAGACAAGATTTGGTGTGAAAAATAAAGAAAAACCACGAGTAGAAAAACAAGTTTTAAATAATCGATCGAAATTTGATGTACACAACTATAAGTAGTTTAGAGTGTAATGTTATAGGAAATTTCTATGACACATACAACGACGCCGTCCTATGTATTTAGGTACAGCTATATTACATTATAATATTATAGACGTCAGTAAAAATACAGTTACCGTAGATGTCGTAAAACTCGAATAGATATTTTTATTTTTTGACATGGCTTATATACACGAAATTAATGTTTATATAATTAACCCAACTAAGAAACTGGGACAAACGATGTCAAAACACCACTCTCGATAAATATATTAATTATATAATAATTGTTTTCGAGATTTTAAATCAGACCTGAAGTCGATCAACTTGAAACTTCACACATTCCTCTGTATGCAGTTTAAGACCTTATGGGAGAAGCAAGTTAAATTCCATATGGACCACAAGTAACGTCAACCACAACAAACAATAATAATAAATACCAAAAATTAGAGCATACCACCAAATAATATCCGACAAAGTGCATACCAGACCATCCTCCTTAACGATCGATCGCATTCTCAATTCCCATGTGGTACGCTATCTTAGGATCAAGATCAATCGACGTCTTACTTGGTTATATTTTATTTGAAAATAAAGTGCAGTCATTAAATAATCAACTCCGCTTTTTTCCGTCCGATTTCAATCTCAAAAAATATAACACTACTACCAAGTTATTGCGTATAAGCCACTGCCAAGATCTGTTTGGTATTGTAAAATCTAATTAGGCTCAGTAAACATTTCTAATTTAACTGTGTTTCTACAACTTCAATACAAAGCCCTCTGAATCATCTCAAAAGGTCCATTCTGCTTCGTCAATTAAACTATACATAGTTTAGATTTTAAAATACCAACTGTCATTGAACTATCAAAGGTCGATTAATTATAAACGCTTCAGTAACCGACTAACTCAACATCCCCAAACTTATTTTTCATCTACTATTGTCCAAAACTATTTCAAAGATTCTCAAAAGAGGCCAAAAAGACAGTAGAGCCGTGGCATGATTTTATAAAAAAATTAATGTAGATCACTATCGGTTAAATATATAAATATATTAATAATAATAATAATAATAAAAATAATATATATATATATATATATTATTTATATAGAATAAATAATATTTCATGACTACAAAGTACTCCATTTCAACATTTCAAGGAAAAATCTTTTTTTTTAATAATATTAATATGTTCACGTCAGTATAGTTATTATTAATTTATCAATAAAATTAATATATAGTAGTATTAAGGTTATTGTTCAGTTCTGAACTGGTATGCCTACCAAAAAACTATATTAAATAAATACTTTCAAATGATTACCTATATTATTTCTGTCGAGCGTTTGAGAACCATAATGCACGGATCAATAACATTTATAAGTATACACGCTTATACAATTTAATGGATATAGGTACTCATATATTATATTGTTATGACAATGTCGTGTTCCGCGCTCAAATGATAAATCTGTTTCGGATTGCCATATCTCCGACCGCAAGTCCGCATACTTTATCCGTGTATATTGTAATAATATATTCCTATATATATGTACGTATAATATATTACACGCAATGTAGTTTTTGAAACATGCCGTTTTGATAGAAAACACTTTTTTTTTCTTTTTTTTTTCACCACTATCATATTTTTGACCATGTCGTCTACAAACGTATATAATAATATAAACCTTTGTTTCGATGACAGTGAAATAAATCAATAGCCTTTGGTCAGGGGTGCTGTCACCAGTTGTCACGGTCGGACGCTGCGGGCGTATATATTCGTTCTGACACTCTAACTCACCCACCATGGTTATTCAAGTAGTCGGTGGAGCGGGAATGGATGATCTAAAAATATGATTTATAGCAGCACCCACGCTGCTGCTGCCACAATAGTCACAATCGTTTCACATTTGCTCGTCGCGTGTAAAACCAAACGACTATGTCATTTATTCCGGGCGTATAAAATATATGTGTGTACGCGTAGTAAAATAAAAATAAAAAAATCTCCGTTTATATGATTTTTCCAACTCGGTGCGCATGTGAGTCTAGGAAACGCATAAATTAAGACGCACCGATTGGTGTGCGTTGGCAAAAACGTTTATGTTTTCCCATGTGTAATGAGCATCGACGAAACACAGAAAAATATCTCGAAAATTAAGACTTACTAACAATATATAGTAAACACGAAATAAAACACTTCGTTGATATCTGCATGCCAAACATCAATAGTTTAAACCGTTCAGAAAAAATAACATTAAATAGGCTTAGAATTCTCTTAGTTCTCTTGTGTGAACTCTCGGTGGTCAAGACTGACCCCCGTTATATCTACCATATCGCTAAATTGCATAAAGGTCAAAAGATAATATTTTTCTTTATGAAGCAGTATTATTGGCCCTTTAAAAATATAAATAATTAAATATCTCACTAAAAAAAAAAAAAAACAATTGTAATGTATAAACTAATTTAATTTAAATAGGTACGATAAATGTGAAAAATATGATGTAAGCAACACTAAAATTAGAAAATTCTTCTTTTTAGAAAATGCATTTTTTTTATTGAATAAAATAAAGATAAAAATTCTCTGCAAATTGGTACATCAACTAAATTACTCCGTTAAAGGTTTTTTTTTATGATAAATTAACTTATCTGGTTTTATTCTTTTGGTCGATAATCAGTTAAATTTGATTTTATCTGAATTTTTTGCAAATATAATGGTTAAACTTCACAAAATAATATGTAAGTATGTATATTATATATTACATATATATACATTCTACAATTATTTGGTTGAAGTTAAATGCACATCATACTTGTTTTATTTAAAATTATATATTTTTTTTTTTCATTCAAAACAAAATATATTTAATTGTGGGAACAAACCAGATACGTCAAAATTCAGTTAAGTTTATTAAATTTTTATGAATAGAAAGTCTATGAAAGATATTTGACACATAATACTAATGATGCAAACATGCCCAATATTTTTCATAAAACTAAAATTGTAAGTTAAATATATTCAAAAAAAAAAAAAAATTCAAACCATATAATTTAAAAAAAATTAAAAAGTGGAAACACCTAGTTTTTACAAGCACCTCAGTTGTTCATGCTCAAATAAAAAAAAATAATAATAATAATAAAATAAAATAATCATTACACATATTAAGGCAACTTGTAGGATGTGTTTGACTTTGATCTAAATACGTTACAACGTGAAGGAAACGATTTTGACAAACTGCGCAAGATGTAATTGTATTATAATATATATAATTTAATGTCATACTGCTTAGTGCTCTGTGTTTGCGAATCCGGGTTGCTTACTCGATTTACTCACGCCGAAATGTGAATAAACACGCATGTGTGAGCATATAAAAGTATATACACAAATGTTTATATGTTTATAATATGAATGTGTACGCACTTCGCACACGTAGTGACTGCCGTTGGGATTATTGTGTACGTGTATTCACCGAGAACGTACACAAAGAAAGATTTAAAAAAATATATAATTGTAATTAAATAAAAAGAATAACTCGATGGTGTTCTATACTTCTACAAAAAATATGGAACATTAGCAAACTTGTATACTGATATTTAAATATTAAATTTAATAATATTATGTATTTTACGAAAATGCATTTACGATCATAATTTAAAAATATATCATATTTGCAGGTGCGAATGAGTAACACAGTTATGTGAAGAGGGGGGCTAAATTCTTCCTATCCCCTCGTTACACATATATTTTCCATACTTGATAATACTGCATAATATAATGAAAATATACCTACCTGGTTTTTAAAAATGTATTATCTACAGTACCTACCGGCAGTCATGTTGTAATATTTATAATTAAATGTTGAATATGTCCTAACTTGCGTCAACGTTGACACTGTTAAGTTGTAATAAAAAGGACTATAGTCAATTTTAATTGATAATAATACAATTTTGAGAATTTACAATAGTATTATCATACCTCCAAGCTATGCTTTAATTATTATAATAGTAGGTAACCAATAGCCGTATATGGAATTAATATTTATATATTTATGCCACGTTTCAAGTGTTAAAGTTTCATAAACTATATAATATATTACGTATACCTACACCAAATACCTATGTATATAAATAATTTTTTTTTTTTTTTTTAACTCATCTTAAATGTTATCAATCACGTTGCCAACAAGACATGTTTTACACAGAATAGAATAATATAATTATTGTTCTTTCTTTTTTGAAATTAAAAAAGAAATATTTTTTTTTTTTTTTTTTTATAAAGTAACGTATAGTAGAAAAAGAAGTTATCGTGAAATACTTTTTAAGAGATCAAAGAGTATTCAGTATAGAAGAAAAATAATAGTTGTACGATATAATGGTAAATACATATCAAAATAATAATATAGCGATATAATTGAGTAAAGGAGAACATATTATGTTATTTTTGAACTTTCTTTGCTCTTATTCTCCGAATTCTACACTGAGCTTAAAAATAATAACAATTACCATACTATTATTATATCCTATTTCGTCCAATGTAAAATATTTTACACTTCGTTTAAACTCCTCAGAAAAGAAAACATTGCATATAATATGAGAATAAAAAAATATTTTAATTCCAATCTCAATCGCATAAAATAACACATATATTTATATTACTATTTAACCTAAGTGAAGAAATTCATAATGTAATTATTACAAAAGTCAAATGATACGATAGTTTTCATATTACGATCTTTATTTATATTCAAAATATAATGTAAATTGAATATATTTTGTAAAAATATATATATGATGACAAGAAAACAAGAAGCAAAATAATGGTTCCACCTTATAAACTATAATTAACTGAACTTGATTTACATTCAATTTAGGTAATACATATATATATATATATATATTTATATATTTTTTTTTACAGCTTATGTTTTCACACCATA
Source organism: Melanaphis sacchari (assembly GCF_002803265.2). Lineage (NCBI taxonomy): Eukaryota > Metazoa > Arthropoda > Insecta > Hemiptera > Aphididae > Melanaphis > Melanaphis sacchari. Next base: position 3,775,474 of record NW_020271560.1, on the reverse strand, counting down.
TTTTCTTTAATCTTCTAACCGGGGATTTCATTTGAATTAGGTTCTGAAATCAAGGGATTTCGATGGTTATCTAGATGTATTGATTTATCCTTCAAACGAAAAAAAATACCAACAAGAAATCTAAAAATACAAATTAAATGGTGTAATATGCGTAATGCATTAAAGTGTATGCTCGTATATTGTATAATATGGTAATATGGATAAATAATAAAAATGCCGTCGTCTCATCCTCAAAGGTCCTGGAGTTTTGTTCTTCAATATTTTTAAATTATATTTATCAATACAAACAAAGAATATCGTTTACTCCTGACATTTTATTCCTGCATTGATATTTATTGTACCTCAAGTGTATGTGTTCGGTTATTTATATGCCATGTATATAGTGTATCTTCGATTATGAGTCTAAAGCCTATAATAAATAATACTAACATAATACTATAATAAACATAGATGCATAATCAACGATTTATATTTATTTTTGAGTCATCGTACCAAACCATACGTAAGTAATAATATTATCCTCGGTTTGTATGAAGTGCGTTTCTTTGAAGTTTTTTATTAAACGATAATATTATTTTATGCTAATTGTACCTAAGTAATATTAATCTTCAAAAACGTAATACAGTGAAACCTCAGTATCTTGAAGTCGTAGGGGCCAAAAAAAAAATTTGACATGTCGAAACTTCGAGTTAGCGAGGGAGTTTAAAATATAAATAAAATTTGAAATAAAAATGTTTAATTATTGGGAAAAATGTGTATTTGTAATATAAAATGTATTTATACATTACATACATATTATGTATTAATATTTGATAAATGGAAATTCGAATTACCGAAATAACTTAATACGTAAGTCCAATACTGAATGATCGGGACTGAAAAAAAATTCGACATACAGAAACTTTGAGATACCGGAGTTCGAGATACCGAGGTTTCACTGTAATATAATATTATATATTACAAAACTAATGCGTATACCATACTAAATGGTTTCCATTGCACAAATAATATTTTCATCTCACAATTTATAAATTAGCTATAAAAACCTAATATTATACGATTTATTTGTAGAATCATGAAATAAGAACATTTTTAACTTAGCAAATTTAAATCGATAAATTTACACTCCCGAGAAAAATAAATACATAATGATATAAGAAATACAAACTTTAACTTATTAGTATATGTACACAGTTTAATTTTTTGCAAACTAGAACGTTTTAACCCTCATATTATAAAATTAAACATTAAATTCTGATAAATTTGACTCGTGAAATAATAAATATTTTACCACTGGTCACATTACGTTTAAATAAAATTAAACCACATGCATCTAAACACTAAAAATGTTTTATAATAATAATAAATTATAATGTAGGTAATATTTTACACAATATTTGTATACATTAAAGCTCGTGTGTGATTTTTATGCTTAGAATATATATTTGTTTTAGTTAAAAGCTTGCGTTTTACGAATGGACGTGTAAGGCCATAATAGGCATGGCTATATTTAATTACGCAATAAAAATAAAATTAATCGAACTTAATTTCAATAAACGTTTATTTTGAGTATACAATTCATTATTTTTATTTTTTTAATTAAGGAAATCAAATACCAAAAAAAAAAATATTGCAATTTTTATTTTTTCCCCAAAAATTTACGATTTCAGTATAATTGTTAGTTTTTATTTAATATTATACAATTTATATAATAAATGAATATCGATTTATAATGTAATTGGTAACTATCCAAACATTATTCGCTCTTGAACGGTAAACATCGAACGACCAAACAATTGTTTTTATGAATCTAAATGTAAAATTTTACAATAATTATCTGTTTGCAAATTGATATTTTATTGACTGCCTATATCAACGGTATAGATAATGGTCGAAAACATGTTTAACAAAAATAAAGAAAACAAATAAAACAAAATAAAATTCATTTGAATTTAAATTTTTAGCCAAATTGACTTTCATTTACAGTTTAAAACGTGTTTAAAATAAAATTGTATTTAAATATACGTGATGAATATAACATGCGTACATTAAATATTAATTACATATTATTATCATTTACTAATAAATTCTTATTAATACCTGTAAAAAGTTATAAAGCCTGTGACGAATGTATAATAACTTATAAGAAACGAAAAGCAGCGCTTTAGTTAGTTTTGTTTATCCTTCCGTTAAAACTAATTTATTTTCAACACTGTGTATGCATATTTTTAATCATTTCAAATTATAAACGCATATTAATTATCATTTATAAGCGTATGCGCTGTAAGTAAACGTTTAAATGTAGAATTCGTTTAAAATATAATATATTATTTAATTCAGACGAGCAGACCCGATGTCTTACAGTAATTACACTACAGGAAATTTGAATGCGTCGCTGGGTGAAATCCACGACTCACACAATTGATTACCTACACGATAATAATATTGTTTATTAGAAAATGTTTCAACATCGGTTTTTTTTTTTTTTTTAACTCAGTCGTGAAATTTGCTTGTTTAAATGAAATGTATACACCAGCGTATATAATATATTATTTGAATCATCGTCGTCGTCGTCATCTATCATCACTGTTTCCTACACTCTTCTCGCCGTGCCCAACTTGAACCATATATCTCTCGGTCGTGTACACAAAGAGGAGCATGTTTAAACTTGCATCAACGAAAATTTCGTACACGATGAATTTAGTACACGGTAAGTATTATAGTGATGTAGTGATGGTGTTAGAAATGGTAGTGGTCGCGCTGCGAAACACAGAAATGGTTAACGGTATGGACGGAGCATTCGTGGGATATGAAATTGTCACACAAAGCCGTGCGCTTCTTTCTGTAACTTTTATGTGGGATGTACAGTCTCAACACCAGTATAACTTTTGTGCCTGGTAAGTGATTTCTGATTAATTATGTCAAAATTGCACTTAGTATACGACGATATATTTTCTAGAACTTGTCAACTGTAATGAATCAAAAAAATAAACTTGGCCAGTGTTATTGATGCAACTTTACTTTATAATAATATATTAGCTTTTTAGATATTATAGTTTTTAAGTTTCTTTAAATAAATATAAACGATGGAACTAAGAGTGTTTCCGTTATTTTGCCTCTTCGTTTATTATTTATTAAAGCCTATATATTATTACAATTTATTCAGGATCTCAGATATAGGTTTATTAATTTAGATTTCTGTACCTTCCTTGCGACACCAGAGTCTATGTATATTATTTTTACTTCTAATGATATTATTCTTCCTGTCCTTGATGTATTAAAGTATATAGATATATTTTCTTACCTGATGGACGTTGATAACCGGATGTCCATAGGATTAAGATATGAATTTAACATACATTAAATGAATAAGATAAAAACAATTGTTCGAATAAGGTTTATGACATTAATTTAAAACTTTACAACGAGTGAAAAATCAATTTAGACTGTTTAATTAATTATCTCTTGCTTTTGAGAATAACGGTGGTAAACTTCTGTGAGAAAAGACTGATAACTGGATGTAGACTGGCTTTTTGTCAGAAAAGAGGTTCTATTTATAGCCTTGATTTTTTTACTTGTTGTTTCATTTTAATATGTTATTATTTATTTTGTATAAGTACACTTGTGCTATAAAAACATGTTTTTTGTGACATAAAGTACAAAATTAATAAAAATTATATTATTAGTAATTGTTTTAATATATTATTGTAGTTTGTAAATACAGATGTTTATTGGGTGTTATTGATAATTTGTTAGATATTGTAATATATATAGTATAGTTATAAACATAAATATTAATGATATAATTTTGATTTTTATAATATTATTATTATTTATGGATATGGTTATTTACTAAGCATTAAGATGAATGATGAATAATATTACTATGATATTTAATTACATAGCTTTGTGGTGTAATAATGTAAATATCATTATACAACAAAGCGTTTATGTATAAGATAAATTTAATTTAATATGTTTTTCATCGTCACTAAGGTGCTAAGTTCTGTACTTTGACAATGAGCAAACAATACTCTAAGCCAATAAATTAACAAAACAAAAAACCTAAGTTTTCAGGGTGTTATCTCTCAAATTTAGTGATAATTTAAAATAATATTGAATAATGAATCTATCATTTTAAATTTATTATATTTTGAATCCCAATACTTAGATAGTATAACAATACATATTATTTACCCAAAACAATTCTTTTTTAATATTTAAACACTTACATTTTTACAACTTTATATTTTTGAAATAAAAACTATTTCGCCACATTAATACTTTTGTTCCATTTCTAAAAATTGTATAACGTTAATATAATAAAAAAGTACCGTTTAACCTTGCAGATTTTATTTGAATTTTAAATGTACTAGGTAAAAAATACTGAAGAATTTAAATTAAAACATTTATATTTTTGTTGGATATCAATAATTATTACAATTTGTATTTGTCTCCTTGCTACCACTATATTTTTCTAGGTTATGTATTTAAGCATGACATTTAACTACAATGACATTAATATCAACTATCTTTAAGCTCGATCTGGTTACTTTAAAAACTAATTAAATAATAATGGTTTTATACCGTGGTTGATGTAAATAATATAAGTCCGGAGTTATACAATAATATATGACTTGAGATATTAAAAATGTTCTAATATTTGCAATGAGTTAAAAATGTAATATCAACACCGTTATGCATATGACAATTTATATATTAATAATACGGAAAGAGTGAAAAATCCCATACACTTATTTTACATAATATACAATAAAAAGTATATAAACTGTGTAAAAGAAAAAAAAGTGCTCGGTCTTGGAATAAATTGTAGTTATATCACATTTTTATATTATACAGTAAACAATATTCCCACAAGAGGATGTGGTCAGACAACAGATTCTCGTGGTATGGTGGTGGAGTATTATTGTCCTGTTTTTCTATGGAATATCAAATAAACGACTGTCGCGGAGTGTATTTTTAATTAATATTTTTCATTTATTTTGTCTCCCGTTTTTTCCGATTATAAATATGTATATAGTAGTTAATTACATGTAAAATTTCAAAAATAATTGAGGGTTTTTTTTATACATATAATATATAGAAATAAAATATGTATAAAATTGTAAACTAATAAAGTTGTCACAAAACCATGGTATATTTGAAAAAATAAATAATATTATTTACTATATTTGTTGTTATAAATTTTTATTTTGCGTTAAAAAGCTAATATTTCTAATATTTTTTTTAAAAATATAAATGTTTAAAAATCGTAGTTCATATGTTTAGCTTATCATCGATGAGAACCAAAATCACACGTTTCCCACTTTTTGTAGTTTTTCTGCTTTATACATTGATAATTAAATGTGTATACAGATTTGATTTACCATGCTTTTTGTAAATCTCACTATATTTTATTGGTACATGTGCATTGAGAAAAATTAATCTTTTATAATACAGCAAAGTAATGTCAAGGTGAAAATCGTTTCATTTCAATAATTCAGTTTTTGATTATTACGTTGATTTTTATATCTTTTCAAGCATTTTTTTCTCATCATTTATTCATGTTACCAATGTTACCATGAAACGTTGACATTTTTCAATTAAAACAAATGTTTATATTATACCTAAATACTTAATGATAAAACCGTTAAATGCATAAATATTTGAAAATTTTAAATAATTTTTTATGGTATAATAAAAGCATTAATAAAGTTTGATGATGTTCTATAAAAAACTTTTCAAAATCAACCAAATAACTTTAATTAGACGTTTAATTAAAACTAAATCGTTTGTTAAGGAGATTTAAAGCCAATTATATTTAAGGAATCAAATATAGTTAATTTTATCTTCTAGTATAGCAAACATTCTGTTCGTGCAGATTAAATTATATATATATATATAAATATTATGTGTAAAAAAATAAATAACCTAGTGGCATTGCAATTGCGTGCGTAAATGGTAAAAAGTGTATGATTATATATAAATATTTTTTATATACCTTAAATAATCAACATTCAAAATTTCACAAATTTAAAATATTCAATTAATCTTTATAATAGTTGAAACATTGTATTTTTATTTAAATAACTAACCCTTTACAATTCCCGTACTAGTTTTAATTGTAGCAGGACAATTTGTTAGAAGTATTAATAAAAAAATTAATATTATTTTTGACTATTGTGTTATAACACAATTTTTAATGTTTGTGACTTCTGATTATGATATTACATGGTCATAACTTATAAGTATTTAATGTTTCGCCTAATGGAACTCAGTAGATAAAGTTTTCGAAGGCTATTTTTTCGCCACTCCATCAATAAATACTTCTCAATATAATGAGTGTTTACCATTAAAAGAAAAATTCAGTATAGTTTGCTTTTTAAGGTAAATTGTAATTTTAAACTATAGGTATTAAAGCTGAATAATGTTGTATAAATATAATCATATTGAAGTTTCTGCAAATCGCTGATATGATTGTTTTCTTTTTTTTTGCAAATACTTTACTAATTATGTATAGCTAAAGTGTACTGAATTGTTTCCAAAACATCTTTATTAATTTTTTCTAGATTTTTACATAGTGTGGTGACAGTGTAACAAAATAACAGTTTCCCATTAAATTATAATTATTTAAATGTTTCTTAACTTTAAAAAAAAAAAAAAAAAAAAACGATTTACTGAAGTTTTTAAATTATTTAAATTATATAATTAAGTTATATCTAAATCTAAATATTTGATAATATTGGTATTCCGTACGATTATAATACGTTACATTAGGTTTAATATTGGGCACATTTGTACACTTAATATTGTTCTATACTTCTTAAGTAAACTAAAATAATTATATTTTCCAATATATGGCTACTAAAATAGATGAAAAATGTACAAAATATGTGTTTATTTTTTAATACCTTTTATAACTAATTTTCATAATTTATAAAATAAATTCTAAAGTCGAAAGCTTAGTAAATTAAAACAATGAATATAATATACTTATAAATGATTTTATTTGTTATATAAATAATATAAACTGCAGTGAAGAGAAATTCATTTGAAACCATTTTCTCGGAACGAGATTTAATTTATCTCCTATTATGACAATTTTTAATAAAAAAAAATTTATCTTTATTATTTATATTGTTTTCATTGTGTACGATTTAAATTAACTTAAAACATCAGTTTCCTTTATGCATTAGTGGTCTTATAACACGTTTATAGAAAGAATTATTAATGTATACTTTTTGAAAATTCTTTATAAATTACGTTTTAATAAATATTATTATAATTTAAAATATATTTTTATACACAAGCTGTATACCTGTAAAAACATTCATTTGAGAGCTGTTATTACTTATCAGTAAATGGTATATATTATATTGTAGTGTACACAACACTAAACACAATAATGTTATTTTGTTTATATAAGATATTTAGTTAAATAATAAAAAAATACAATATGAATAATAATTAATAAGCTCTATATATTAATTTATTATGATGTATTTGTTTAGTTGTATGTCACTTAAAATTTATCTTATTTGTTACCGTTATTGTAGACATCTAAAATTATTAATAATATAATTACCATTTAAAAAGTTTATTTTTATTTTAAGTAACATAATACTTTTCTGAACTTATTATGTAAAAAAATAAAATAAATTTATCTTTTCGCAATTTCCAAAAAAAAAATTACTTATTTTATTTTATAAATTTGCCTATTCTGCTACACATCCGGAATAAAAACGAATTTAAAATTAAAAAAAAAAAAAATGTAAACCTACGCGGGACGGCTTTTTATTTTTAAATATTATAATATTTATAATTTAATAATAACGATAAAAAAAAAAAAAAAATTAATCATCTACTTCCGGCGATAGGTTCTGAAGCACAATGTTTACACGCTTAGTGTATAATAACTAAATAATAATTCGCAACTTTTCTCAAAATTAATTAGTAAAATCACTCACCGAGGGAACACAAAACTACTGTTGTCGCAAGGCCTCTGTTCACGCGTGGACTCGAAGTCTTTGACGAACACACATTACAACTTAGGGTAGACCAAATGGATGCGTCAACGAAACGATTTTCAAAACTATCTATATAAATGGTTATGTGTATATAAATAAACCACGAGGCTCGTCGAGTGAGCCTTATATAATGCTTATGTATATGTATTTTACTTGTATTTATATAGTGCTCGGTGTTATATATTGCTATATATACTTGAGAGATTGACGTCGACAACACCACCATAGTGGACCTTTATTGAGTGAGGTTCAGTTCGTCGTGGGTGAAGGTACATAAATTATACTGATAAATGTAGATGGACGCGTTGAATAATAATAGAATACTAAATAACAATATTATATATATATAATACCGTGTTATTGAGTAAATGGTATTATTGTATTTTGTTTAATTTGAACTGTTACGTGTAAAGCCTATAACATGAGACTGTGTAATTATAGACAAAGTAAAAACTCTTATTATTATGTGAAACATAATTTAACTAAATAATATGCGTGTGCGTAATGCGTAAAATACAAAAGATTTTAAAATAAATATTGACCAGACAGTTGTTTATGTTTATAGAGCCTAACCGATTGTTAGACTAATGTATTATCGTCACAAGCCTGCAAATATGTAGTGATTGAGTTCAGTGTTTTATACGAAACGATATAAATATGAGAATATCAAAACGGTTTTTCAGATCCATTACATGAGAGTTGCACTCTAACTAAAAATGGGAACTCTAAATTAGTTACTAGAAAAATATTAAAATTCATTGTGTTGGTATAGATATTTTTTCCATTCTAGTATTTTTGTTTTAGTTTGTGCAGTACTGAAAATTAATATGACATCTGACGTATACTCCCGAAATCGATATACAAAATGTCTTAGTTTTGATCTGAGAATATACAAAACACTATCAAATATTTTAAAAACTCAATATTTTACAAAACTTTATTAAGTTAACTCATCAAAGTGTTGAACTTTAAGAGTATTCAGGGTACTAGTGTAACGTCCAATCAGCAATTCGAGATCAAACAATACAATTTCACAGTCTGTAGCTGAAAACAAAAACTGTTAATCCAGAAACAAAGTATTTCTAAATATTTAAGTATTAATAGTATTCAACTTGGTGAAGATATTTTAAAATCCGATATACTGGTGTGATACTCCTAGGTACTTTGTACAACATTTTAAAATTAAAAATTGATTTATCGGGTATTTTAAATTCTCTGTGTATAGTTTAATAATTATGGAATACGATTAATTAAGGGACATTGCATAAAATAATATAATTTGCCATTTTTCGCAAATACTAGGTTAGGCAATTATTTTTTCAAAATATATCAACGTTTATTAATCAATAAACTCGTGTTTTAAGAAAAATAGATTTTTCTAATATATGTTTAGATATTTTTTATCGTTATAAATGTTTTTATTTTATTTTTATTTTTCATTATAGAACACACTTTAATTCCTTATTCTATAGTAAACAATTTTTTTGGAATACTTTGATATAATATATAGTTTTAATTTAGGGCAAGTGTCGTATGAGCTATAACTATTATAAATATTTAAAGTATGCATGAGTGGAGTACAGATACGAAAGTACCTGCATAATGTTTGTTCACTTTTCTAATTTTCAAAACTTAAAATAATTAACTACTTATTCAAAATTGTATTTTTATAGCTGGAAGTAGTGGAAATAATAAATATAATATTAAATTTTTGATTATGTTATTGTATAATATGTATATTTCTATTATTCAAAAGAGTAGACATCTTATAACATTTTTTTTGTAACGACTTAAAATAATGTAAAAATATATCTTTGAAAACGTTAATGTTTTCTGTAATAATGAGTGCCTTTTGTTAAGTATATATAATTTATAAATCGTATCTATAAGGTTATATTAACGAATATTTACATTTTTTTTTTTTTTTTTTTTTAGATAAAAATAATATTGTGTTTTCTAGTTTAACACTGAATGAGACTCGTATATTGTACTTGCGGTGTATGTTTGTTTTTTTTTTTTTTTTTATCTTTGGCAACAGGAATTCCGTTGCAACACAAATCTGATAAATTTAACCACAACATACACAAATTAAGGTCAAACATTATCGGATTAAAGATTCAAAAAATTAAATGTAAGAGTAAACAAAAAATATTATTCAGACAAAATAAAGTGATTAATAGTTAATAATATTCTAATACAAACAATTGCACATAAATTAGAACGTATTATATTTATTTTTATTTATACTTACTTGATGCATACCATTTTTATTTTTACTCATTGAGTGTACGCACTATACTCGTGATTTGTTAAAGTAAAGCCGAATTCGCCAAGAATATTTTTTTTTTTATACATTTTAAAATTTATAGTTACAATATGATATTTTGGTCAATATTTGAAACTGTATAGTAGATATATATTATTTTTATAGATAATATTATGAATAGTTGGATACTTGTATTTTGCGTCTGTAAATTTTTTGTGTAATATAAATAAAAAGCGCCATATAAATATACGTGTTTCTCAGTATATTTCAGTAATATTAATTATTATAATAACATTTACACTTATTTTTTTTTTTATATATAAAGGGGAGAGGTTATCAGATGGATGCTATCGATTACAGATCGATAATAAACATATAGTTTCGAATAAAAACTATCTAAAAACCATAACAATATACACAATTGTAAATCATCTTATTATCTTTTATATACCTTTCTGTTTTATGGAAACTGTGTGTATATAATCTATTTTTATATAAACGACTAAATCGTTGTGGTCATTATAATATAATATACGGCACAACATACGCGCGGGAATACAACTGAAAAACCTCAAAAATAAATCATTTACTTTAATTATATATATACGAGTATACTCGTATATTATATTTAATAAAACCATCCTTGCACGATACACGATATAGCGGCCACACGCTGAAGTATTCCATTGTATAAAGGTATTCGTAAATCTTTAATGTTTTTCTAAATAACATTTGGAAATACGTTTATAGAGCTATTTTACATATTTTACTTTAATTTATTCTCGTTTGCAGTTGTTTCTGCAGTTGAGTTCTTCAACAAAGTAGGTCACCGAAAAATAATTTGTGTTAGCGGGCCCGATGACAAGAACTGTAGCTCTCGCATTGATCGCACGTTACTGCTTAATGACATTAAACATTGCTGATAATTTCAATAATAATAATAGTAGGTATATGTATATATAAAATAATATATAACTGTAAACCTAATTTTGGTGAGAGAAAAAAAATACAAGACCAAACAAAAAATTGTAAAATTTAAAAACGCTATATATTATGACGAGTGAAAAGTTATGATTAATTAATGTGAATTAAAATGCATATCTGTATGATATAAATAATATATTAACAGTAATTACACTGTTATATATATTCAATATTTAGAGTATATAAAGTTAATATATATATACGCTTGGTAAACTGCTGTTTCGTATTCATTTATATGGAATGTGTTTTCGTTCTCACTCTAGAGTAATATTATAGAAACAATATTTTGATTGCATTAGGGAAAAGCTACCATTGCAAGCTTTTATAATGTATTTTAATATTATATATATAAAAAAAAAATATATGTAAAATTTAATAATACGATTAATGAATGATATAAATAAATATAAAAACGAAAAAAATTATATAATATAATTTAATTTATATCTGACGAGCTGTTGAATTTGTTTACCATAGTATAGCACTGTTTATTTTTTATTTTGTCTACCTTAATTTTATGTCAACTGTCATACAAAGCTTGATGAAAATGTATTGTTTCTTTCACAAAATGTATATATATATATACATATACACGTTAATATTGCTTAATGTAGCTGCAGGGGAACATTCGAATTATGTATAAACGTAATAATAAATGCGTGATATGATTTATAATAATTTATGGAGTACAGGTGGCATGAGTCTTTTCTAAAAAATAAAAACAACCAATTAACTCTTCCCATTAGCATTAGCATTAAATTCCGCGGCTTAGTTTTAATTAAGCATAAATATGCACTTATACGATCCTATGACAAATAAACTCAAAACCAAGCCAATATAAAACGTACATAGTGTATTACTATGAATATAAAATACATAAATAAAGTATTATTAATTAATTGTCTAAAAAATAAATATTTACAAAATAAAATAATTTAATTTACAATCTTATTTTATTAATAGAATATCAGCTCTTGATATCTGTGAGTAGAATTCTATTAGAATGCAATATAATGATGTAATAAATTATTAAAATTATATTTTTATTTAGTAGGTTTATGAAAAAGTTAATGTTGGGTTCCTCACAAAATATGTCTATGTCATCGTAATACGACTGTTACAAATAAAAATAAAATTAGGTTTGGTAACTCGACGAATGTTATCATATTATGGGAATAAAATTATTGTGCTATATGGAATCATCACTAACTTTATAATGCATACTTTTTTAATCACTTAGCGTTCATATTTTTGTATAATTATGGTAAAAAATTATCAGTTAAATATTTATTTATTAAGGATACCTCAAATGATGACTATGCAAATTAAACCAAGATGAGTTAAATATCCTGTAAATGGGTTACTATTATATGTAAGCAATTATTATAATATTGCTATAATAAATAAAAGTAATAATATAATGAATAATTGTTTTTAAATGGCGGGATAAGTCACTCTATATGTGAATAACAAATATTAAATATAAAAAAAAAAAAAAAAAAAATTAACTTATTTTCAATTGAGTGAAGTTATTATTTTTCTTCGTTTTAACTTTAAACATTTAGAGATAAATGTATTATATTTTAAATAAAACTCATAATTTAAAATTCTTAAAATTAAATGACTAACTCAACTTAATTATTTAAATTCACTTGTGATATCGTATACTTGTAATAATATAACGTTAGAAATGAAGATTATATCATTGTTAATTAAATATTATGTTATATCGTGTAAGCAAATTGAGCATTTTAAAAAACCATTAAAAATTATTTTATTTTTTTTTTTTTTTGTTGGCTATGATGGTCAGCGAACTGGGCATGAATAGATTATAAAAACTCCTTCCTTGCTTTTATAACCTAAAAGTTCTATTAAAATGACAATTTTTTGGCCTCAGTACTTTATCGTTATATTGAATTGGCCTATATAAATAATATATTTTACTTAAACATATAACTTGCATCACACTACTTATGTTTTTTTTTTTTTTAATTATCTCGGTTATCTGTAGTAAATGATAGCATACTTAGTATACTGCATTTCTACACACTTTTAAATATATATATATATATATTATATAATATGATATGTATAACAGCTGATCACGAGTAACTCAATATTTAAGAGAATTTGAAAAAGAAATATCAAGAAATTTTAGTTATCAAAAATCATTAGTGTTACGTAACAATTTGAAACGGATTTTTTTTTTTATCGATAGTCACCGAGAGCTAATTGTATATATTATATTCCACAACAATGGCCACACGGTTGTACAACCTTTCATTATATTATGAAAATGGCGTATTGGCGTGTATACTGTACGATATTGCATATTGATTCCATTTAAATATTAAAAGATATAAAAACGAATTTTAGATTCAATGGATTTTTTTTAAATGAAATTTGTATACAATTTGGTTTTTGTTGTGTATTGGTATTATTAAATATAATTATTATAATAAAACATAAATTAACTTTATAGATTAAAAACGTAATACTAGGGATATTCAATGCTTATTTATTGTATAATTAGCATTATGCCGTTGTGAGACCTAGGTTTTTTATATACATTTTTATATTACAATAATCTTAACACGGCGTCTTAAATAGGCAATTTAGCTACATCACTGTTGTATTAATTTTTCTGTTTCTTAATAGGTAATATTTTATATTATTTTATATTAACATATTATAATGTTTGTCATTATTCGTTATTAGTCAATACTCATTTAAGTATCCAACCGAAACATTTGTTGTATGGATTATTGTTTATTAAACCATTGTACCGGAAACGGCAATGTAGTATTCATAATTTCCATAGTTTAACAGAAAAAAGATGTTTTTAATCACTGTTTTAATTTATATGAAATCTATATAAAATTATTTTGGTATAACGCAAAAAAATAGTTTGTATTTAAACATAAAAAGCGTCTATTGAAAACTAAAGCATGTATTTTGTATAAATTAAGGTTTATCCTGGATACTGTATCAACAGATTAGTCCAAAAACTTTGAATGAGATTTTACTCGTTATTTTCACGTGCATAAATAATATATTATATACTTAAATTAAATGTGTGTATATTTAATACACCATATAAACGTACTAATCTTTTGCGTTTTAATCGTATTAAAATAGACGTATGTATTCATAACAACATGTTCGATGTTTTACATTCGAATGGAGATTTGTTGTTATCTCGTCCAAACGAAGAAAAAAAAATTAATACAATTTAAGCTGTAATAAATATGTAAAGGGATGAAATTATCTCAATGTGAGTAAATAATATAGATTTTATTCTTTCCTCATTTGAAAAGGGGAAGCTTTATGCTCTATAAAATTAATTTTTATAAGTGAAATCATTAAAATAAAAATTATACTGCTTGAGTCAATATTATTACAATCTTAACATTTATACTCTTAAGAGTTTTACATATTTTATAAAATAAAATATATAGAAAATGTGAAACTTACCGAGTAGTTTTTGGTCTCCGGATTATATAATTACTGATTACAAATAATAATACATCTTTCTGCAGTACTCTTGATTTTGTTTAACTGATATCTACGAATAGTTTTTAGTCAGATTTAGATCCACTTTTAAACATAATATATAATAATATTATGATAAATGTATTTATATCTAAAAAGTTTAAAATGAAAATGCTCATATGAAATTAAAAATTAATAATCACAGAAATACAATAATATTAAATTACTATTTCGCGTTTATTCTTAGTTGAATAATTGCTTAACTTATTTAATTTTATCATAGCATACAGCACAGAAACGTATTTCAATTTATTTTAAATATCACTATCATAAAGTTTAATTTAAAATTTATACCAGTTTCGTAGATGGAACCTTTGTATTATAAATATGAATTAAATGCGTTATTATCTGGTATTTTAAAAACAATACATATAATAGAGGTATAAGTTTTATTTTAGAATTAATTATCAGGTTATCATATTATCGAGAAACTGATTAATACGTCAAAAGTTCGAAACTATCATTTATGTGTCATTTTTTTTTTTTTTTTTTTACCGGTAGGCCACTATATAAACTATAAAGTATAAGTACTCAAACGAAATATAATTAATTATATTATTATATACTATATATGGTGCAGTAGAATGATATGGACGAAGTTAAATTTACTACAGTTATAATTTCAATTCCAATATTTCATATTACCTATACTACAACTTTATTATTACGATACTTAAATATGACATAGTTGAATTATTGTAAGAAATTTAATTACTATCAACTGAATAAAACAAAAGGTATGATTGTATTGTATTTTCTTATTTTTAAGGCAATAAAACACGATTTAGTTATTTTGTACATAATGTTATGATAATGAAAGAAAAAAAAAATTTTTTTTGATTCTTATCCAATTAAAGTTAATAGCAAAGCCAATCCTTTGAAAGTAATTCAGAAAATCTACCCAACCATTTAACAAATTATAGTATACTACATTCACAATATCAGCTATTTTTCGCATCAACTCACACAATAATATTAAACTAAGCTGATCTACTATTAAATTACGAGTATTTATTTAAAAATAGACAAAAAAAAGAAAATTAATTTAATTTTTGTGATTTTAAAACCTTTTATTTTACATATTTCTATTTCAATTACGTATTTATAATACCTAATAAGTACTATTTAATTCGTAGGATTTAATAAAAATGGCTATATTTTTAGTTCATAATTTGATGATGCCAGGAAATAGAGTTACTACGTTAAACATACTATATATTTCAAGGCTCAAGTAATATTTATTTTAAATATTACGAACCTCTCATACATAATACTTTAATAGTCAAAAAATTCAACATCTCAATATATTGTCATGAGTTATGACTCATAAAATTTTTTTCTGTGCAAACCAAATAATGCCGTTTGGATATACATTTTTATATTATATTCAACTTAGATTATGGCTCAGCTTTTTTTCTATCTTTTAACTTATTATACGAAGTTGTTACATAAATAAGACTTTACCAAATTTAATAAAATATTTTTGACAATTTATCATCGATGACGATCCTGGTAACTATAATAAAGAAGCCTTGATTCAAGATAAGTTAAATCTCTTTGCTAACTCACATCAAGCATACAAAAAAAAAACCAATCTATTTTTTTCAGTATTATTTAAAATGCATTTATTTTTCCATATTCCATATTGATACTCACGTATATATCTGTATATTCATTAATGTACTTTAAATTCTACACGCCACATTGTCATTATTTTTGTTTTTGATGCTTTGGCAGTTTTTTTTTTATCATGAACATATTATACGTATTATACAAAACTAGTTGTTATATTCATGTCAGCAAATAAAATTTAATTATTTTATACTCATTATGGTGTATTTTATATCTTCTACTAAAACTTTAGACATGAAATCGTATATTACTTCTCACATCTTGATCTAAAAATATATTAAATTTGATATAACTATCTTAATAAAAATTAATACGGTTGTCTTAAATTTATAGGTAACCTTTTTATCATCATTATATCATATATAACATTTCACTTATTGTCTTATTATATTTTTAAATTAATAAAATTTTAAATGCATCAAAACCTGTGAGTTCTATCGTCGTCCCTTCAGTAGAACAATGTGACTAAACAGTGGGCTTACATGTTATTGATCAAGTGTTTGTCTTGGTCAAAAAATGTGTATAGTAAACTTTTAAAACAGCTAAACGCCATAGTTATTATCGTTATATGTAGTAGAAAATTGTTTAAATGTTATTATTTAAAAACATATGTGTGCATTATTTATGTTTATTGGACAGGTATCAATATAAACACTAAATCCACAGTTGATCCTTTGTGATTATACGCAATCATTAAAGTCCGTTGTGATTTATATAGTATTGATTATGATTTCAGTCATATTAATTTTCATTTGATAAGATAAGTTCTATATTATCTATTTGTATATTATTTTATTATTAAAACATACATCTCTCATTCATGTACATAAAAATGAATATTTCTTTCTTTCATTTTTTTTTTTATTTATTTTTTTTTTTTTTTTTATATAGAAACTATTGGACCGTTTTCAATAGAAATTATTTCAAAAGATTCCTTAAAAATTGAGAAAGATTTGTAACTCAATTTATCAACTTTTATAGATTACCATAAAGTAACTTATATACTATGAAATTTCTTTCAGGTCACGAAAATCAAATATTTATTTGCTTATAGTATATAGAAGTGATATTGGTTAAAGATAATAAAATAGTCGTTATGATTAAATATAACTTTCTAGATTTATATATGAAACACGAAAAACAAACCAGTAGTTTAGTATGCTTAAATATAAAATATATATTAAATTACCTAGCAATCGAACGTAACATATCCATATTTTAACGCTTTTTCGGAAAGTGGTACACTTTTTGTTAGTCATTATTTAATTAACTATGTCTGTGATTTCGTGTAAGTCTTATATAGGATATTAAATGTTTAATTTATATTATAAACAAAACTCAAATTATAAAAACTTTAAAATTAAATATAATTGATCAATCAATACATCAAGTTTAAAATAGAAGTCATTACAAACTTTAGAATCAGATGAGTAATAGGGAGTGTTCGGTACCAAATTCCAAAGGATGACCGCATACACACATCTCGGTCAAGGGTCTTCGCCGATAAGACAGAAACGTCTAGACGAACCCTGCCTCCCCCCCCCCCCCGTCGTTGTATAGCTCAAACCGGCTACCGCCTCGAATAAAGGCATAGTTTTTAATATTTTACAGTCTTCTCCAGCTCATCGTCGTCATCGTATGACCGTTAGTTTTTTTACACGCGTCGCGTCGCCATTTTTGTCATCGGTGGCACATGGTTTCAATGCGAGTGTATGTCTTAATGTATTAAGATATTTTTTGTGTCGATTGTTTGCATACGGGTGCATTAAATTATTTTATATCGCGTTCGGGTGCGAATTTATTGGTGCGCGGGCACATACAGGATCATTGAGATCCATTGTCGGTGCGTCGGGCACTCGACCTGTATTTTGGTCATTTTCAGATGTTAAATATTATATTTGCAGTTCGATCTTTACCGTATGGGTCACGGAAGCTGAACTATACATGTACGGTAATGCGCTATCAAAAAAATAGGTGATACGCGATATTTTTTATTATTAATTTGTATTATTATACTATTTTTGTATGTATATCCGAGTTGGCTTGTAAGTTTTGGTCAAATATTAAAATATGTATTATATAGTAGGTGGGCGTCTACATCCCGGTAATAATTATATTTTAATATATAGCTATTAAATGAATGTATTATTTTATTATTAATTATTTATAAATTATAATGTGTGTGGTGTGCTGTAAAATTATATTTGAATACAGTCCATTATTATTATGATATACAAAATCTGAGTTTTATTATTTTATTTTATTATTATTGGCATTTGTTAATTAAGTATTACAGTTCACACACTACAGGGAGTTTAATGAAATCGTATATAGTTGTTTTATAAATAAATCATTAACTTTTATTATATAACATTAAATAAAAATATTACAGATATACATCATAAAATCACAATAGGAAATTAGTACAAAAACATAAATATATTTAAATATATAATAACCAATATGACTATGGATTGCAGCTCCTTCTGGTTAGGTATATATGGGAATATACATGCACGAATATCCTATCTTGACAAGTACTCAAACGTATTGCACCCCGTAGGAGGTCGTTTACGGTAACCATCTATTAGTGACTATTCATAGGTTTAACCAGTCAACTAATGGGATTTGAGAGGTTTTTAAACGGTCACTCATCAAGGTATTTTTGTATTTTATTATATTCATCATTTTATATAAGAAAATTATTAATTATATGAAAAATAAGACTATAAGAGTATATGTTATACATAACGAATAATAGGTAAAAATGATTTGGTATTGAATTAACAAGAGTAGTTTCTTATATTTAAATATTAAATGTATTGTTTAAAGAAATATTATGATGAAGTTAATTATTAAAAGTGGTAATTACAAAATGAGGTAGTGGAGAAGCGCGCTCTATGGGGCATATTATAGTTACAAAGGAACAGAAATGATTAGATGTATAGCATAGAGGGCGAAATAGTCGGAGTAACGGTGTATCGTTACAGGAGTAAGATTGAAAACCATCTGAGTACGTATAATTTGATCCAGGTGAACTGCAGTATTTTAATTTTGAACAGATTCAATATAATTATCCTGATTGTTTTTCGAACTTTTAAATTTTCGTATAAATGTTAACATAAAACAAAATTTAATACTTAATAAGTTATACTTTAACTAATGTATTTTAAGAAATTTAATGTAATATATATATATATATATATATATGAGCTAGAATTTAAAATTTAAAAGAAAAAATAAAAAGTTTATTATGTAGCAGCCGTGAAAATTTTCTTAAATTTTTATAATCATAATATTTAATTGGAAATTTAAATAGGAAGTAAATTGTTCCTATAAATTATGCTTTAGTGGGAAAAAAATGAAAATATTAAACGTAGTTTTCAAATGTAAAGCAAAAAAATGCGGTTTTAATTAAATAAGTTTATTTTTAAAAATTAATTCATAACAATATTATTTATTTCGGATGTTTTATCTTTATTATTAATCGGTAGTAAAGTTGATAATATCTTGTGAATTATTACTTATGGTAGTTATATCCCACTGATCTCGTATAGATGATGGTAATCGATTCCAAACTTCTAATGTAGTTTCAATGTTTGATCCTCCCTCAGTTTCGCATTTCATTGAATCGATTCCAATATCTGTACATTGAATATTATCTTGAATATTTTCCTTAATCCACATCAAAAATTCCTGTGTAGACTTAGAACTATTTTCCAAAAGGCCCACATATTCATCGCTATCAACCATAGATAAATTGATAGGTTTCTTTATCGTTGTACCATCTTCAGCCTTAAACAATCAATCATTGGTAAAAATGAATTAAAAAATATTATTAAACAGAGTAGTTTAACTGCCAGTGAATATACGATGCTGAACATTATATTTCTAGCAGTTACAGTAAAATGATTCTTGAAATTTAAAAATTAAAAATAACATATCGAATGTACATCGATAATAATTCATGATAAAAAAATGTTTGTATTAAAAGATGTTCACTTAATGACTTTATGGTATGATAAGCCATAAAATAATTTTACAATTACTTATTCATACTCTATAATAAAATCTATGAAAATTATTTGTATAAAAAAAAAGTAATTAAACAATTTAAAATACTTACTTTACACAAACTGAATGATATTAATAATACAAAAAACCATGTTATACCCATTTTAGACATAGTTATGACTTATACTTAATTCTCAATATTCATAAAATACTGTAACTGTCGAAAGTTAAATGCACTACTTACTGTTTTAGTATTTACACTAATACTTCTCTGTAGTTTATTTAAATATTATTCAACGCCTACTATTTTATACAGGTTTTTTTTATAAACATGGCTACTATACTATTATTCTAAGCAATTATATATATAATTTATATATTATTATTATATGAAAACACATGTGTGCCACATTTGTATTTGTTTGATAATTAACAATATAAACTTTACATTAATAGTTAGTACGTTGTAATTAGGCTACCATACACTTGTAAACATTTTAAGAAGTATACAATTATCGTTATTTTGCATTGTATTTATTTTCATTATTTAGATGAGGTATTTAAGTTCTATGCAACTGATTGTTATATTATTGTATTGCTGAAATTATTCATAGTAATTATTATGTTTTTTAAAACTATTTTTAGTAAAAATGTATCAAACTTAATGAAAGATCCAAATAAAATACTATATTATATTAAATAATAAGGTAACCAAAGTATTTCAACTTGTAATATAATGTGTCTATTAATATTTTCGAGTAATTATATTCCTGTCTATTTCATATTAGTATCTGAATACGAAGTATTAAATAGAAAAAATGCCAGTTATCAATAAATTGATATAACTCATGTCGACTTTGAAAAGATAAGAAACTATGCGTGCTGGAATAAAAGTGTAGAACAGTATAAATTTAAATATTCTATTTTAATACATACAAAAACTTTCTCTAGTGAATATTGAGATAGTTTAAAGCGTATAAATTTTAATTTATAGTTA
Source organism: Melanaphis sacchari (assembly GCF_002803265.2). NCBI lineage: Eukaryota > Metazoa > Arthropoda > Insecta > Hemiptera > Aphididae > Melanaphis > Melanaphis sacchari. Next base: position 3,754,002 of record NW_020271560.1, on the reverse strand, counting down.
ATCTTATATTTTTAAACATAGATGTAACCTAACCTAAAGCTGTATAGAAATAATTCATTGTAAATTATTAATTGTTTTTCTAAACTATCACATTTATTAATTGGATAATGTTCTAACATTTACAATTTGCAATAAACTATCACTGATAAATATTGAAGAAATGTTTATCTAGCTCCATAAATGTTAAAACCAAATTTTAGGTAATTATAATACTAATTTATAAATGATTTTTTTCTTTTCATTTTTTTTTTTTATTAAATTTACTATGCCACCCAGTTTTCCTTCAATTTTGGTAGTATATGTCGACGGTAAGTCATCAAAGAAATGATTTTATTGACACAAATGTCTTTCCAGATCGGCCAATGACGGTTTTTCTATTTTTCTTGGTTTGCCACCACAAAAGTTGCATAGACACAGTAGGTATATGCTGTATAATGTGACATCGTTCGTGTTGTATACAATAACGCATCGGTGCGGTTGAAATATTATACAATTGTTCTATTACTGTCACGACCGATGATTTAAAGATCGAATTAAAATCGTCATTTCAGTTCACGTGCGCTACAAACCGCGATTTCTGGAGACATTCACGAGCAAAGTAATATTGTATTATTATGTACCGAGTATAATATATTATTATTGGTACGTTACAATGCACGTGTAGCTACAGTAAATTACGATGGCATCGCTGGATGAATATTCAATAATAAAAAAAATAAAACTCAATTGCAAATTCATTCAGTCACTGGTCGTGTATAATACATTATATAATTGCGACGCTGCGGTGATGATTTGCTGCAGCGTTTGCATTTTAGATGGCACGGTGTGACGATCGAACTGTTTTCCAATGCTTTTTCTCCTCGAAATTACACCAGCGTATGTCTCGTTTACCTTTAAACTCTTAAATTATGTATACACTGAACAAACGAACTGTATTTTTCAATTGCAAGAAATGTCTCGAAAATAGAAACTAAATTATACACAGTGATTCAAATTGATAGTGACAAATTTACTTTTCGACAAATTCTATTTTTAAACGTAAATAACTCATGACTGTACAGTTTAAAACTTCGTTAATACGTTGTTCAATTTTTGGAAACAGTCAGAGATTTAAATACATTTTAATATCGGATAAACTGTAAATAAGTTTAATTTGAAAAAAAAAACAGCGTAATAATGATATATATTTTCACTAATATTTAATGTAAATTATAAAAATGTATATAAAAAAAATAAATTAAACATATATTTTTTCAAATCATCTCTTAATTACTTAAATTATTCTGAGCAATATAATGATACAGCGCATGAATATCAATAGTTTAACTTAAAAATAAAATATCAACCTTAACGAAAGTGTAAAATACACATTCAAAGCCTGAAAAAGTCGAGTGAAAATATTCAGTCTCGGCTTGTGGCCGGCAAACAGAATTTACCTGGTTGGAACGTAAATAAACGAGTGATCGTCTAAAACAGCAGGATTTTCCTTCAATTAAAGATTGCACTCATGTCGTCATCTCCTTGCACCCACCGCTTATAAAGCGGAAAACACTACTCTGTTATAACATGCAAGGTTTTATCACCGTGAGTGTCGCCTTCAAGTGTCCGTGTTTTTTTAAATTATTTTTTTTTTCCACACAAATAAATATTATTTGATGATGTATCAGCCACAAACTAGCAACTGACTGGATACCTCACTGAAAGGATAATGCCTGGTTGCACCAAACTAGTCGTTATCTATCGGTGAAATATTTTTCCTCGTGTTAAATTTTAATCTAATGATAAATTAACATTTGTTAAATTTAAGAGTGTTGTACAACCATTGTTTTATATTTAGGTTATTACCAAAATACTAGTTAACAAATAAATGGTACCTGCAATACAAGTTGATATTATCATCATAATCATATCATCAGGTCTTATCAATATTAAATAATGACCACAAAACATTGATAGCGAAATTTAACCATACATAAAATTTTACACGGCGATAAATCATCTTCTAATTTAACCGGTGATAAAGTAAATTTTTAACGACAGATAACATTTAAAACATGGTTTATGCAACAGATTTTATTTTAACTTCAGTTAAACAAATTTATCTCTGTGTAAATATTTGGTGCAACCCGCCATTAGTGTAAAAAAATTTAAGAGAGAAATGGTTGCGTCGTTTACATCGATACTTCGTTTTTCAAGTGAGCAATCTTATTCAAAATATTACATCATAATTTACAGATTAAAACGATCGACAACTAATGCAAATTACTAAAACGTGATCGAAATAGCGATGAATTGAGTTATGTCAAATATAACTTTAATGACGTCGATTATGATTACGATTTTAATGGCGATAATCACATCTACAATCATCAAACAAATGAAGTAAAATAATCATGACAAAGAAACATTTGTTGAGTGGGATGTGCACAATTAGAGTACCTACCTAGTTATTATTTTTTTGGAGTGACTGTTCTTTTGAGCGTTTACGGTAATACATCAAATAATCTATGAAACCCATTGAATAACATCGTATTAAATCCGCTGTAAATAATTTAAAGTATATTTTTATATTTTTTTATATTATTATTGATTTATTAATCGCAATATTACCTAGTTAAAAAAGCAATTAGATTATAATAATTAATGCAAATATCTTCAAACCGATACCACTATTCCATAAACTGAGGTCACGACATGTGGTTTTGTTTGGATTACATGGGGTATTTATCTACACGTAAACGCGCACATGTGTATGTGTGTATACATAATAAATTTAGAATATATTTATATCATTATAATAGGTACACGTATAGTCTAATCTGTGTGATTGCAACCCACAGTGTTCGGTCAACATTATATTATTAAACAATATGTATATTGGTCACAATATATATTCACGGGTTAATAATACAGACATTATTAAAACAATAACTCAGATTAAATAATACTACACCCTTACGTCGTATAATGTTACAGAAAATAATAAAAAAATTAATTAATTAATAAAACAGTGAGAGTATCATAAGAATATACTTTACATTAATATTACTGAGCTGACACAAACCCGTTCTCTCTACAAACAACGTCTTATTGATAATAATTTATTAACCAAAACAATATTCCAATTATTATAATTATATTTTTTTAATTCTTTTTTATTTTGGATTTTAAGCGAAGAGTTGAATGTATTTGTTTAATGATATGTTTTTTTTTTTAATGTTACAATACATTTTTGATAAAATTAATTGATTTTTAATTTTGAAGAAATTGTATCTAACTTATATTTTAGAAATTTTTACTCCAAAATTCTTAATACATATCTTATAATCGAAAAAAAAATAAACAAAAAAATTAAGAAAAAAATGGGTATTTTTATGTTAAGCCCAATTTTGACTAAATTATTTTTTATTTGATTTTTTATTTTGTTATAATATAATTTTTTCTTAATAAATATAAAAAAAATCTATTACAAGCACAAGTTAATTTTTTATTAGAATTTTAAATTCAAATTTGTACGATATTGAATATAGATCCATACAAGTATAGTTATTTATTTTCAAAAAAATTTTGTTGTAATTTAAAAACGAATAACCGTATACATGAAATTTTCACATAATATTTAAATTATTATTTTCATTATATAATTCAATTTTAAATATTATTTTGATCTAATTATAAGCATGCTAAATTTTCATTTTAATTTTTTTTAAAGTTAAAATATTAAAATACTAAAAATATATAGGCCCAATATTTTTTTTATTTTATTTAAACTTATAATTATTTTAATTTTAGATTTTTCGTTTTATATTTAAGTTTTGACAATGTTTTACAAGATTTCTCACAGATAGTTCATACTGGAACAACAAAATCTAAAAAAATATAAATTTACAATAAAATAAAATTATGTTGTATAGACATTTACATTTCTATGTTTAAATTTGAATAAAATTACTTGTTTAAATAATAAATAACGATTTTGATCATCCAATTCATCCAAGAAAAGACAATATAATTCGAGTTTTAACTTAACGCACAGTAAACGGAATGTCCACTCGACGATGTTATCTTCATATCCATGAATATGATAGTGTTGAAAAATTCAATTTTTACCAAATCAATAATATGCTTGCATGAATACCAATTAATTAATATGCATCGTAGTTAACACCTATAGCATATTAAAATAATGAACAGCTGACTGAGTTAGGTTGTAGTAATTCAAACAGCACTAGTCGAGATTACTAGATGAATTCTATCAAACTATGTAATGCATGCAAAATGTGTAATTGTGTGTTAGTGTGTATGAAATATGTTTAATAATAAAAAAAAAAAAAAAAAATAGTAACGAGATTATTTTGAATACAAATAACTTACCTAAGAATAAAAATAATATGATTTAATTCTGAACCAACAATATAATATAATTATAACAAAACAATTTCCCATACAGTAACCAATTTATACACTAATAAAAATAATAATAATAACAATAATAATAATAATAATAATACTAATCACAATAGTAATAATTAAGCGGAGACTGACCAATTTGCTCTACCTTAAATAATAATGTATAAAAACTTGCTAAAAGTAAAAATAATAAATCCTTATACTCCTCACAGTAATATACAAAGAAGGTAGCAATTGTATGATACAAGTAATACAACTAGAAAAATAATCGCTAGATGTTTGACCCAATACTTATAATTTATATAATACAATATAATTTCGATAATTCGATGATATATTAATAGCAACCGTAGATATTTGCGCACACGTATTCTCTATATTATAGTAGATTATGTAAAACAATAATAATTTGACGATTGGTGTATACCACAATACATTTAAATTACAAATATAAAATAGTAAATATAATGTTGGAATCTAGCCACCACGGTGATGATGAAAAATAAAACAAAGTAGAACTTTTTACTACTAAAGTAAGACAAATAATAGTTTTTACACACGCCAATAGTAATGAGACAACGCACAAAACCGAACAAAAATTATAGTGGCTACATTACTGTATATTCGAACAACTGACGGAGCGGTGGCACACAAAAACGATTCACATTTGATTTACATATTAAATAATTTCAAAAATAAAAAAATGATTTATGATTTCGATTATGTGTGCGAGACCAGCTATTTCTATTGTGATAAAAATTATTATTTGATAAGTTGCAGCGACAATAGTTATAATTTAAAAACACTTTTGTGGAGGTTTAAAATGTTTGCGTATATTATATAACCGTGAAATTTATTATATGCAATTATATTTTTGGTTTATTTTAAGATGTAATATATATTCTTAACATGAATATATGTTTACTCTTTAAAAGTGTTTACGTAAAGATGTTATTAAATTTTGAGTTTTATAGAATGAATTATAATAGCAAAATTGAAACCAATATTTTTAGAAATAAATATATTAAGCTGTAATACTAAAATTTATATAAAATACTTTATTAGCTAAAGGTATCAAAAATAAATATCGTGAAATATTATCAATGATATTATCATTGAGTTAAAATTTAATACACACATAACAGTGACCCACTAAAATCTAAGAACAACAGAATATTACCCACTTACCAATTTTCCAAACGTTTTTGAATTTAATATTAATAATAAATTATTAAATTATAATCAAAGTATATTATAAAAACTTTAAAATACACGAGTAAAAGTATATACTTTCAAAGAGTTATAGATGTTTGATAACATACAACCTAATCATTTCGCAATTTATATTATTATTTTTATTATTATTGTCTTAAAATTAAAAATATTTATAGTTATAAATAGTAATTTGCAATAATTAAAAAAAAACATATTAAACATCTGTTTTTATTCTAACTGTTATTCTAATTATTAAAACGTATACGAGTATACGACTTTTTGATTTCCGGTTCTTCTACGTGTTATCACTATACATATTTTAATGATAATCACATGTGTATACAGCAAGAAAAGGCTAATGTGAAAACGTGACAAAGAAGCATTCGTTATACGATGAGTGTACGAATGTAAAATTTAAATTTTTTTAGTTTGTTCGAAACAACACGTGATGAATAAAATTGGAACTAGAAAAGCCATTGGAGATGGTTAATACTAAAACATGACAAAATATGCAGTCTAAATTCAAAATTGAGGACTCATCGTTTGCACACCAAATTTTCTTATCAGAAAAACAAAATTTACATTATAATTTAATTTTCCCTATGTAAAAAATCTAAAAAATAAAAAACACAATATTTAAAATTGTGTCCTTAATAATTCTATTTTTTTAATACTAAAAATACCTAATAGTGTTAATAATCTTTCCAATTATACTTATCTACAGTATAATATTAATTTGATCCATTTTCTAAGTTGGATTTACATCTTTCAGATTAAATTTTGTTTTCCTGCAAATCATTTAATTAATATTGCTATTAAAGATATTATCAATTATTATTTCAATAGTTTTAATGGGATTACATAAGAATCAAATCAGATATAAAAAATATTGAAATAGTATATTGGTATTCCAAACGGCATAAGAAATGTATATTATCAATCCGCGAAAACCCATTGTAAAAACTGAATATGAGATCCTCCAATAATGCATAAATAATAATATTAAAAACGTATCATTTATTCATATATTGTTGTATTTGACAGTGTTTTCGTGTATATTACATACGAGTAGATAATAATATTACGGTTTATAGTATACACTTTGTGTCTATAATATATATTCGAAAATAAAATAAATCCACATTGCTATTTCTCATCGATGCAAAGGTTATAATATTTTATTTCTGGTCTCGACTCACGTCCGTACGTCACGTGTACGTATTACATGCATTTAAGTTCATTTTCTTGGTGCCCGCGAATTTATATTGTTTTATTTTTTTTTTTCAGAGCACATAATATTTCACCGAGCAGTGCTCTCTTCTCACGAATACGGATGAAACGATTTCTCAAAAATATATTTTTCGCCACAAAACCCACGTGTCTAGAAACGTTCACGCGTATATAACGCATTAAATATATAGGCATGCCTATTCAGTACCTATATTATAATCACTGACGTTGGTTGGTTAACTCTATATTAGTACATAAAATACGTTTAATAATAATGTGTAGCCAAAGTGATTTTATTCCCTTATATACGTCCGTCAATGCGCATGAAACCGTTCCTGTAATTGACATATACTACAGTTGTAGGATTCGGGTAAACTGAAGACGCCTCGCTGACTAACGTTAAGTAGCGCACCTTGTTAAACTTTCAAAGAGAAAGTCAACAAAACTTATTGCTAACAAAAATGGCAACGTTCAAGAGAAGAATAAGTTTCATACTACTCGTTGGCGGTGCTAGAGAAAAGCTCACATCATATTACTCACTCTCATACCCATACACCCACATATACTCACACCCACACACACCCACCCACAGATTCTGTATAATTCGTGTGTATATATATAGTTTATATAGTTCTCTCTCCCAGTAACTGTGTTTATGCAAATTTGCAAATTTGTACGTCGCACTCGGTAGCAGCAGTGGTGGCTTTTACATATTTTCAACACAATTATATACATAAGTACGCGTGTGCGCACATAACATTCTATAATTTTCTGACTTAGCATCTTTGGTTTTCACGAGTTGTGAGTTGTTGAAGACTGTAAGCCATCGTTACTCGATAAAAGAAACACGAAAAGAAAAAGATAGAGAACAAGAGATAGATGAACATTTTATAAAACGCTACAGAAGCCAAACTATGACTTTCGTTTAAAGACAATAATATTATTATGTATGCAACAAAAAAACGGGACAACTATTCGTGTGTAATCTTTCATCACACTGCTGTTAGAACAACAGTGGTTTTTTTTTGTATACGCGTGTGTTTTTTAGCACATAATAAATTATTTTGGTCATTACGTGGCGTTATTGAAAACTGTCCTCATTGTCGCCGACTTCGTTTCCTGGTCGATTTCTATATTCTATAATAATTTAATAAGCAGTTCAATCCAATTTGATGTTTCACGATCTACTGTTTTAACACAATTATGTATATTATCCATCACAGTGACAATAATATTAAACTCTACATTTAATTACAATCAATATTACCTTTACGGTAGGTTCAAAAATCTTTAATCAAACGATTTATATTTTGGACACATAACGTCCACGATCAGGCTTATCACAGGATTCTATTAGTCGATCGATTTTTACCTCCTCTGCTAAATATCTTTATCATAGTATATATAATTATTCATTTATGAATTGCACTAGTATTAGTTTTTGAAAAAATTTTAATTTTAATTTACGATATTTCAAAATTACTAATTATATGTAGTAATATGTATACGGTTATCAAGACTAAAACATTATTTTTATTTTTATTTGCATTTGTTATTATTAACCCTTTTTATTGGAATATTGTTAATAAAATAAAATAACTTATTTTTTAACTTTGTACGATCAATTATATTAAATATGAATTATAAATATATGTTTATCAATGATAAATATTTATATTTCTTGTACTTAAAAATATGATATTTTTAATTAACTCAAAATAACTTTTGATAACTGATTTTATTTTACTAAAGTCTTGGATAAAAAATGCTTACAATTTTTCTTTTATTAACATTTTTAGAACTGTAATATATGTATACAAAAATTATATTTTGTGCCTGAATCAAATAAATTAGTCTTCAATTAATTTTAAATTCTTACATAATTAATTAATTCAAGTTTTTATTAAATGAACAATTTTTAATATATTCATGAAAAAAATTTATTTTAATTGCAATTTATAACAATCCCCATTTATACTTAAAAGTGACATAAAAATTACGTTCAAAATAATTTTACGGCCGAAATGTTGTAATTTATTTAATCTGCAAATTATTTCATAAATATACTGGTTTTAACACGAAAAACTACTTCAAAAAGTATTTACAATAATTTAAAATATTGCAAAAAAAATGCTCTCTTGTAAAACTTTATGTTTGTGATTATGTAACTTTTGGTTTCTAACCCTTCGATATTTACCTATCAAGTGATTTAAAAAAAGAAGAACTTTATATAACAGAGATATCATAATACTATTTTAAAATACTTTAATTTTTTACGACATTTTGTGAGTATCTTTTGGAGATATTAACATTTATTTTATCAAATTAAAACAAAACATCTTTACTGTAAATTTTAATGCGAGTGGTTTTATATCAATAATTAAATCAAAAAATAAGAGAAAACTAACCATGTTTAGAGAAACAATAAATTTATTTACCCTAAGAAAACTATAACCTAAAATATATTTACAAGGGAAGGTAAAAATGATCAATGGTAACATTCTTTCGTTACACCGTGATCCGCTAAACTAAATACGCCGCGCCCTTTGGTCGAGTAGTACCGGATGCACTACTGCTCTATTTGCACACGCGATTACGTGTACACATTTCATCCTGTACCGCTCTTGATCTTGCGACCACCCAACGATATTGACAGGGTGTTCGCGCACTTCAATAGCCACCTCTTTCGACAAATAATTCGGTTAAATCAATATCACCAATGTGGTTAACTGATACGTGCAGCATATACGCGCCAAAACAGCCGTTGTTAAAAAATTTTAAATAATAATAATTATTATTATTATTAATGGAAATAATATGCACACTTTCTTCGAAAGCATCCGAGTAAATAACTACCCAGTTTCTACGGAAAAACTCAATAAACGGAGTGATTCATGAACATTAGTAATTCAATTTTTACGTAGGTTACAGTGATTTGCATTCCACTCTAACACGTTTCAACGCTATAAACGAAAGATATAAACTGCGATGCGAGCTAAAAGGCTAAAAGCTTTCTAGTCCTAAGTTTGATGAAATATTATTTTAATGTTACTGTTTGATACGAAATTCGTGGGTTTTCAGATATTGTTGTATAATATTGAAAAAAATTGTTTTCAGTTTCGTTAATTTTTTACGATAATATTATATTATTTTTAATCGTTAATAACATATCATAGTTGAACGTATTCATTGAAAGTATCAAAATGAATAATTTTCTGTGATAATACTACAAAATACACTTTTAATTACTAAGTGACCATAAAATGTCACGGTTGCACGTAAAAAATAGGTTAATCCAACATTTTGTATGAAATTTTATTTACATCAAAAAATGCAGAAAAAAATCTACGTCCCTTGTGCTAAAAGACATAAGTTATTTTCCATCATTGAATGTGTTATTTCAATGTGCGTTTAGAGTTAACTCAATTTTGTTGTGCTACAAGATTTATGTCATTATTAGTTGCATCATATCTTTTAACACCGAAATCTTGATGATGCATGAAGGGTAAGTTTTACATAACTATTTATGCTCAAAATAAAACTGATCACTGATAAAGAAAAATCAGCTCTTTACAACATAATAATACTCCTAAAATGTATTTGGTCATAATACTACCATTGATTATATTATAATAATATAATAATAATGATTAGTGTCACGTGGTTTTAAGTGTGACTATGTAAAAACACAAAAGATATCTAATTTATCTTATTTCATATTGACATATTATTTTACTGTATACAGTAACAAAACGTTGAGATCATATGAATTAGTTTAACGTACAATTTGACTATTCATAACGACTGAACGATTGTTTTTTATGGAACGAAATATTAAGTAATAGAAGTGCAAATGATATAGGATCGTGCGTTTATAAATATTTATTAAATTTTACCTTCAAATATTAAGCATATTATTATATATAGTGATACTTGTGGGGATTAGATTAAGAATAGTTACATTGCTATTATATGTTTGGTTGCTCTTTAAAATAATACAAATCTTCAAATTATATATCATAAATATCTCATTTCCAGTCACACACTCACATGGAGTGTAATACAGATTGTTCTGTAATAGAACAGAGAAAAAAATAAAATAGTTCAATTGAACATCCTCAAGACAAGGTTACATTAATTCATCAATGTAATAAAAAGAAACTTATGATCGTAGCAGATATGGAAATGGATGATTTTTTTCAATTTTAGTGCAATATTGAAAAACCAATATTACAGAATAAAAAAAAAATACTGAAGGTGGAGTTTTAGATTTGTATAATGGCAAATGGTCGCATTATGAAAAATGTTCTCCAGATTCTTTGTATTATAGACATTTATTAAAAAACGAAAAATTTTTAGAAGTGAAATTTATTAAAAAATAAAAAAAAACCATGCTTTATGTTTGTGTCTCAAAATTTTATACAACGAATTTCAGATGAGAAAAAAAAATATTTGATCGATATTCTAACATAAATATTAACAGATTACCAAGACTTTTATAAAAACGTCAAATCAAACAATAATATTAAAATGTACGTCCAAAAACAATCGACAAAGAAGAATTAGAGAATGTTTTATTTTTTTTTTTATATATAGTCAAAACATAAAATAAAATAAAAGGTATATTACAAGAAATTTAGCTATTCAACTTCAATAGCTACTTATCTAAAACCCATCTACCCAATTTGTATAATGTTGCATGTTATTTGAAATTCATATTTATATTTAAAAATTTTGTTTAATTGACATGACCCTTTTTCATTTTACGTTCAATCACCTGTTTAAATTAGCAAAAACAGTTAAAACAGGCTTTTTATATACAGAACTCTTATATACAAACTTAAAAATAGTTTTAAACAATACAAAAGCTCAATTATTGTTTAGTACGGAACTTGTAGATTATAATGGTGTGATAAAATATGTTAATATTTGAATACCTGATCTTGCATATATAATTGAACTTTGTTTTTGCTCTCCTGAAAAATTTAATTTTAATGACTTAACCTTTTTTTCACGCGCAACCGCGCATTAAAATGTAACATAATATTATAATATGTTTAAAACATATTTATTTTAATTATTTAATTTTAACATTTTTTAATCGATACATATTATGTGGTACAATAAGTATAGGTAATGAAATAGATTTTTCTTTACATGTTAAAAAAAAAGACAACTGTTATTTACAAAAAAATAACTTTAAATATCGCGTTAAAATGATCGACTTCATTAAAATCGTTGACAATCATAGGATTCATAATTTATTTGATCATTATATATTCTTAGACTTTATTATTTTGATATAATTTCTCTTAATCTATGATTAAAATTTATTAAAATAATGTTACCAATAATAAATAATGGATTTGAGAATATTTACATTTTTTTATTTAATAAATATTTATTAATATTATTATTATTATTATTAACTTTTAAAACATTAACTTATATAGTTAAAACGTCAACAATATTATTATTTAATTAAATCATTTACAAAACTTTACGTTAAGAAATAATACTAATTAATATTTGAAATATAATTTCATTGTTCTATTATTTAATTCGTTCGCGTTTAAAAGGAAAAATAATATTTTTAATATCAAGTTATTTTATACAAAATATACATAATCTATTTTAAATTATTTAAAAATCGATTATTTTAAGTGAAATATTAATTTATTTATCATTAGTTTTAGTTATAAATCTACTCTGAGTTTCAATCATAATGTAATTATGCTAACTAAAATATTCTAAAGTAAAATAATATTATCAATACCATTTAACATTATAATAAAGTATTGAGTATTGTTATGAATTATAATTAAAGGCTTGATAATAATAAAGCATTTCATACTTTTTCCATTACTTTGTAATAAATTAATAAGAGTTTTTAATAACAACATCAAATTTAATAAAAAATTTTAATTTTAACCAACAGACTACATTTTATTTTTTTAAGAACATACAGAAAGTTAGTACAACGTATTTTTTTTTAATTTTATTATTTAAAGTACAACTTGGTAAAACAACATACGTTAAAAAAATGAAAATCTGATAAAAAAAAAAAAAAATAATTATATTTTTAGTTTTATATCTAAATCATCATTTTGTGTAAAACATTTATTTATATATCGGATTAAATTTAACGAACTTAAACCATACCATACCATACATGCTTAGGACACAAACTAAATTATTTAAGTTGCACGTTGAAAATAATTCTTAAGCCATAATTTTAAAAATAATTCTATAAACTAACAAAATATTAGAAACGTTATCTACACCAATAAAATAATCTCATTTCATTTTTCTAAGCATTCTTATTCAAACGCAGTAAAAGTTTTAATTTTATAAGTTCGAGTTTTGAACTTAATAATTAGGTATTAAATTTAATTTAATTAATTTTTTTGCAATTATTGGTTATTTTATCGAGTAGTTTAATATAACATCACATTTTTCAATACTTATCTCTAAGCTGTGGTAAAAATACATTTTCATAATTTTCGTATTCTTTTGACATTATTGATTATCTTACCTATCATTAAATACATTTATTGATGCATTTTAATAAAGTAAATTAAATTTCATCTTTGTATTTCTTTAAAATATCCCTAGTATTTATATGTAAATTACAGTAATAAGTATAACTAATATTTATCATAAAACACCACGTTAAATCGTGACCACTGATACACGCCTAACCTTAAAATTGTTTACATTTCACACATAATATGATATTTTTATATCGATTATATTAAAATTAAAAACAAGAACATGTAATGTAGTGAATTTCATTATTTTTTATATAAACGATATTCATCTACAGTTGGCTATCTTTGATGTGGAATATGGTTGAAGTATTTTGGGAGTTAATCCAAACCATGTTGGTGAGAATATTCATAGCCTCTATAATCTAAGCTTCTTCAGGTTATATCACAAACTTGGATGCTAATTTTCACCGGGTTACTGAGTCGTTTCGTAAAGGTGCGCCTGTCGGTGGCACAAATTTGAAATTACTATCATTTTAATAACAATGAAACAAATTACCACCGTCAGTTACGTTCCATAGGTCTGGTTATTGTAACTATTGGAGGTGCTTTTAGAAAATTTTAGAGTGAAGGAAAGGATATTTTAATTAAAGTAACAAGAAAGACTAACGAAAAAAATAATAATAATAAAGATAAAAAAATTATGATGACTTTTTCTCTATTACAAAATGTTTGGTAGTGTAGTGGTGATAGCTTGAACGTTTGGTTAAATAACATCAAGATTATTATTGTCATTATTATAAAGAATTGCATAAATTATGGTACATAAAATTTTAAAAAAATAATAAAATTCTTTTCACATTTTTAGTGGGCTTAGCAATGTCGGAGAAAATGATTTATCATTTTTACCATCTAACTGGGCAAACTAGTTAAAATATTGATGCTATCATTGTTATAAAATATTATTATTTAGCTTAAGTATATGATATGTTTGTTATGACACTTATCCTCTTAGACTTAAGCATATTCCTAAGTATTACAATATATGGACTGTAAATTTATATAACAACCTTTATATTTCTAAAATATCGTTAAATTAGCAATGACAACAGTAACTATCAACGTCCTCCTGACTAAGAAGTAAGTATATAAAACTTCTTATTTAGCCTAAACAAACATTTTCTAAGTTGACAGCGATAAACATATCAACATCACGTCTTCTACTTAGAGTTCATACTATACTGAAAGAAACCTTTGACACTTGGCAGCTAAGTACTTTTCCCTTGAGCCATGGAACTGTATTAGTATAGTTCAAGACTTTCAAAACTTCCCAGTAAAATAAATATATATTTTTTTAATACCTCTTAAACAAAAACACACTGGAGATTAATTATTAAAAATAACTTTATTCGCATTTAAAAACATGCAGCAATACGTAAAAACTGTACATCAATAGATATATGACACTCAAATTAAAGTGATCACCTTATATTCTTAGTTACAAATCATATTTGATTCATTAATTTCTTTTCTTTTCATAAAATATCACCAAAACGAATAAATATTTATATTAAACTTATAGTGTATATACTGCGTAGGGCAGTGTAAGCACATAAGTATTACAATTTTATTTATTTTTTGCTTGTTAAAATATATATCTGAACTTATATGCATTTTAATCATAGGTATTGCACCTAATATACGAAAATAGTTTTTAAAAGTAGATTATGTACAATATACATTTTATATAAAATCGCCTATACCTCGAATGCGGATAATAATATTATGTAAACGATATTTGTTTAAAAAAACTGTTAAATGCTTTATAAAAAAATATATTTTTCACTATTGTAGTCAATATCAATCCTTCAAAACTATCTGTAGAATAGAGTAATGTTTTAATCTCTTCACATGCTTATAACAAAATTTGGAAAATTGAACGTAATGTAAAAATTATGATTTAAATACTATATATTACAAGAAACGCTTGAAATTGTGTTGGTTATAAGCAAGGCCACATTTAGAATTTTAGTCAACCTATTAAAAAAAAAAAATTATTTTTTAAATTTATTAAATATACTATCTTTGACTAATATTTTTGTAAAAATAAAAAGATACATGATCTAAAAATTACATAAATAAATAAAAACATATTGTTTTAGTAACAATAAAGATATTTTATGCTAAGGATAAATTTTTAACATTTTTTCTATATATTTTTTAAAGTAAATTCTTCAATCACACTACTTTAATCAACTTTTGAAGTCAAATACAGTCACTACAACAGATATAAAACAGCTATTGAGTTTAATATTATTATTATTAACCATCCCCAAAAATCTTTCTCCCAGTACAACCGCACAAATTGCATCCCTCTAAATGCAGCATTGGCTATAAAAGCCGATGCAGTCGGCAGTGACTGAGTAATAACGCGAATCCAGTCAAAAATTCTGGTAACGACCGTTAAACTGATGTTTAAATAATCATTTATACGAATTCTCAACTGTATCGAACACTTAGTAGCTTTTATTAAGGGCCGTATACACTACAACCACCAGTCGATCCGCAACACTTCATTCCTCTAACATAGCCCCCCAGTTAGGTATAAGTTAATCTTCACATCTTTTAATTACTCAACTGTTGTAAAAAATATATGAGGTGTCGCTGGCTGGCACCGTGCCAACATTGAAAGTGTATAAAATGCATACGATCAGACACGTACTAGCGCAGCTAACCTACGATTTTCGTATTCACTTAATTCGACTATGTTCATAATGTTATACTGGTTAAAATATAATGTTTATTTGGAATTACGACGATGCACGCTGTTTACTGATACAAAAATATTTTTGAAACCACAATCTGAGCATAACGTAATCTAACTTAACCTATCCTGCAACGACCGTATTCAGAAAGTCGATATTTTCAGACTAACAAGACTTATTATTATATAATCATTAATTAAATAAATTAAATTACAGTTTACTATATAGTTCTACTATAATAATTAAGTAATAACAACCAATTGTTTTCCTTAACCATCACGGTATGGTTGGAAGAATAATAATTATAAAAATATATTTTTTTAACTAAATATACATACATTAAAACATTGCAAAACACAACTTAATTAATTCACAAAAGAATATTAAATACGCATTTTTTGGCTGAAAAATAATTTATTCCGAAAACAAAAATAATCACATCAAGAGCATGAGCAAAAACTTTTCTGAAAAACGATCTAGAATGTTAGAAGTCTCTATTTAACGTTACCATCGATTGAGGTGGCCGCGACATTTTTATTTCATATATTTCTCCGTAAAACGATTCTTTTATACGTACACACATATTTTATGATATTATCTAAAAAAATGCTGTTAAATTCCATAAAATACCTATCGCGTAAACGTTATACTATGGGATCATCAGATTTGACGCATACGCACCGCAAATATCTCGGTTTCACGCTCGACCGTTTATGTGCGCATTTAAGTATGACATAATTATATGGCAGGCGCTTTGCGTGTACAGTGTATGCACACATCAAAGTGTTTCAACGCAAAAACAGAATGTAAAATTAATGATTTTTTTGTCGAGCTCCCAGTAAATGTGTATGCAAGTATATTATTTTTACTTTTATTTACTCCCTATCCCAACACTTCGTCAAAATCCCTTCTTTGGCGGTAAAACTAACTCTCCAATCCCTAGAAAGATATGTTAGTATATTTTTATAAACCATCATATTCTATATTTAGCCAAAAGCTTTAATAACGGACAAAAAACGAGTGTATAATAACGCTGAAAAGCACTCGCGCGCGTGCACGCGTGTATATTTATGTATGTGTAGGGAGGTGTGTACTGTAAACGGCATATCAAAGGTTAGGGTGTCTGGGATGGATGCACAAGGATATCGAAAGAGGATTTTGCAAACGTTCGTCGACATGATGTTATATACTATATTAGGTATATGACATGTAAAATATACTGTACTATATATTAAAATATAGCTGAAAAGAGGATTTTCGTATATATATATATATAGTATGGTTCTTTTGAAAGACGTTTGTGAGCGCATTGCGGTAGTTCATATGTTTATAAATACGCTTAAAAATTTTCTCTAAAGTAAATATATGTATGTACATATTAGTGCCAAAGTTACATGTATATTGAAATTTGGCAATTTAGCGAAGCGATGTTTAAACGTAAGTCTCTTGCGGTTTCCATCAATTTGAGAATTTTAATAACGAAATTAATGTAGACGTAACAACAATAGTACAGCTTACATTTATAGGAAAAACGAGAAGATCGGAAGGCAAAGATTTTAACGCGATAACTGTAGCTTATAGTGGGTTTGATGAAAGCACTATGAACGCGGATAAATATAGAATGACTGTGAACTTGGTCGTAAAAAAAAAAAAAAAAAAAAAACAGTAAATGTAAAAATGTTTGAGCCTCACTGTTTTTCATATGGCTTTTATTTCACTTGACATTTTATTCGTGTCTTTGTTTCGCATTTATATTCTTGAACTGAATACTCCACTATATTATTTTTTATATATTGATATTGTGATATTTAATTTTGAAACAAAAATAATTAACTCGATTTTTTTAAGTTAAATCAATATAAAAAAACATTGAACTTATAAGCTAATAGTAAATAAACAATACATTAACTATTACTTATTAGTTTTTTAAGTCAAAATGGAAAAAATATTTACTTAACTCAGTAATGTTAAGAAATTTTTATTTTTTTATAATTACAACCTAACTACACATTTGGACAATAACTTCGTACCTACCTTTAATTTTTTTTTAAATTGTGATGAAATATTTTTACTTTTTTTTTAGTGCATTTTGTACAATTTTTCATACATCGTTCTATATCAAACTATTACGCCGAAGATTATTTATTGTTTCAAATTATGTATTTTAAATAATTTTATACACAGTGATTAATCAAGTTATTTTTAACTATATAGCTCTTAACAATTGACATGTATAATAAATATGTAAGATGTTAACTAAAATATTATTTTTAAGATTATCTGGAAATATCTAAGTCATTTCAGTGGACTTTTTAACTAATTAAAAAATAAAGTTCATTAGAAAACTTATAAATAAGTTAATTTAAAAAGTGAGAAAAATCGGTTTTCGGCGGCTGTAACTTTTAAATTAGTTAATACTCTAACTTTTTATATTATTGAATAAAACCATTACGTGTTATACGGTATTTACATTACACAGATAATGTATATAATATAATGGGAAAACAAATCGCTAAATAAAGCTACACGCTATAGTGACCGTATCACCGAATACAATATATAATAATATGATACAATATGTATTATGTACCATAATGCACCTTATATTACACATATATTATTTAATGTCAGTTTATACTGTATATTGAATCTTTGTCTATTGTACAGGTCTTCATTAAATTCTAAATAACTTCAACTAAATAAACAATATCGCGCATTTGGTTTTAAAATAGATATTTCGTATTGATGTACGAACCCAGTCAACTGACTTTGCAAATACAGCTATAATACCGCTGAATCGAATCATTTCGAAGTAAAAATAAAATCCATCCATTTAGTCATGCATATTGAAATTGTATACCAATCAGGATAATAATAATAGAGTGCATATGTGTGTATAATCAAGCATAAAAATATATTGGTTTTAAACATGGTTCACGGTAATAGACGCATACGTATTACATTTTACTGGAAACGAAGACGTTGACATTGCCATTATTCATTGTTTTTTTGGAATCAGTGTAAAAGCGAGGACCAATCAATGGGTGCACATAAGTTAGAACAATTCTCTTATAATTATTATTTATGTCTCGATTCGTAATAATTTTCACTAATTAGACAAACTTTGTACAGACGAAACTTTCAAAAAGTATGAAAACTTTCATGGCACAAAAGCGTGTGTATATATTATGTTTATATATTGTACGTCTAAAATATAAAGTACTGCGTAAACGTAAAACTTTCCACGGCAATCTATGACATGCGTGAATTTTAGCATATTAGAAAATATTATTTATATTTTGATTGTATATTATCGTAATATTACTAAATATGTACTATGTATTTTTAATTCAATAACTTAAATTTTAACGTTATTATGGATTTAAAAGGATTTCCGTTTAAGTTTTATTGGTAACATCTTGGGGTAAGTAAGTGTCTTTAAAATAATATATGTATACCTTTTTTTTAAATATATTATATATAAACGCGTAATTTCGAATAGTAATATCATGATTTTCTTCTCCGCTTGCAATAGTTACCACAACGGATCTGTTTGAGTAAAACAAACAAGTAATGCGACTTGGAAAAAAAAAGTTCGTGACTGAACACTGTAAATTCCAAAAGGAACGTTAATCAAAGGCGACACTGCAGTGGGCCCTTTTTGTCGTGCAAACACAATGAAGCAAATATATTACGAGCGTGAAAAAAAAAATTATGGTCGGCGGTCATTATTACGTGGAATTTTAAAACTGAACTCCCGTCGACTTTTCACACTATACCGGGAGTTGACCTCAGACGGGATAAAAAAAAAAATAAATAAAACCCACAACACTCGACCATAATAGTTTTTATTACACACACATGTACACACCCGCGCTCACGCACACACCGTTATTACCGCTACTGCACTAACACGATCACTTCAGTGGTTCTACGAAACATTTTATAACGAGTTCGTCGGCAAAGGTTGGCGTCGGTGTCGTCGTCAAAAATAAAATGCCGTTAAGCTATTATCCCATTTAAATGTTATACTGTTATACATATCTATAATATTATAATGCCTCGGGGGTACACGACGTACGCAATATGTCGGTATGTTCGCAGAAAAGACGATCTGTGCACCGGAAAATGGTGTACACGCGCGTACAAAGTTTATATATTATATTATTATAAAACGACTTAAAAATAAATAAATAAAAATGAAATCTCGAAATGTTTCATACAAACGACGCGTGTTCGGCGCCAGATTTTATATAATATTGAGCGTACACACACACACATACACACACACACACACACACACATACCTACACACGCACGCGCATTTAGAAATAGTCGAGTATTACAGACGTGATCTGCAATAGTAAAAACGACTGCGACGACAATTTATTTTGCTCTATATATCCTATTGCTTTCCGTTCATAACCAAAACCGGAAATAAAAATATTTTGTTAAGCCGTGACGTGCACATGAATAATGTAAAATAATAATAATAATAAAAAAATAACCCAACAGATAAGCGCATAGCTAAGGCTTTTATACGCCGCGCCGTCGGCTGTATCGTACAATACTCGACTATCGCACGTATTATAATAGCGTTATTTTCGTTGTGTTTTTTTTTTCTGCATTTATGATTTACACGCTCGATCACGCTACGGCCGGCAAACTTCCATCGTGTACAATGATCGATCGTTCTCTTCTGGACGTGCACGTGAGCGTAGAACTTAAATATTTTTTTTATTTTAATTATGATAAGACGAGTGGTCATGGAACTTTTAATTTCAAACATTTAAAACGATTCGCTCATACCGCCAATACGTAGATAACGAATGTTTTATACCATGTTCTAGACAACAAATTATAATATTTGTACAGATATCGTATAAAATCATCGTGTAAAATATTTATTTCACAACTTTAGAAACACGTAAACCGTATCTTGGCGAGCCGTGAATCTATTTTGAACACATTATATTATAATTTATAATAACAAAAAATCAAACAAATGGATAAACATGGATCTAATTGGAATCAAATTCAATAAAAACGTTTTTAACGCGAATTAATCTAATAACCGCATATTTATATTTTAAGAAAATTTATTACACCTTTTGTTTAAAACTAAATTGTATTATTTTCTAATTTTAATCTATCATACACAAGTTTATTATAATAATTTGAATGTTTATGTGAGGCTAGATGAATTTAATTATTAAAGAAAGCAATAATGTATTAGTAGTAAATACTTCAAGAGAAAAGCATGTTCACCAAAGTGTATTGTCCAGATATCACTTCTTTGCTTGTTTAAAAATTGGAATATTCTTAGTACAAATATCTTAGTTTCCGTTTTGAAACAATTAAAATATAGAAATTTGTTTCTAGACTTTAGAATCAAATCAATATTTAAAATTGTATAAAACATGTTATACTAAAATAGGTCTTAGAATAATTAGATAATCATTAATAATATTGTATTGAAAAACAGAATAATAAGGTAAAGTAAAAACCGACAATAATATCATAGTTGCACAACCGATTTTGTGTCCTTATGAGGTACTGAAAGCATCGATACCAGCCACCTTTTTATCTGAAACATTATTAAACATATGTTAATATTAATCATGACATCAATAGCAGTATGAACACTGAATAAATATTTATAATATTAAGTAGTTATAAATAGATATTCGGAAGGACACGGTATACACGACTGTGGGATAAAATATAAAACACCACACTATATCCAAGGAAAGATAACCATCCAGAGTAGTATTATATATTTACTCTTTTGCATATTTTTTCTATAATTTGTACTACCACAATCATATCGTTGTCAGTTATAATTATTTTTTATTACCTCCCTCTCCCTAAAAAAAAATATATATTTTTATATTTTTAATTTGAATTTTTTTCATCATTCTTTTACATATACAATATTACGTGTTTTTATTTTTAAATCCCCTGAGAGATAATGTAAACTTCTGCCTCCATCACTAACGGGTGGCGTTGTTGAAACACTCAGTATCCACGAGCTATCATAAAATGCAACATTTCGAATAATTGCACACGGAATACATCATCCGTACACGAAATTGCGTACGCAATACGCCGCGTTATAAACACAATCTAACATTATATTATTATTATTATTAACGTATTATCACTCCATATTGGAATTTATTCTGTGCTGCTTCGTTTTCACATTTTGAATTTGTTCATGAAAAATATAACACAACAAAAGTACTATTTTGGCTTCATTCCCAAGTTATCATCGTATGGCGTCTGCTTTGCAGACTCCATTCTAAGGGATATACAATAATGTATTATATTCTTGCAATAAATTGCAGGGGAATGAAATATAGATTTTCTAACTAAAATACTTTATGTTCTACTGAGACTTGGCATACAAATATACAGTAAAACATTTGTATTAAACGTTAATCAAAATTATCTTGTAAATAATCAATAATGATTTTTAACAAAACCGAAAAACATCAATTAAAACAGTTGTTTTAATGAGTAGGCTCATTTCAATGATGCAATTACCAAAAACTGAATTATTAGTTTCCATCAACAATGTTACCCATATTATGTAGAGTATTTATAATAAATACAAGCTTTTAGAGTCCTATGTAATCACTTTTCTTTTTTTTTTTGACTGAACTTCACTTTCAACACAGTTATAACTTATAACTTTACTTTTACTTTTTATATAATATAATATTATAATATTTAATTCGGGATATCATCTGTTTCAAATTTGAAATCAATACATTTAAAGTTGTTTGTATAATATAATTATGTACAAATTTCTAACCTAAGTGAAATCGTCTGTAAATATTTAATTTTAATTTTTGCGTTCTGATTGATTATAGCCCGTACATAAGTCAATATTTCTCGAAAATCTGTCAAGTAAAAAACGTATTAAGTTCTTTAAATAACTGAAGAGTAGCAATCTATTATATTATTATTCAAGTCTAACCTAAGAGTAAGGGTCGTAATCGAAACCATCTATCATATGTCCATACATATATGCTACCGCTCAACTAAGCACAATAATAGTTATGACAATGTCACGTCAAACAATATTCAGTCCATTGTATATAAGCCTACAGGCAACAACAACAAAGATGAGCATAAAATCCCAAGTGCATACTCAAATAACACATATTAGAATTGTATATACACATGTACATTGAACATAATATACATAAAGTGTAACTTTTTGCGTCCATTTTCATCAATAGATTTTAAATTAAATTGCTTAAAATAACATATTATTAAATATTGACTTATACTTTACACCAAACTTTCTGTTAATTTCAAATAAATGTGACCATTGATAAAAAAAAAAAAAAACGCCAATTTTGACGAACTAAAAAAAAAATCATTTATAGAGCGAACATCCGACCGTGTGATTAGTGATTACACCCTATATGCTTAATGGTTTGATTCTCTGGCTACGATGGGTCATATGAACTGCAGTTGAATTGCAGATTATTTCGCGTTTCCGCTAGTACGAACACGTGACGGCCGATTTTTCCTTCCGTTTCATCGTGTAAAATACGCTGTAAACATAATATACACATCGAAAACATATTTTTTAACCCCTCGACGGTTATTCGTACAATGTTCGTATATTTTTTATATTTTTTTAAACATTTTTTTTTTTTTTTTTTATATAAATGTATAAACATCCTTAACCTGATGATAAATATACAACTAGTATGTGTGTATAGGAAATAGCGTAAAAAGTGCGGACAATGCGTGTTAATGACAAATGGTTGCATACTAGTCAATATAATAATATATCAAAATAATCAAATCGATATCTGTTTACCACGGGCGTTTAACGTTATAATCACAATAATAATAAATTACCTACATGATTTTAACGAAATCATCAATGAACGGCTGTAATATTGTGCCGTTTAATATACTCGTATTATATAAGTATATTAATTTACGAGGACAAATCAAGAACAAAACTGAAGAACTGTATTAATTCAAAAAAGCTATGTTATTTATAAGTAATTTGTGTATGTAGAAACCTAAAAAAAATATTAAATTATTATCATTATAATCAAGAAAATTTCCACAGAAACGGATGCTAGACCATTAGATTTAATATCTATAAATATGCGCATAGCTTGTACACGGTTTAAAAGGATAAAATAACCTTAATCATTAAAAATAACGTTTCCTTTGGAACATTACAGATTGCATAGATGAACGACAAGATGGATATAATATAATCTAGCTCGTTTAAAATACATATTATAATCTATTATTTATAGTCATTTTCATTAAAACAACATATCTTATATTTATTATTTTTTTGTTATTTAAGCATATATGGGGTCGTAACTATTGTTTTTAAATCCATTATAGCATAATGCTTTATACGCATGTTACTCAATAAATGTTATTTAAAGAACTATACAATCATTAATTATTCATTACACAAAAAGTGAAATCTTGACCAAATTACCTAAAAAACTATAGAATTTTGTATGGATGGATTTTAATATTGAATTTGTTATCATACAGTATGTTGATTATAGCTAAAATGGTTTAAATTTCATAAAAACAGCTTTATTTTGTCATTCTGATAAGAAATTAAATTATTATATAATTTTAACATTCAATAATATTCCAGTTGATATAAAGTTAAAAATAATGTTGTTAAATTCTAGGAAAATAATTAAATTGGTAATGAATTGAAATACAACTTAAAAATCATGTTTCGTCAATTTTACTATTTTTTCAATCAATAGTATATGATATTATCGTCAGTAACGCTATTGAACATTTTTTTTATTTGAAAAAAAAAGTGGCCATAAACAACATTAACGCTTGTCTGTAAATTTGAAAAAATATATTAAACATTTTAACAAGTGACAATTTCAATCTTAAGTGACCAAAATACAATCGTATCAATTAAATTATATTTTTCTTTTGTCAAACACAGGTTAGACCACAAATTATTCTATATCCAAAATCGATTTTTAATAAAACTAAACGCAAACGAAAGTTGAAAACAAGTAAATCAAGATAGTCGCGGTTGAATTAAAATGAGAATTAAACGCTTAATATAACATATATATGTACATATTTATATACGCTTCACTTATTATGTGTGAATGAATACGTACATTATACATAATATACATAAATTATTTTCTACCAATAGAGCAATAAAAATTGTCCAACGGAGTATAATTTATTATCATAATACAGTCTGCAAGTGCGTTTCCCCGTAAAAAGGATTTTTAAGCTCCCATTTTGCAAATATACGTTTCCGTTAATTATCTGTGTGTTCAATAATTTATTATTACAAAGAAAAAAAAATCAAATAAATACCATTTCGATTCTTATTTATAAACGAAATTGCATTTAAAACCATTCACAGGAAAAGAAGCGCGCAACGGCAGCGGAGGCGGTGGTTTTTTAATAATTGAATAGAAGGGGGAAATCGTTTAATTACCTCAATTTCCCTTCCTCCGACCATACCCAATACTATTGGATAAGTCCGTTTTCGTTTTGTTCATATCTCACAGCGAATTTTCCTTCGAATAGATATAAAATAATATGTCATTAATCAACTACCATCCATTCCAATACTCTTCACGTCGCTATACCACCGCCGGCCGATTGCAAATCAGTCTGTGAAGATCGAGTGGTGGCGATTGATACTTGAAAAGTATAAAATAATAATTATAATATACAAGTAATTAAAAACGGAAAGGCAGCCAAACTGAATAAGCCGTGACCGCATCGCCACCTCCACCACCACCACCATTACTGCAGCCACCGTCAACAGACGCATTATCCTTTTTATCAAACTGTTCCAAAAAAATATTATTTGCAAACGGACACTCGAATGCTTCTTTGTTTGCTGTGTGTGGGCAAGCCGATACAATAACCTTTTGTTTGGATAGTCTCATGCTATTCCGGTAGAACTTTCTCCGGCGATATTATAACGACGCGCACAATACGAATTATTGTTATCATTATTAATCCTATTAACCTCACCGCTGCCGTCACTGTATATTATATAGGTGCGTTTATTGTGCCAGTGCTGACACTGATATTATTTAATATTTTGTTATAGGATTTTATTAGCTTTTCAAAACGCATTTCATTACACGACAAAGTTTTTAAACCATTAGTAATGATTATTCGTCGTTATTATAATTTCCTATATTATTATTATTATAATATTATTAAACTCGTTGTCTATTTTTAATTTTTTTTTACATTTATTATTACTTGCCACATCTACCATCAACGACCCCCAATATGGTGGCGATTAGATAACGACACTGTGGCGAAAAGCTCTCGTATAATTGTTTAGCGATAGAGCCCACGAGAGCTCTTCGCCCATCTCGATAATATATTCAATTAAATGAAAAACCACGTACAACGAAAAACCAGCATCTCCGCAGTAATATTATTATGGTAATGATTATTTCGAGGGTTTTAAAGTGAATGCATGCACGCATCCCGTAAAACACTGCTGTTAGCTCATGTGTGTGTTTGCGCCTTGCGGTATATACTTAGCAGCGAGACGTGCGTTCGGTAGTGCAGATAATTGATTTTCTTATCGTCGTATTAATACGACAATATATTTAAACATACAACAATATAATAAACTACGGGATATTCGTGCGTTTTAATATCTTGCAAACCGTGTTTGAACACCGCCGTTGCGCACAAATATGGATACCAAGCAGGTCTATCAAAAACACATGTGTGCTTTCTTTCTCTATCTGTCTTTCACATACATACACACATAAATACACACATATAATAATATTATTATGTTTAGATGCATATAATACACGCTGTATCCAGTGTGAATACCTTCCACTAGACCTTTAATTGAAAATTAATTGAATATTCACGTACGAACGACCGTATAACATTTGAATTCCAATCGAATATTGTTCTAACCATAACTCGACTCATACATATCCAGACGGAAAGAAGAATTTTAGCGATTTCCATTTCTTGAAAAATTTTGCAAACAATAAATAACATAATATACGACGTAACCCTCGATCGTGATAATAATATTATCCTCAAACCGAAGACCCATAAAAATGCTTTATAAAAGTTAGATAACATATTATTATTATATTAACAAGATCAGTGATCATGATTTATCATTCAAAACCATTGACATACCACGTAATATATTAACCGATGTATGTCTGACAATGTAATTTAACATATATTTAAAACGATTCAAAACGACAAAATAAAATTATAAATAATTACTAAAACTATTGTAATGAACGTACATGCTCTATGTAAATACTATACCTAACTTTACTTCAGATAAATATAAGAATCTAATCTGACCACAGCGTGGTTTCTATATCAGTTGTCAGTTTTATTGTTACCGAATACAATATTTTCGTATGAAAACGCATAATCTTGAATGAAATGAATGTGTATATTTATTTATTCATTTTTTATTATGTTTCGTACGCACACATTCATTTCCTCTGAACTAAACTCGTGTCTAAAAAACGACACGTGCTCTGAGACATTCGAGGCTTAACTCATCCAGTACCGAACCGCGTGCATAATATACGATATTACCCTACCGCATACGTAGTTAGCATTCAAATGACATAATATTTTATAAAATTCCGCTGCTGAGCTATAGACATACAAAAACAGTAAGCTAGTTTTTCGTAAGAAAGGGCTCATTCATGATGAGCGTTTGACTGAAGTAAAATGAATAAAAAATAGTCTTTGTAAACATATGCGACTAGTATCAGTCACATATTGATACATTAAAGAGCGTACAGTTGTTTTATTTATTCTGCGTCATTTAATAATTATTAGGTAATTTATTTGATAAAAGTAAGGTTTTTGTACAAATAAAAAATTATTTGATATTTTTGTTGAAAAATTGTTTATAAATTATAATATTATTTTACTAAAAACAAAAAACCTTTAATTTATACTTACAAATAATTACATACTTAACTCAATATTTGGGCATGGTTGAAAATTTAAAAATGGCAAAACACTTAGACTTATATGAAGAATAATTATTAAGATACGATATGCATAAACATTTTTAGTTAAGAAAATTGTCTGAGTATACAAATTTCCAACTCATGCTTAAAAGTATTTCCCAATAAATTATCAATAACAAAGGAAATTCAACTAAACATTTTAAGTATGTTATAAGTTATGAAATATAACATAATTTTTTAAGAAACGTTTTCTATAATAAATCAATTTGAATACATTTACTCCTTACAAAATATAAACGGACTTATTTTGGTTTGACAAATCTCAAAACAAAATGTTACGGAACACATTATTGGACATTAGAAAGTGACATGGCAATGTAATTATGAACGTACGACAGAAAAAAGTAATGAATATCATGCGATTCAATGCAGTATAATTTGATAATGAGAGAAAAGCACATCAAGAAAATTACTCATAATATGATCACGATGCAACAATTCGTCGTTATACTAAAAAATATTAACTAATCGATACCCAAGTTTATCACCAAACGGATATATATATATATGGGTGCATTTCGAGTTTCGACAACTGAATCAGTCGTCTTTTCGTCCATAAAACTTCAACATCAATAAACTACAGTAGGGACCTGAAGAACAAGACTAGTAGCAAGATGACCGTAGCAGCCCGGTAAGCCACCAGCCGCATATAATCCCGCAACGTCTCGGTATTGTCGCCAGTAAAATGTAATATCCATATCAACAACCGCAGCTCTTCGATTAACAAAGCAGCGAAAAATAAAAGCCAAAACTCGCCTGACATTTCCCGAGATTCCTAAAATTATCCTCTTCAGTGCTGGGCTATCTATTTCTCTGACTACGACACATCCAGTGCGTTTATTTAGGCATATGCTTTGCGAACGAAAACCACGAATCGGACGTCACTTTTGAAAGCGGGTCCCCACCCGAGACTTACACGTTACACATTAATATAAATGTAAACATACCCGAAACTCTACGAGGATACCGGTCGCTGGTGCCCAGTAGGCCATCTGTCCTCCACTCATTATTGTACAATACTTAAAAACTTTCATAGAAGTAAATAAAATCAACCTTCATGTACTGAATACGGGATGCGTTCTTATTTTTACAAGGCGGCATCTCACACAGCGTAGATACTGTTTCAACAATTTAAAAACATCCATGCTCATGTCACGTAATCATATGTTTTATAGGCACTTGCTAGGGACCTACAATACTCGTATTTTGTAAAAATCATAATTTCAGCATATAATTATTTATTTAACTTTATTACACAAAATGACTTTTTTTTTAAATAAACACTCATTTTCTTAATAAATATTAATTGTTTAAAATATTTACATTCTAATATTTATAATTAACTATATTTATTTTTTTAGCATCAATAACAGTGTCTTAATGAACTATGTATTCAATTTAACAGTTTTATCAATAATTTAATAGAGCTGGCTAATATAAAAAATTACCACTAAACATAATATTTAACTTTATAAAAATTAATTTTACTACGAATGATGATTCATTAACTATTCATATTAAAATTTATTAAAAATTCAAACATTTTCAATAATCACACTGATATATATATTTTTTAATATTATTATTAGATAAATACAAAAAATACCATAAAATTCGAAAACAATTTCATTGGATAATCATGCTTAAATTCCAGAATATTAAAACAAATTCCAATCTCACAAATTTATGTATGGCATATTATTATGTCATTGGTTCTGTTTTATGTGGTTGGGTATTTTTTTTTAAGCAGTGGTTGGTATTTGTATTCTATTCGATATTGTCCAACAGTAGTGAATGATGATATTTTAGCAACGCCTGTGGTATATTAGACCCAATTTTTACTTCTTCTGTGCTACCACAAAACAATAATTGTATGATATTTAGTTTTATTTTATTAATTTATAATTTTTTTTTTTTTTTGTGTGTACCAGTGTACGATTGTGCATGTAATAAATTGTACGCCATGCACCTGTTTTTGTCGCCAAACAACAACTAAACATTTCAGATAATTTGTACTTCAGAGTACAAATTAATATCAGAGTATTATTATACGGACTACCACAAGTCGTAACACGTCGTTAAACGCAATAATGTATACAATATTATGTAAAATGATGGCCGACCTACTTAAAGTATAATGATATTGATCATCCGAGAAAATATTTCTACTCCTTATGGATACATTTTCAGTAATTGAGTGTTTGAAAAATTTTAAAGAGATCTTTAATTTTTATCAACGAGAAAACGCGTTATTTGGTTATCAACTCTAAAATTATATTTGAAGTAGTATTTACTTTCTATAGTAAATATATTGGAATATAACTGATAATAATTTACTGGAAATTTAAGCTCACTTGTATCTATGGTGATTGTTGAACTAAGATTAGTTCATGACACATCTAATTTAAGGCGCAAAAAACTTTTTTTTATTTATTATTAATGATCATAATATAATGCCATTTATTTTAAACTACTACATTAACATAATAACAAATGCCGTATTTTAAAATTGTTCATTTTCATATATTATATAGGAAGGTATACGCCTAACACCTAAATCGATTATATCTTTAAAAGCTATTATATACTTAAGCCAACTGTTGTTGATCAATCAACTACAGTTGGATTGCTCACCTCAGTCGAAATTGTCCATAAAGCGAGGTATCTAAATCCGATGCTGACTTACTGTGAACTGAGATATTATGCTAAATCCAAAATAAACCAAATGCTGTATTTTACAATTAGTCATTTTTTTTTTTTTTTTTTTTTTGTTACCAGTTGAAGTCAGTTAGTATCACATATTTATTATATTTGTTTACAGTATTACGTTCAGCGCACGACAATCGTATGGCCAAGGTAATAAGACCGTAACACATTATCGCACTCAAGCTTACCGTCGCGTAAACGCTTATTCGCGTCGAATTCTAGTGGTGGTGAGAATAGGTGGAAGTAACAACACTCAATACGCATAATATGTAAAATGTGTACGACTAACGTACACGACGAGCAGCAGATTGAAGAATTTAATTTCACTCCGTTTGATTCGAAATTCGAGTCTTATAACAAACGTTACAATAATATAGTTGCATGATATAATATTATAATATTATTGTGTATAATCGCAATAATAATATTATACAGCTGTTATCGTGTGCGTGTATTTTGTTTGTTTCGTTTTCTCTCCCAAAACCGTTTTACGTAATGCGTATATGCAATACGAAATAATCAAATTACGGTCGGGAGCGGAGACCGCGGATATATCGCAGCAGAACATAGATAATAATTTACCATCGCCGCGAGCTCGTGGTAATAAAATCAGACAGACTTAAGGGTCACATGGATGGCGCGTGAACCATATATATTCACTTGTGCATCACGAGCCGTCGGCTTCCATGTTCTCGAGGGTGACATTTAAATTACCCTTTGGCAAGGACTCGCGACGAAACGGGGGCATCCACGAGGGGACTTCTTTATATACATATTGTCTTATATATTATATTAAGCAGTAAGTATATAATATTATATTATACAGAGTGAACATAATACAGTACGGTATTACACGATTACATAAAATATTATAAAATTATATCACGAATAAGACCTCGTGTAAAAGGCAAATTAGAGGTATGAGCTGGTATGTACGATATATTTATACCAATAAGTAACAAGAATATAATAGTATAATACCTACGTTGCAGAAGATAAAGGCTTCTATCCAAGTAAGTTATGGATATTTAAGTTATCTCACTAACTTCAATTCAATAACAATGATATAATAACGATATAATATTATAATATATTTAATATTTTTAATACATTTTTTTGTCTTGATGAGGTATATTATTAATATTTATTACTGTAGCTTAATCATTACGATAACATTAACATTAAACATCACAAAAGGGACACAACAAAACGGAAGAACATAGAGCTCACTTGATTTAAGATTTTGAAACCAATACGAATAATGTAATGAAAAACAACTTTTTTTAATATTGGAAGAAAGATCATTAATACATTGGAAATTGAGACTAAAAGGGAAAAAAGTATTTTAAGTTAAATCAAATTAGAAGAAGGTGAATACTATTTTATATTGGATTTGAGTTTATGAAATTATTTATGAATTTATTATTCGTGTCAATTTATTCAATACTGCACTATTTTACACTTTACATAATAATTACATTAAAAAGAGTAAAAATAATAATTATTGTTTCAAATGAAACAATATATTTTACTGTAGTAATGGAAATGTAAAATTTTTCATTATTTGAACTTTGTTATTCATTTTGTTTGAAATTCATAATTAACTAAATACTAAATAATAATAAAATAATGTATTTTAATTTTTACCAAATTCAAAGTTAAGTTATCATGATAATCAAGGCATTTAAATTGTATACTATTTTTTTTATTAAATACTTATATTAAGAGACTAATCAATAAACTCATTAATTTATTATTTAGATGATGAAAACAAGTAGCAACGTATTCATCATACGTTGATAGGTACATTTAAATTCTTTATTGTAAAATTACAGAAATTACAGCAATTTAATACCGAATACATTTTAGTGTATATAGTATAATGTTATAAAAAAGTCATTATTTGTTGAAACACTTGAAACCCAAATAAAACGAATCCACACACAATAATATAATGTAACCTAATAAACAAAATCGTCGTAATGTTTGCTGTGTATTGCGACGGTTTTATATCATTTTTATCGATTAGTTATACTTTCATTATTTTATGACTAACTTTCTTTAAGTTATAAGTAACGAAAATTTATATTACGAAAATAAACAAAATTTAATTGTTTAACAAACTATCGTCACTGAAAAGTTGTTGCCACACAGTCAAACATTTCACTGTCAATTTTGTATTTGTTTTATTTGAAATTAAATAGAAAATATTTTTTTATTTACCTTGAAAACACACGACAAATGGTATTTAATAATAACAGTAAAATATTATAGTTGAAATATTAATGAAAAAGACACTTGGCCAAAAATTTATTTTGTAATCAATAGTATATAAATTGTATTTATCGATCATAAACTTTTTGAAATGTCACAGCATAAAGTAAAATGGTATAATGAAATGAAAGAAACTTAGTCAAATTTATTTAATCCTAACTAATTTGTTTAATGATTCTATACATAATTGAATGTAAATTACCGATTAGATATTAACCTACACAGATGTGATATTATATAGTAATATTATCGGTGTAGACAAATGCATCATAAAATAATTTATTCAATGTCCTACATACACACTAAAAGTACAGACGGTTTTCCGATGACCTCAATGCACAGAAATCAATTAATTGAAATTTCCTGTACATAAATACCTGATAATAATATATATGGAATGTATTTTTGACTCCAATGGTTTTGAATTACCATCGTTGTTTTATATTATTATTGATATTAGTTACTATTCTATTTAGTTAATAAGTCAAATTATAGTTTGTTAAGTAATTCGATTTAATTTATTTTTTTGTTCACGCATCTTTACGAGTTGATTTACCGCTAAGATATAAATCTTGATCGTTAGAACCTCGTGGTTTAATAGAAGAGTGATCTTTATTCAAAATGGCGCTTAGAACTATTCTATAAGGAGGTCATATGCTTCATTCCCTCTGGTATTTTTTTTTTACAAGGGTAAGTCAAAATCAAGAACTTTATTACGTTATTCAATTTTTAAAACCCTGCGAAAGTCATGGGAAACTGAGTTTATGAGATAAAACGAGTAAATAACAAATACAGTCGCTAGTGAATAAAATGCGACTAGGTGACTTGCATTGAAACAATAAACAAAAAAAATAATAGTCAATTTAAAATGTGCAGAGTTAATGGAAGACCCTATATATATATATATATTTGTATATGCTTAATAACATACAGAATGCCATGTATTCTTAAGTAACACGAGGAAGCATTTAAATTTTAATAAAGCCGTCCGCCTGGCGGTGATGGTAAAAGCACCGCTGTAGTGTCACACGCCAGACGATTTATTGGCCACCGTTGAGCAAAAAGGAGGTTGAGCAATTAATTCATCGTACGAAAACCATTGCTAATAAAACCGACGACCATATTGCAACGAAAAAGATGTTACAGTTACTTGTAACGTTTACGCTCCACTTGTGCCAAAGATTTTTCATCAAATCGCCAATTGGGTCCAAAATGTATATCAAAGGTCGTAAATTTAGCAAAGAACCTTATCTAACCCATAACCACACGACGGTAAACTTACAAAAGCGCATGTTATATACTGTATACAATTTTAGCTGAAGAATCTAGCATCAAAGATCTACTTTGACACATATTGAAATAGTCCATACCTAACGATTGCACACTGTACAAAATAATACTATTGATGGATATATAACGTTACATTTGTTTAGACGGTTCTATTCAGCCAAAGACACATTATATTATATTGTAAAAATACTAAAAGGATCGGTGTTACAATATCAAACGCTTTCTTTTTCAATTTACAAATACTTCAATCTATCAGTCATATACCTAGTAACCTATTACGTGTAATATTACTATAACACCACACAACTCAGTCGTATCGTTCAATTTACGGTATTATAATTGCATTAAATAATGAATTGGGTACGATAATGAAAAAATTATTATTTTTTAAAGGTTTCTGCAGTTTTATGCTTTTTTTTATGAATCAATAAATGGCAGAGTCAAATAACAATTATAATTGAGATTTCATAAAAATTCTAAATCTAAAATTTTTTTTTTATATTGCAGAAAAATGTTAAAGTCATTGATGCCTATTGCTACGATAAAATAGGCATCATAGATTTTATGAGGTTTTAGGAAACTTTAAATACCCGTCATATTCTTTCATTGATTTCGCATGAAGATTTTAATGAATTAGAACTTACAATTAAATAATCACCACAGATTAACGTGGTGTGCAGAGATGGTCAGCCAATAATATCATCAAATACACTTCATGGTAAGTACTACATAAAGCAATTAAATGGTTGTAGGTCGATATATATATTTCCAAAAATATTAAATTTATTACATTATTAGTATTGAACTATCATAATGACAGATATTTACACCACATTTAATCAATCTACATAAATTAAAATTTAATACCATATTTCTAAAAAAATATCGTAAAAGAGTAAAAATAAATTAATAATCAGTTAATACCTCAATCGAACATAATATAATTGTGTAAAGTGGAATGAATAATAATAATTTAATATACATACAAGTTTTAAGTTATCCTATTGTTACTTATTATTTGAATATGTAATTTTGTCCGAATTTGAACATAAAATGTCTATACAAAATAATTTTCTATATAAACTTTTTTAAATTTTAGAGTTTTATTATAAACTACTTATGACAAATATTTTGTTAAATTTTTAAAACTTATTTATAAAAAGAAAAGTTTTTATAAATTTATAATTAAAAATCATTCGTAATTTTAGAGATCTTATGAATTTTATCAAAATTCTAAACTGAAACGCTTATAAAAAAATATTGTAACTATAATATAAAATATTCGATATTTTTTAATCAGAAAATTAACTACTTCTTAAAAAAATTGTATTATATTTTCAAACATTTTTATTTATTCACATCATTTTTTTCACGATATATAATTTGAAAAAAAATTAAACGTTTAAGCTATCTATAAATAAATACCTTAAAAAATGTAAAAATATTTAAAAATAAACCATATATAGAAAATAATAATGTTAACACTTGATAAATATTTTAAGTTTTTATGGTAATTCGTTTTTCAATTATAGCAAATTAAAGAAAGCAATTTAGTCAAACCCAGTCCAAGTGTAAATTTTCTGTTCTGATTGTGACTTTTATTTATGGCCACATATTTACCATTTATACCATTTTATATATATTTTTTTACATATCTTATTATAATTGGCCATATGATAATTTTTAACGTTATGGCCTATAGTCGTTAAACGTGAGTTATGTTAGGAAATCAATTTCTATATACATAATATAATCAATGGCATGACATCTATCTGGCTATAATATTGAATTTTGTTTCTTCACATAATTTAGTAATAATATAAAATGGTGTAGTACTACAGTAACTTATGCAATATAATACATATTACCGATTTTGAATCCAGTATTATTGAATTCACGTATAATCTAATTTTATTACAATTTCTCACTCGAAAAACGTCAATCACATATATTTAATTTTTCAAAGCCATTTGCATAAACAATATATACTAAAAATAAATTTATGGATAAAATTTCGGCCTAAAATATGATTTTAACTCCAGAAAGTTTTAAAGACCAACCAGTGAGGTTTCTCCTTTTAAGTCGTGAAATACGTTTACTTGTTAAAGTCTTCACAATTATATTAGTATTATTGCTATAGTTTAATAATTTTTACGGAATTTATTTACACATTTGATGCAATTAAAATGTATTTTAAAATTATACGCATTAGGTATTTTAAGTTTCAATTACTGTTAAGTTATATACTGTAAAAATTCACTTGTTTCATTTTGTAAAAAATTAATCTTATTAATAATCGTATCATATTATATAATATAACTACATCAATTCGAGTGTAAGCTAAAATTACCAATCATCATTCATGATATAGTGTAAGTTAATGTATTACCACTTTACTCTATTATTAGATTTAAAAAAAATGTATATATGTATGTAAATATATATGAGTATAATATTGTAATATTTATTTATGATCATCTCTACATTTACATAATATTATCATGGTACTATTCAACTACTAGTCTAATATCGTCGAACAGTCAAACCAAGCGAATTTCTATTATATTCTGAGCAGAACGAAGAATGTATTGATTTTAAAAATGTGTAAGCGTGTGTGTATTTTTTATGTTTAAAGATACTTTTTACAGTAGGAAAAACTGATTTTTAACGTCAACAGTACTGATTTATCATCGAATTCAAGTATAACACATACATTACAGTAACTATTCAACACTCGACACTTGACTTTTAATGTACATCAAAGCGATTACCTATTTTTATCTACTCGGTAACTTACAATTTATTTTTACTTAACTTTTTATAGGTACGTTAAAAAAAAAAAAAATATAGCATAAGATAAATAAATACCTTTGTGTTTGGTGCTACAGACTACAAATATTTGGTATCCTTTTGATATATTGTCACTATGATATTGATGTTCCTTATCGAAAAAAATCAAAACATTATAAAATAATTTTTGCTTGAATTCTATATTTTAAGTGCTTATATAGCAGAAATAGATAGAAAATATAAATTATCTAAATATGTATAATTTTAAACAACATATATTTAACAATCGACTTGGTTAATGGCAATAACTGTGATCATGTATGGGAATGTAGCTAGACTTGACCATAACGATCTGTTGTCATCGAGCGTGCGATTAGCATAATACACGAAACTCATTTTATATTCGGCTAGTGTTGTTCTATTTCATTGTATCGTTTGAAAAAATATCGAGAATACGAGGTGCATGTAGGTGCACATAATTCACAATATTCCAAAGTCATTAACTCCATTTTCACTGTCAATTTTGGATAAGTATTTAACACGATTTTTTTTCGCATAAAATATTTATTAACTATGAAATTGTATTTAATAATTTATTTAATAATTTCTCTGAATATATTAAATATAAATTGTATATTGAAATATTAATATTACTGTGTTTTTGCTACCAAACAAAATATTCATAACTTATTATGTAATATGCAATATACAAACTGGTCCTTCTTATACAAATAAAAAAACATAACGAACGATGGATTCTGTGTTGGCATTTAACATATTACGAGTTCATTACTCATTTAATGGGTGTTACTAAATCGTATATGTAATGAATCAAACCATGAGGAACTTTAAATTTAATCAAAGAAAGTAAAGTTGAAGGACAATAAACATCACCTGTTCATAGACCTTTTAAAAATCTGGTCCCAAAATAGTGATTGTGTTTCGCTAATAAAACTAAGTCCAGATGATTAGTATAAGAGAATAAAATTCGTAAAGTGGAAAAACGATAATTAGAAAGTAGCTTATAGAATATCGTAAACTTTCACTATACCCTTTCAAGCTGACTAGCGTTATCAGCAGTATACGGGTTTCAAAATAAAGCACCATATTAGAGCATAGGCCAAATAATAATGCAATAGATAACCTTATAATTATTAAAGATTTACGCTTAAAATCTTTAACCTTCAAAGCTTTTAAAGCTTTACAACAAATAATATCAATATGAGCACACATGGGTCTAGGTCAAGACTAATAAATGACTTAAAGCCAATATCCGTAACTATTCATTGCTGCAGCGCAAAATATCAGAATCTTAAAGGTAATAACATACATTTAGAGGATAATGGATTCTAGTGAGTGGTGAACGTCATAAGACATAATTTTATTTTTAAGTAATATTTTTAGAGATAATCATAGTATTAAAATGATTAAAATACACGAGGAACTTGAGAAATGCAGTACAAAATTGTTAGCATTTCATAAGAATAAATAAATTTATACTATAAATAATAATGTAATACTATTATGTTTAATAGTTGTTAAAAATATTTTAAATTATTGATGAAAACATTTATATTAAAAATAAGTATACACATACATGTTATATCGGCTACTCTTCTGGAAAAATTCTCTACTCGTTTTCTGGGTCTTCACTTTGGCTACTCATATCAAAAAAATTAAACAATAGTATTGAAATTTGAAAGAGACACAAAAATAAAAAATAAATATAAATTATCTGACCCAACATGGCTTCATACAGTGAAAAACTTAAAAACGAACACCGTACCTAAATAAACGTATATTTCACAAACTACTTTAAAATCCCTAGTGGAATCGAACTCTGCAGGGTCCCCAGGGAAGGAAAAAAACAGATATAAGTTTTTCAATCTAAATCTCAACATAAATGTCTACATTATACATCTCAAAATGTAAAACGTATACCACTATCTTCTGTAGCAAAACTATTATCAAAAAGCCATACACTATCACAAATCAAATACACTCCTATAATTAAAAAACAAAAATACCTTTTTTTTAGATTTATCAGATATACTTTATCGGTTAAATTGTATATATGTATAAAATAACGTGTTACCACAAATATAATATCTAAGATGTTCTTTTTATATTTCGTAAAAATATTTTATTTGTGTTATTTTAATTAAAAGTTAAGCCATTTTTATTTATCTTATAATAACTAATAATAGTAGTGATATTAAAAAAAATTAAATTACTTTTTGTTAGATCTTTATATTTTTTGCATATTCTTTTTTTGATTAGTATATGACGTAAAATTTTACACAACTAATATTCTACAGGAATCAATCGAAACATTTATCAGTTAATTTAATTTAACAATATTTTGTTAAAACGTTAAATCGTTTACTATATTATTTAATAATATGACATATTACGTTATTACGTAATATCACATTTAATATTTAGATGATATACATAAAAATAGTTCAATTGAAGTTTTTAGGGACTTAATATCCTACTAAACTAATTTCAGATTTATCTTACTGCAGTATAGCTATCTGGCTCTTGAGAGATCAATTCAAAAGCTTTTATAAATTATACATTTCTGATGAAAATAAAATAAAGTTTGTTAATATACTTATTGGTATATTATTAATATAATTAATGTATCATGATTACATATTATATATGTAAATAATATAATTATTATGCATATATCATATTACACGTGATATGTATAATAATATAGTTTTATAACAGTTTTGAATTAAGGTATTGATAAAATGACAATAATATGAAGTTATTGAAAACGATGTGTATTTTACGGTATTCACTATTAAAATATCGTAGGTATCTGACAATTTATTATCCCGATGTTTTATTTAAGCTGAAAACATAATTTTACAGTGATTCTATAAGCAATTGGCAAAGGCCGTGGTCGATAAAACAATGTTTGTCAATTAATAATATTTAGAGATTCAGGAAAGTAGGGGGGACGCAAAGGGACTTGGTCTTCCTACCTCTAATTGTGGTTAAAATCGCCCCCTTAACAAATTATTTATAAAGTACGGTGAAATGCTCCAATTATAGCCAAACATTAGTAAATATAATTCAGAATTTCATTGAAATTTAATCTTAGTTTTTCTTTTTTTCTTTATCTAATATATTTAATACAAATTATAGACTATTTAATATAATATGTATAAAAATAATTTATAGTTATGTGGTTACTTTAGTACTAAACCTAACATTTCTTACATAACCTTACCATATATTAATAATTATAATTTAGAACTTAGTTTGCTTTAAAATGCATAAATATAAATACTAAGATAATAATAATGTAATTAAAATATTTATTTTTTTATGAATTCATGTTATTTATGTTGTTTAATGCTAAAGAAATATAATTTATGGTTCCTATTTAAATATTTATAATTCTTTTTCTTTTTTTTCTTTTTTTATAAAGAATTTCATTAAATAATGTAAAATTAAACTTCATATTAGGCAAAATGTGAACGTGTGATTTTTTAAGAAAGCTCAACCCACCATGCGTGGAATTTTAATTTTTTCGTACAATTTATTTAAAGCACTAAAAACACTACATTTTTATGATAAAAATATTTTTTGTCTGGGTGATTTATTTAGTTTTCTTAAAAGACAACAACTACTAAAACTACTTACAACTTAATATTATCAGAAAAATATTCTCTTTCAAAATATTAAATTTGTATAAATTATTAGTTATTCTTAAAATTGTAAAATTATTTGTAATTTAAATTTTTCATGAAATAAATTACAAATTTGAACATTATTCAGGGTTAAAAGTGGGAGTAGTTACACGATCACTGTTTAATGTTTATATATTACATACACTATATCCATTAGACATTACACATAAAATGATATATAGAACACATAAAACTGTATGAAAACAATGGTATCCTCATGGGATTTTTTTTCTACTTTAAATCCTGTAAATATTATACAAAATAAGGATACGTAAATTACAATTAAAACATATTATTAGTATGACGTATCTACTATTTACAGAAACGACAATGTGTGTGTGCGTCAGCGAGTAAATTATTGTTACACCTGTATTCTAATGTGTACCTACAGTTCATTTCATGGAACATGGAGCCGTTAGTAATAACAACAACAACTATGTTATATATTAATAGGTAGCATAGACAGCATACTAGTATAGTACACACAATTGTACGAATTGTTAACCATTTCGGCAGACATCGATATTATATTATTATCATTGAGTGCGTTTGAAGCGTTATAAACAGGGAAATGCAAATTCGAAAACGTCCCGTTGGGAGTGTTATATATATTATTTGCAGCTTATATATTTTATCATAAATTTTAAAATTGCTCACACCGTCCAGTAAAATCGTTAATATTCTCTGATTGCACCGGAACACGGCAGACAATACGTAGTGTGGCATCGCAGCTACTGTCTTATATTATTATATTTTATACCACTCGCCCACGTGAAACTATAAAATATTAAATTCAGACATGTATATTATATTAGTATTACCTATGTATTTATAAAAAGGCAGAGTGCTTTAAAACAATAAAAAAAAAAAAAAAATACCGATGAGTGACGATACGTGAAAATCTCATATTTCATCTTTTCTCAAACTTAACACCGCCAACAGGTGTTGTTATGTATGCATTTTTATAACGAAAAAACGATCGATATAAATGTACTATCCAACCAGATGACTTGAGGTTGTACCAAAGCCGAACCCTATTGATGTTCAAGTGTTAAGGACGTAATACATGTTTTGGGTGTGTGGTAACTGGTGGTATATTTATAGGTTATAAATGTTATAATTTATGATTTAGAATTAATCGCTTATTTCAATGTTATATTTATAAATTACAATAAAATACTCGTTAGTATTATTTTAAAGTAAGATATATAAATGTATAATTTGTGTAGCTCTGTAATGCGTTATATACAATATCACTTTTTATCGATGTATAAATAATACAACCATTAACACGTAGTTAAATCAGCATATTGCGTAGTACAATTAAGTAAATATATGATAAATTTATATCTTTCTTAGAATATCTTATAATTTTTTTTTAAATATATATATATATATATATATATATTATAATCTAGATAATTTAATTTTAAAGTTATATTTATACTATATTTGTTTTTAATATTGTTTAAGTACTATTTTTTATTTTATCAGTAAGATGATCAATCAATATATAAAATATAAAATATTTATTAATATTCATTGGCATTTTAGGAATTTATTTTGTTTTATTTTACAACACATTATAAAAAAAATAATAATAATAACTTCAAACTCAGATGTCTTCAATCATCTTCAATGTCCTACTCCACTAAAAATGACCGGAGAGGAATTTTCCTAAATTTACTCAAAATAAATTGATTTAATCATAATAAAACATGAAATATCAGGCATGTTACTGTAACAAAAAACAAAAAAAAAAAAATGGATAGGAATACGAAAAAAAAATTGTAATGAAAATATTTTTCAAAATTATCATTACTGAAAAAATACTGTGAACGTAGAGAGAATTATAATTTATACATTTTTTTGCAGTATATATTATATTATTATCTAAAGCTTTTAAATATTTATGTAGTTTCGAATAGAAATAATAATAATTTATTTTTTACTATATTTATGTTTTATTGTTACATGATTTACTTGTTTTAATAATTTTGAATAAATTAAATAAAAATATATTTAATTCTAAGATGCACATTTGTCGAAAAGCAATAGACATTATACATCATCTAATTCATCAACGGCATGACAGTCTACAAATGGCTGGACCAATCATTTCAATAATATTTACGCGATATGTATATTATAGTAACAATTTGATAGAGTTATCTGGATATACGAAAATGTTATCAGCGGTAGCAGACCTACTGAGATCGATGAGATTTTAGTCTTCTCGCGGTTCACTGCTATACCACAATTTTGTGACCGGCGTAATATTATAACACATTAGGTATACAAAGAATTTCGATTAAAATGTTTGAATTATTATTGAAGTTTAATAAAATACACTTGAGTAAACATTCAAAAAAATATTTTAATAAAACTGATAAAACGTTTATAGAACACTATAGGTAGTAGGTATAATGTAAAAATAAGGAAATCAAGAAAATCAAATTAAAAAAATCCAGTTAGATGTAAATTATTGTACTTACAATATGACTATTGGTTGCAATGATTATATTTATTTTAGGTACTTTAGTTTTGTTCTTAAAATGCACCAAGCGCTGATTGTGATAATATATAAATAATTATTAGAAAATGGTATACAAATGTATAATTTCATTATGGCACAATACTCTTATTATGATACCATTTACTCTACACTATAGTGAATAATATATAAATGTATTTATAAATACATCAGTTATTTTTAAAACACACATTTGAATTTCAGAACGTTAACATTAGATAGAAATTCATTCTAAATACGAGTTACAAACAATTTATTTAAAAAACATCGTAAACAAACAAAATTCGGCGTGATTGCGTATTATTTAAAAGTTTTCATCCATCTGAGTGTTTTTTTTTTTTTGCGATTACCTACCAGAGAAAAAATTAAATAATAAATTAATTTTTATTTTTTTAATGATTTATTACAGTTTTTACTTATTGATAAACTAATTCGAAACGCTATTTTTGCCATATAATGGTTTTATTTTGTTGAAAATTATTGGTTAAGGATAGTTACTTTAATAATGTTATCGATTGTGTGCTTTCAAGTTACATACCTGAATTATTTAGTATTTCACCCCAATCCACACAAACAAAAAATTCATCGAAACTAGCCATGTGAATATAGTTTAATATATTATAATATTATTAAAATGAATTTCTCTGTCAACCGAAAAAAAATATAATTTCATATTTAATTATAATATTATCCAAACCTGTCTAACGAACTAACATGTACATTGTAAAATTCATCATTTATAATAATTTATTGTTGGAATGAGTGAGATACCTAGTTAAAAGTTTATAGAACAGCCGGTAATTATTAGGTAAGTATTTTAACACCACCCCCTAAAAAAAAAAAAAAAAATTCTCACATTAAGATTCTTATTGTGTGATTAAAATTGATAAATATAATAAACGAGAAAACTATTTAATATTAAAAAAACAAATACATAATATAATAAGATCATGTAAAAAATATATAAAATTATAAAGTAACTTAAATATTATTCAATCAGGATTCAATACCATGCGAGTAAATTTATGATTATTTAAGACAAAAAAAAAAAAAAAAAAATTACCTGTGTACCTACTCTATATATACCGAAATAATATGCGAAATAAATCCTACGGAAGAGCATAATATATACCAAGTAAACCGTGATAAACGACAAATCTGCAGTTGTTATGGTTGACTATAAATTACAAAAAATAATAATTTGACAAACACCAATTTGTTGAAGATTTTATTTTTTGTTTTAAAAAGAAGGACAAATAAGTTAACGACTTGTTTGTACAGTATTCATGACTTTACGAGTGTTCTTCATCATTAAGAAAACACTGTGATGGATGATATGTAAAATTTGAATTCAATGGTAAATCATTGCGTACGAAAAAAAAATGTTTAAGCAAAGACAAATCGTTTTTCGACCGATCGTCAAGATCACTAAACAGTTTATTATCTTAATAATTATAATACAATTTTAACAATTTTC
The DNA here is from genome assembly GCF_002803265.2 of Melanaphis sacchari. Taxonomy (NCBI): domain Eukaryota; kingdom Metazoa; phylum Arthropoda; class Insecta; order Hemiptera; family Aphididae; genus Melanaphis; species Melanaphis sacchari. The sequence goes on along the minus strand of NW_020271560.1, from coordinate 3,709,058 downwards.
TATATTTCTTTTTCTTTAAAGTACTGAGCACTTTTATTTTTAGTTTTGTAAAAATACCAATTAAAGATCTAATTGTTTAAGAAATCTCCATCAAAATTCAAAGTGGATGATTAGAACCTTAATTTTTCTATTAGACAAAGTAATTTTAGACACAAAAATAAATAATAGTTATCACGCATTAAAAAAGCAATACATTCATGCTACGATCAGAATATAAAAATGTTTTTTACATTCAAGTACTTTTGATATGGTAGAATTTTGTTGAGTTGGACGTGTGTACAAATACAATAAAGGGCAACATTTCGCACATGAAGTAATAATAATATGATGATGATGATGATAATGATGAATCATAATTTGTGTTATTTTTTCGGAGATTAAACATTCGACCTGTCGGTTTTTCGTATAAATAACGTTTACATATGTACGTGTGTTTAGATAACGCGTCAAATATACACAAAACACATATTTATTACAATATCGTTGTTATTATTAGTATATTATTATATATGCGTATACTTGATATCTGCCGTAACGTTATTAAATGCATTTAGCATATATTATTATATTTGTATACGCATGTGTAGGTAAAACCGTGATATATGTAAACACATATTTACACAAAGAAACGTGTCATATAAATGTATCCCTGTCGTTGTTTACGGTCTCGCTCGATGATTTAAATTCCTGTGATAAAATCACGACAAAAGCGACGACTGAAAGTTTATTTTTACTGTCATTGTAGGCGTCATTCGAAATAAATTATTCATTCGATCGGAATTATTTCAAGAATAAAGTAAGTATCGTTATAATTTAAATTTTTTTTCAATGCAATAATTAAAATTTAAAATCAATAACTTACAATCCACCGACCGTTGAATTATTATCGAAGCACCGAGAAAACAAAGTATCATCTAAAAAGTAAAATTATTAAATTACTTGCACGTAGTAATAACACTAATAACACTCCAGTCATTATAATATTGTAATCGTCAAAATTGATATGAAAAATAATATTAAATTTGAAAAATAATCATTCTGTCGACAAAATACACGAAAACGTATTTTGATGCCGCGCAAACGATAATATATGATAGGGGTAGGTACACATAAAAATCACGTAAAGAAAATATTGTTATTGCGCACCATCGTGTAAGATGATTTCATTCGCATAAGAATGTTTTTTAGGTACGGATCAGATTTTTTGTCCAAAACACACAAAGCTGGAAAAAGTCAATATGTTTTTTTTTTGGGATTATTATTATTTTTATCGACGTGCAAAAAACCATGAAGACGGTAAAATTTTCCACGCGGCTGAGCAGAAACGCGTGACGCTCCTAAAACATGCTCGTCAAAAGAAGATTCAACAAAGATGGACGATATACACCACCGCTTATTAGATTTAAAACGACCATTATAATACATGTAAGACTATATAATATGTGCTGATATTAAAATCAAAAAAATACAAAAGTAATTGAAAAAATTAATTTCTGTACATTTTTACAAAATCAAAACAAAATATTTACAATTAACAATATACATTTTATATTACCGATGACAAATTATCGTATTTTCATCAATCACGCATGAAATAATACTAGGAAAACAGAAACCTTGAAATTTTGTGCTTTGGTTTGGAGACTTCAGAAGACAGCAACTGGTACGACAAAATACTATTATAATTTATAGCTGCATACACAGCTAAATGAGAATGCTTATGCATTGAAATACTCCTATGATTTTGGGAATATATATTATTGTACAATTCAGTATTACAGTATTATTTTACACAGGGTCTCACAAAAAAGTTAATAAAAACAAATTCCACTTGCAGATACAATACAACCACAACCTCAGGAGGGTTAATAGTTAAAAATATTTAATAGTATTAATATTATTCATTATTATACTTAAAAATAATATTTTATTTCTTAGAAATGTATTCCTGATTTTAAGTGTTTTTTTTTATCTTAATTAAAAAAAAAAGGGTTAAATTAATGAATTATATATGTTTTAGCAGTAGTGGATTCAGAGCCCCATACCTCACTATATCAACATTCCATTAATATTTACAAATAAATATTAACACGTGTATTTCACTGTAGTTATATGGTTATATTTTTGGAATAATAATAATAATCATATCAGTAATTATTGGATTTAAAATAGATAAAATAGATAAATAGATAAAATTTATCATAAAATGCTATTTTAGATTAATTTGTTTGTAGTATTTCTTTTTTATATAATTATCACACAGTTTTTATGCAAAAAAAAAGTTTTACTTATGATTTATAAAATTTACACCACCCCATAATTATTCTGTCGATATACTATTATTATTATATAATAATATATTATTTGAAATAACTATAAAACTAAATAATTCATCACGCGGGATAAGTTTAATGTTTATTTTGCATTATATGGTATGCAAAATATAGCATAATTATATGGTATATATAGCATATATACTAGTAAAAATAATACAATAATAATATTATAATATTATAATAATATAAAATTATAAAATTATTATTCTAAATTAAGAAATTATTAATAATAATATTATAATAATAATTGGTACCAGTTTAATTGGTATAGCATATATATGGTATATATAGCATAATATAGTATATAAAATATTTTTTTGCATTATATGGTTTGTATTATTTTTTTTTTTTATGTATATTTTTAATTATTTAAAATAAAAAACAATATAGATTTTATAGCTAAAATAGAGATAAAGATAGAATAGTGTGAGTTTAGGTATAGTACTATGGTCTTTGTTTGCCTTTCAGGATAGGTATGTAAAAATCTAATATGCACTAATATAATTCATGGGAAGCTTAACTTCTTAACTATCCCACACACCGCTTATTTAGTAACCAAATCAACTTAATAGTACATAAAATAAGTTAATATTTTCTCCACTGCATGGAAAAACAATGAATCATTTTATACGAGTATATATACTCTATATACTATATTTTTGCGGATTCTTAAAATGCGAAGTTGGTTATGAAAACTAAACTATAACGGTCAAAAAAAAAAATCTCATCTGGACTAAAAACACGCCCACATATATATATATATATATATATATATATATATATATATTATGTGCGTTTATATTTCAATATCATTTCTTTCAATAATTGTATGGTTAATTATTAATGTGATGAGTTTAATAGACCTTTAAAATATAATAAATATATTAAACAAAAAACAAATAAGTAGATAGGTAGCGCTTTCACTGGATAATTTCTCCCTTAACGTGTCTCATACTAAATTCTCACTTATCACATATTCCCACTGTGCCCAAGAACATATATTACATATTTAAAATAAATAAATAAATAAATAATAAGTATAATACAGTACAAAAAGCTATCAGTATTTTCAGTATTTTTGAATTTTAGTATAGCACCATGTTACCTATATGTGGGTTGGTTTGATTATTAATTAATAATATAACGTTTATCATAATATGATGGTAACAATAGTAATAAAAACGTAAAACCAATTACTAACTTCCTAACTGTGCCAGGTATTCAAAACGCGTATTTACATTTAATCCTCTCCGGAGACCAGAATACGCGTATAAAGCCGCACATTGTATATTATAATATTATATATGTATGTGTACATAGCATATACATGATAAGTATTATAATAACAATACGAGAACAAAAAATAATAATAATTATGAAAACCGCATAATTTGACCTATACACGTATATATATAATGTGTGTACAATGGTATAAGTGATAACTGCCGTGTGTACCTATATATATATATATATGTATGCAACATGTTATTATATCAGTTGACAAATGGCGTACCTCGTTCGGACCATTTAAATATACGGATAATTAAGCACGAGGACTTTTGTGTTTTATGTTTTTTCAGGTCTCGTTAATGTCATATTATATTAACATTATATATTAGTTATGTAATATTAAATCGAGAGAAAACCGACAACGTTCGTTGGACTTTTATAACCAACATCGGTAATCTGTTCATGCTTAAACATGAATTAGTCATATACTTCTTGTAATTCAATAATAATGTCCAACAGATCAACCCCAACATTTTTCTACAAGAAAAAAACTTTGTTAATAAATAAAGTTGTGGTGTTAAAATAAAGTTCGTTTCGCAAAACTTAAAAAATCCTTACTGTTGAGAATTAAATACAAAAAAAAAAATCAAGAATTGGTCTAACAAAACCCAACAGAATAAACTTATTGTTTTTTTATCAGAAAAAAAAATAATACTAATACATACATTGCTAAAAATATACGATGAAAATACTATTCTAAGCCACGTTATGCACAAACTACGTACACGTTATTTCCTATTGCAAATCAAGTTTAACCTTAAATAGTATGTAGAACTTATAATCATTAAATCCAACTACTTTAGACTAAAGAAACATAAAGCAAAAGATGACAAACAAAAATGTTTTCATTTTTTTTTTTTTTTTTTTGAAAAATTTGTTAATTTACTTAATTATTTAATTAAAATAAGACCTGTCTGTAATACAGGTTGTACAATAGTTATTGTCAACAGCGAGTTATATGTTTGAAGTCAATATTTTTACCTATAACCGTTACCAATAGTACTCTAGAATAATAAATTGTATACATATTGTATGTATTGAAATTATATTTATTATTAAATATTTGATTTTTGATCTGTGTACAACTGTACAACAATCACGACAAAATTCTTAGCACTTAACAAATATTCACCATAGTATTATATTTTTTTTTTATTACTGCGTATTAATAAAAAATTTAAAGTCGAATCGAGCTGATTGAAAAAATTGTATTTTACTCCTTTTAAACACCTTGCAAAAATTTATTAAAATATTCAACGGTCTATTTTATCGTAAAAACGTTGCATCTTGTACAATATTGTAATATATGATAAGTATGATCAAAAATGTCAGGTATACGTCACGACAGAAATACGATAAGAATATGAAATTTCCTATTGTTTATATGAGTATACACATCATTGTAATGGCAATCGACCCGTTTTGCACGCCTCAATCAAATTTTGGCAGTACACGAGATTGTTCTATTATGATAAATAAAATGTCGAGCTCGAGCATCGAATGCTATATATTACATATACGTACAATTGACACTTGGTCAAAGATGAGAAAATTAATGATTTTTTCAACTGTATATAGTTAAGTTACTTCAACGTATAAACAAATAAAGTTAGAATATAAATTGGTTTCCAAAACATCCCGAATTTCCAAATCAGTTTGTAAAAGTTAGTTCTCATGTATAGTTTAAAATACAAATTCAAAATCATATTTGTTCAAATGTGTAATAACAACTACCTATAGCGGAGGTTTAAATTGTATTGCATTACAACAATATTTTTAATTTATAATAAATAATATAATAAAAATATATCTATTTTAACCAGACTTGGAAAAAAAAACAGATTTTTTTTTTAAATAATACAAAACAAACGTTTTATTTATTTAAGATATTGTTTTTTTAATGTTATAAAGAACTTATAAAAAAACAATTTATAATTTGATTTATAACAATGTTTTGATTTAAGAGTAATATATAAATAAATTATAAGTTAGAGATTATTTTTATATAATTAACGTCATTGTATATACCGTGATCTTCAAACAAAATGTATTTCCATAAAAAAATTACAATATTACTTTATTATTTTTTAAACATTTCAAATAAAACCACTTGTTTAAAACACATTCCAACCCTGATTTTATTACAATAAATACTAAATATTAATTATTATTTAATTTCCACTAGGTATTCTTATTACGTTTTACAGATTATTGAAATTTTTGAAGTGAAAAAAACTCTATATAGTTACTTTTTATTTTTAACGCACGTTACTTTAGATCATACAACTCGTTAAATAAGAAAGTCATTATGAATATAACCAACTTTCTTACTTACTTAACTTTATCAATTTTACTAGTTATAGCCCAACTTGGAACACTTTTTAATGTTTTTAGCGTTGGTTTATAGGTATATTTATTAAATATAAACCCAATATTATGTTTATAATGTGTATTGTACATATTCATGATTTGAATGCGATATAAATAAACAAAATATACGTCGATAACACCGTATACCCGTAGACATAATGTATCGTTTATTATTAAGATTTAACATACTCATACATCTCGATGTATAACTATGATACGATTAGTCCGTCAGTTTGCACTGTTTGCAATGTTCGTCTTAACGCGTTCTTTGTAGAGAAAAGTTACACTTACACAAATATCCAGTAAGAAAAAACGCTTTATTGAATATTTAAATGAAAATACGACCAAAGAACAAACGAGAATGTTCAATTATGTTTTGAAAAATAACATTATTGTTATTATTATATTTTATGGATTTAAAAGAAAAACCAGCAACCGTTAACTTCAATTTTTCCATGTACGTACGTAGGCTGTCCGATAAAATAAGGTACAAAGTTATTTTTGGCGTAAACAATAGACGATATCGGCTTGAAATTTCCAGCATTGATAATATATGTAACAAACAACGTATTCTATGCATCATGACTATTTTACTTTAGTGTTCCGTCGAATACGTAAGTTTAAACATGGAAAACCAATATTCAGGCGCGTACTGGCTCCTTTTTCTGTACCGGGAAATGTTTAAGTGGGGCCCATAATATTTTATATTCATTTTTTTAACAGATCAAAGTAAAAATAAAGAAAAACATAATAATTAGAAATAAACAGATTTTATTTCTTGGATTAATACAATTAAAACATAAAATAAGTTTATTGTTAAACTAGTAAGAAACAATTTAATTCATATTTAATAATAACTTAACTTATATTTTTTAAAAACAATGGATAAAATTAAAAAAATCATACTTTTAATAACCTTAGCATTTCACTACTTTTTTCACACATGAAATCAATAACTGCGTCTGGTGATATGTCTAGTAATAATTCTCTTTCACAATTCATTAAAAACAGAGCTTCTAAGTTTTCTTGGTTTATACAGCTTCTTAATCGAGTTTTGATTATTTTTAATTTTGAAAATGAGCGTTCGCACGTTACTTGTGTTAATGGAATGGTTAATAAAAATAAATATACTTTAAAAAGCTCCTTGTATTCTAACGAATACATATTGTATTTATGTATTATATTTGCCACACACAATAAACATTTCATACAATTTTCTTCTTTTTTACACACAAAGTTATCGTCTTCAAAATAATCTTCTGAATCGTATTCTGGTTCATAAATATCATCAGTATTTTTCAAAGTTGTTTTAGAAATTGTTGGCCAAAAATGTGCAAATGACTTCAATTGTTCTAAAAGAACATGATTATCGATCGTAGGTAATAACTGGGAAATTTCGTTCATGGCATTAGGGTTTATTCCATTGTCTCTAATGTCTTTAAACCTTCTAGGATCAAACAGCTCTAAATCTCCGTAAAGCTCTTTACAGTGGGCGAATCTTTGTTCCATACTTGTAACTACGACGTCCATCGTTGGAAAAAATGTATTAATTTTAAAATTGTCTTCAGGAGTGTGAATAGTTTCTTCATAATCTATTTTACCCTCCAATCTTCGTGATACCATTCGCTTTCGTTTTTGAGGAATTTCAAACTCTATTTCTATTTCATTTTCTTCTTTCCAAATTTTTTCAGAGACAAAATTAATAAAAATCTTAGCTGCTGTACTTATTGGAGTAAAATTTCGTTGATTTTGCTTTAATAATTTTTCTGTAACAACAATTTTTCTATAAGCTTGGATATAATCAAGATTTGATGTTTGTAAATAATCAGACAGTGGAGTTGTCAACTTAAATATTTGAAGAAATGTCATTGCTGTTAATGTGGTCTCATAGCTCGTAAGGCGACCCAACAAACTTCTTGCATTACTTCTAATATTAACATTAAAATCATTGGATTGTGAAATTTCATAAAGGGATAGAACTATTTTAACATATATAAAAGATTTCCGTTCTCCGTGTTGAGCTTCAACTATCCACATATCAGCTCGACCAAATATCTTTTGTACTGAATCACTTTTACATCGCCAACGAGTAGCTCCAATATTGATTAAATGTGAAGAACGATCATTATTTCCTTCATAAATATTAAGCCTTTTATAAGACTCTTTAAAAAACACATATAGTTCTTGCATAAGTCCAAAAAATGAAATAACTGTCACAGAGTATGAAGTGGTTTGCTGCAATACTAAATTTAAGATATGTGCATAGCACCATGTATGTATATGTCTAGGTGACACTTCTTTAAGTTTTGCTTGTACACCTTGATATTGTCCATTCATGTTCGCTGCGCCATCAAACGCATCAGCAATACAATTTTTCAAATTAACGTTCATTGAGTTTAAAGTTATTCTCAATAAGTCAAAAAGTGCTTGACCAGATGATGATACTGCTTTTTTCAAAGCTACTACTCTTTCTATAACATCAATTCTTGATATATTATCATTGACTGTGTCTCGTACATATCGTAAGACAAAGACACACTGATCATGAGTAGAAATATCCATTGTTGAATCCATGGTTATTGAATATTCGCCAGCAGAGTTTACTTCTTCCGATATTTTATTCAACATTAATTTATGTATCGTTTTAATAATATTTGTTATTGTTGTTGGACTTAGAAAAGTAAATAAACTTCCTCTACCGGTTCCTTTGCCTTTTGTTCGTTTTTTGCTTTCAACTATTACATTGTTGACGTGATCATTTAAATTTATATCAGTTTTTGCCAATAATAGAACAATTTCTAAAAAAATACCATGATTCACGGTTGGATTGTCCAATTCGCAAGCAGCCTCATGTCTATGTCCCCGAAATGATAATCCTTGTTTGCCAATGAATTTTACTATTTCTACTATTGTTTTAGCTGCTAATCTTCTCTTTATTACTTCATGTTCTCTTTGACTCCACTGGACTCTGTTAAATAATCCATCAACACTTTCTCCCTGACTATCACTCATATAATATTTTGACGACTCTCTGTGGTTTTTCGACTCTTCGTGATCTTTTATACGTTCATACGCATGCACCCAGTCTTCAAATCCTTCAACACTTGTGAACACCGATTTTTTAGAAGAATAAACCAGACATATAGAGCAAAATAATGAATTTTGTTTGTAACTAAAAGTTAACCAATTTCTTTTTATTTTTTTTTTGTGACCCTGGAATTTCTACATAATAAGCTTTGGAAGTATTAAATGGTAATTGGGTGCCATCAATTTTTTTTTCTGGATGCTGTGGATGAAATGAAAAAAATCTTTGAATATTTTGTTTTCCGCGTGGCTTTATAAAATAGTTAAAATCAGTTTCATCGACAATATTGACAATATTATCTATGTGTGGCAGATCAGAATACTCAAAAGTCTTTGAAGTTTCATTATACTGGGTTAAGGTGGTTTTTGGTAATAGGCGTAGCTGTTGACTTAATAATTCTGTTTGTTTATAATTCTCGGATATTATATTTCCAGAGTCTGTAGAAATATGTAAATCAGTTAAAGTAGATGTAGAAGGTGAAAAAAAACAATGTGTTAAATCAATATTAGATGTATGGACTTGAGATATTAGCGGTGAATTTGGTAAAACTTTTTCAGAATTACATTCAGTCTGATTTGACTCTAGATTTTGATTTTTTTTCAGTTCAGCGGAATCCTGATTTAAAACAGTGGGTGTGAAAAAATTTGTCAATTTTTTAGATTTAGAGACAATTTCATCGAGACGTTTTTTGTTTTGCTCTTTTCGTTTAAGATAGCCACTTTTTTGGATTTTTTTCTTTTGATTATTCTGTTCCATTGTGAACTATAAATACAAATTTAAATTTAAAAATATACTTATCGATTAAATGTTTGATAAAAATATAAATAAAATAATGAGTAATAGAATAGGTTTGTAAAACAACATTCTAGTTCACCAGTGATAATAATATTATATACCGACCTGATTAATTAAAATTATTAAGATGAAGGAAAATGTATTATTTCTGAGAATTAATTTGAATTAGTTTAATTATTCAATATAATAATAATTAATAATGTACTCCTTATTCTTGTATAAAAATAAAACTCGATATGAGCCTATTTATAAGTAAAAATATACGAATAAACTATCCAAATTACATTATTTAGTAATATCTTTTAATAAACGATTATACATATTTACATTATTGATAAATAAATTACAAAATTAATAATAACATTAATAACCAATAGATTAAAAATTTAGATTTAGATTAAAAATACGACTAAGAATACGTAACATTAATCAACTCATGTTTCATTATGTCAATAGTTAATAATAAGTTAGTAACTTATACATTGACTTTTCTGTGTATTAACTTAAAAATTATGTCTTAATGTTATTACTTTTTTTGTGCATAACAGCACACCAAATCTCAAATAATTTTAACATTATAAACATAAACTATTTTCAATTCATTTAAACTATTATTTTAGTAATTCGTATTGAGAAATTAAAATTACTTTAGAAAAAAAAAAAACAAAAACTTACCTGTTTGGACTGTATGGCAATCAGGTTAAACTGTCAAATATGTAGGAAATAAGTGGGTAATACGAACGACAACGAAGATCACTTGATGACAAAATTTAAATAAATGAAATAAAATACGTTTAATATTATTGACGATAGTAAATATAAATCAAACCAATTTAAAAATAACTTTATTATCAACAAAACCAGTCGGACGTCGCGCGTCGGTGTTAACTGTATAGTGAATTACATATACATATTGTTTTGTCTGTTTATCTGTTTATTTTCATAAATCATAAGAGTTATTCTAAAGAAAAAAATATTTTTGCGACGAACATACGCATTAGTAATGAATGATCTGAAAGTTAGTATACCAAAAATAAATTGCATTATTAGTGACTTACTAACGAAATCATTATTTGTCATTTTATGTTATTTTCTCTTTTCAAAATTATTCAATTAAAAATTGCTAAAAACAACAAAATTACTAAATAAAACTTAAACTAGTACTTAATTGATAGGGGGCCCAGCTCTTATAATATTTTAGAGGGCCTACCGGGATTTTCCCGGTATCCCGGTGGGCCAGTACGCGCCTGCCAATATTTAAGTTTCACAAAAGAAGAAGTTCGCGCCGTCGTTCGGTTTTTTAATTTTCAAAATGTTTCTCCGACTGAAATTCATAGAAAATTAACCGAAGTTTATGGCCCGCACGTAATGTCTCGAAAAAGTGTATCGGTTTGGTGTACAAAATTTAATTCAGGTCGAGAAAGTGTTGAAGATGAAGCAAGAAATGGTCGACCAATAAGCATGTCCACCGCCGAAACCATTGAGGCGGTCGAAAAATTGTTACGATCGGATAGACGACTTAAAATTAGGGAAATGGCTACACAACTTGATCTACCAAAGACCACTGTACATGAAAATGTCCATGAGAAATTAAATTTTCGTAAGGTTTGTTCACGTTGGGTTCCGAAAATGCTTACACCAGACCCCACATTCAGCGGGAAAGACTAAAGCTTGGCTGGAAAAGTACAAGTGGGAATTATTGCAACATCCACCATATAGTCCTGATCTGGCACCTTCAGATTTTTTTTTGTTCGGTCCGTTAAAAAAAACACTTAGGAGGAACTCATTTTCAAAATTAAGAGGAGGTAATGAACGCAGTTACAGAGTACTTCGATGAAAAATGTGCTGCATATTTCCGAGATAGCATTTTCAAATTATTCCATCGTTGGGAAAAATGCATCAATTTAAATGGTGACTATATAGAAAAATAGCAAAATATGTCTAATTTATTGTGTAGAAGTTTTATAGTAATAAATTCATTTTTCATTATTCGGTATATTTTTGTACCTTATTTATCGGACAGCCTACGTATATTACATTTCTCAAATATTATAAATACCTGTTTATTATAACCACAAGATATGCATTTAAATGCATTATGTGCTGCTTTAATAATAATATTCATTACACGATTGTTAATAATTGTTCATATTTCAATGTTGTTTAAATGATAATCATTTTTAAACCTAAAAATAATTTGTGAGCAATGCGATCGACTCATGGATAGATATACGAGTATGGTTGGCTATTGGCAAATAATTATGCATTCTACACATTCTGAAATTACATAACTAAAGCATGTATACAGATAGTGCCAATTAAACCAACCTTGTAATGAAATCGACATTCATGTATTTTGTACAAACTATATACCTAAGCATAAGTATAATATTATATTATACTCGTTGATGAGGTTTACCGTTAACTATTTTTAATGTAAAAATAATACACAAAGGTATAAAAGGTGTATTTGTTTATCGCAAAATATATTTTACTAAGTCTTTCACTATATTATAGGGCCTGTGCTTGGGGTGGAAAGTAAAAATTCCCGTTGTATTTGAGTTCAAAATATTTATGTTCACTCGAGTAAACATTTGTTACAGATGTTGCTAGCGAGACGAAAGTTCACACGTATATCTATCAGCAGCATCTCTGTATCTCTCTTTTTTTGATCTCATTTGTTCCTCTATGTTTTATTTCCTCCCTCGTTTGACCCCTCTCATTCTATCTCTCCTAGTCTTCTATCACACTCTTCCACTCAATCGCTAAAAACGCGTGGCTGGTCTATTGTCTGTTCGTGGCTGATAAACTTGCAGAGCCGTAACGCTATTTGTTAAAAGTCACGCAAGTTAATCAACGATTAGATTTAAATGTTTGATTTAAACGATATAGGAAATTGCACAAAGTATAATTATATTATATACAATTACACATGGAACAAATAATTTAATATTTGGTATGTCAGACCTTAAACATAAATATGGTATAGGTAATTATATATAATTGTCTTTGATATTTGAATAACCAGTAACATAACCAAATAAAGCAAACGCCTTACGTAAGAAGAGACGATAAAAAAAAAATAGCAGATTAAACCACAGAAACAATATTTTTCATCATATTATATTATAATTATGTGCATTGTATAGATATATAAAATAATATTGGATAATATAGTGTATTACAATGTGAAACATATTTATCTACGTTTATGCTGATTTCTGACGTAATTGTGTACGTGTATATTGTAGGAGCTTATTAAATTATTGAGTGTCACTTTAAATACTTCAAAATTAAAAAGAATATTAAATCAAAAAATAAACTATCAGGAACGCTGTATGTTACTGTATACAGTTATGTCCGCGAATGTATACGGCGGTCGTATACTTAAATAACGTCCACTAGGACAGGCAAACCAATAAATAACTTATAACACGAATTATAGTATTTTAACAATGGACTGTATTTCCTTATCCCTATAAATATAAGTGCACAATTTAAACATCAAGTTTTTAAAGAGCTGATGGAAGCTTGTAAAAAAATGTTGAATCACCACTTTTTAAGTTGAATAAAAAAATCTAAATAATTTAAGCTATGGTCCTTAAGTAAATGTCTTAAAAAAAAAAAAAAATTAACAAGAAATTTATTATTTAACAAAATTATGTAGTTACTAATTTAACATACTTGGTAAATCTCTTTACTTAAACGAAATATTTATTGTGTTTTTAGAGTGTAGCGCTAAAAGATTAGCAGTATCTGTACAATTTATTTTCATGTTTTAATTTATTTGTATACAATATTATTACTAAAATATTTAATTTTTCATCACCGTCATACCAAAATGTGTTTTATTTATTCACACGTACATATTTAGCTCGAAAAAATGATTACAAAAGCTCGAAACATATATTTTTATTAACGTTTGAATAAAATATTTCACGAACAATTAAGTATAATAATATTACCATGTAAATTATAAATATATTCGGTCGATGTATTTATTATATGAGCAAGCTAAAATAATTTTAAAATCTCTATTTGTTCCAATTAATTCTAACTAACGACAATATGGTTATTTCACGCTGTATATGGTTGTTACAACTCATTCCAGTATATAATAAATTGGTAGCTTTTAATGTGTATTCATATTTTTTTACTTATTGAGTTTTCAACATAATGTTTTTTTTTACAATTTATTGTGTAACCTTGGGGTAACATTAAAATAAAATAATACTAAAATATGATCGGTTATTATATAAACTACTAATAATATCATTATTAATTATGTTTAGACGATATGATGATAATTATAATAATAGTAAAAAAAAAATACGTAAATAGGTATAAGGAGGGTAAATGAGATAAGTGGATAATTTATGAAACTTTTATTGGAAAAAAAATCTATTACTTGAACTGATAAAAAATGATGAGCAACGATGAGGAGGACATTGCTGTTGTAAACTACTCACGCGTGACCGTTGTATAGCAAGGAAGTGAAAATGCCACCGTACCGGGATTAGTTTAAGTGAGATTTTGGGTTGAATTATTAATATGTCTTACCAGAAGTTTCAGAACTTTAGAACACTTTTTCGCGATAATGGTTAACACGTTTTGCTGACGTTTAGCTAACATACACTTTTAGACAAAGTGGCTTCTATATGGGATACTGTATAAGGACTGTTGATAGCAAATGATGGAAGTCCAGATCAGTTTGGTATTAAATGTTGTTTGACGTATTTCATGTTGTGTAAAAAATCCAGAAATACAGTGATGCAGAATTATACCATGCTAGTTAATTAGTAAGTATTCATTTATACAACTTAGGTGTGTTACAATGAGGGAATTAAATTTAGAAATTAATTTAATAATTTCAATATTAAAAGGTTGAGCGTCTACTACATACATCCTACGATAATAACAAAATGTCTTCAAGATTTTTCCCGACAGAATTTGGGTTATTTATTGATTTGGATACACGCTTTTCTAACAAACATACGAATTGTAACCATGTTATTTTTTAATTCATACTAGTTTTAAATACAAATAAATAATACTATGAAACTTAATATTAAATATTATTATTGTTTCCATTGTTTACATCAACCTAAATCTTTATATCATTACTATTATAATGTAGATTAATACTTGTTTTTCATGCACAATAATTAATCATATTATTTTTTTCCAATTAATATTATTACACTGGTACATATTTTATATTGTTTCTATAAATTCTAATTTATTAATTTATAACTATCAATATTAAACAGCCAACGATAGTTAATATGAAAGATATTTAGAAAAAAAAAAAAAGTATTATATTATATAATAACAATAATAAATAATATTTTAATAAGCATAAGATTACGACTATCAACTGATATCAATAAACTATAAAGGATAATAATATAAATTATAGACATACTAATCAATAAACACATGTTAAAATTATAAATATTTTTGGGCTTCAACTAAGTTAAAACGTGAAAAAACCCAGACCATAATTAAAATTAAAATTATTATTTTCATAGTTATCATTAAAATGCAATGCTGTTATACAGCTGAGAAGTGAGGTAAATTTTCAAAATAGTATATCATTGTTGAAAAAAAAAAAACTCGAAGTGATAAACTGAAAAAATTGATATCCTAGCCTAACACATTGTCATGATTCGCTTAATTTTGTCAAGCTCAGTACAACTTAATAGAAGTTGTAATTTATGAAAGGATGATAAAGGCATAAATGAATGATTCGGGTAACCATTACGTCTAACACGTCTAACTGTATTATTACAACGTTTGATGTACAAACGCGGTCTTATATAGCAAGGGATATAAACACAGTTTATTTAATGATAATATAAACATATATTATTATAAATTACAAATAAATATATTTATATATATATATAATACAGATGTTGGGTGAAAATAAAATTATAGTATTTCATTCTAAAAAGTCGTTATGAACATAGAATTTTTGGTTATTATCGGAAAAGATGCGAATTGTGTATCTTCGAATAAAAGTAAAGCAAAGCGATATGTGGTTATAAATGGTTTTGATTTTTCACCTGTATACATATAATGAAAACAAGTTAGATGATAAATTACGATTTAGTTATGCATTTATATTGGTATGCAAAGTGGAAATTTATTATTGAACCAGTGTGATTTTATTTTATTTTTTACTTACCATTTTGGGTTTTAAATCGGTTCACTGAATAATATATTATGTATATAATATACGCGAATAATATAATACAGTAAAATTACTTGTAGTGCCAGACAAACATGTTTGTGAAAATAGCCATGGTAATATAATTATTTTGGTATATATGTATTTAGTGGACGCGCGTTGAGAAGTACTTGAAGTTGAGTGCTGGTGAATAATTGCCCTAATACTTCACAACAGAGTTTCCGCATATTAATGTTTTGGAAATAATTACTCGATTGCGGACGTGAAAAATTATGCGCATGTGAATGTGGTAGAAAAAAAAAATTTAAAAAAAACAGTATAATATTGCGAATCTCCGTTTGTTTTCAATAAGAGGGTACTGTGTACTATTTTGTAAACGTGCATGATCTAAAATTTGTTTTTAAAAACAACTTTAACTCCGACTTTGTCAAAAATGTAATACAAATATGTATATTTTAAGAAGCCTATAATTTTACTCATGAATAGCGTAAATGTTTTTCCTTGTTTTAAAAAGGTACCTAACAATATTATATTACAATATTATTTGTATGACTTTTTTTAAATATTTTGTTATACACAATATTCGTATTGCATTATGATATTATATTCAAATAACGCCCAAAGTCGTACTGAAGTTGATTGTTTGCCACGCAATATCACCGCATCTTATTAGCATAGCTGGCGGATGAAACAAAATACATTTCGATTTTGTTTGAAACGATTTTTAAAAGAAAAAAAATCGTCTAGGGTGCGCGTGTACTCGACGACGTTACCCATTATATAATATATTATGGTGGCGACCGAATGACAAACGGCAAGAAAAAAAACTGTTTGTGTCGTTTGAGCCCAGTCGTTGAGCATAGAAAAAGTGCTAAATTATTCCATCTGTATATATAGGTAGGTACGTGAAAAACCGGACAGTTTTTTACGCCCAGCATCGTTCCCGTGGGTCCATGTGCAGTATCTTCTAGTCTCTACAAAAAGGTCCTTAATACACCTATATATAGTATACAATGCACTATATATACGTATACACTATTATCATCGCATGTAGTCTTATTGTCTCGAGAGTATACAGTACATATATATATATATTATATATAAATCAAAAAACGATATTTCGATATACGAACTGTACGAACCGATATAATGTGTACCAATCGGTCGGCCGCCGCCCGCACTATAAATCGTTGTTTTTTTCCATAATAATATTATTATTTATTTTTTTTTACTTTTTATGCGTGTTTTTTCTCTGGTCACTCGTCTCCGATACACATTATTCATTTTCCCGCCGCCGGTCGTTGGATATTATATACCGGTGGCATTTTCGCCGAATCGCCGTTTTCGCTTCCCCCTTCTCCCATCCACTATAACAACCGCACTACCATCGGCCGAGTTCTCGACACAATGTGCGATTTATGTTTTCCGCTTTTCACGGGGGCCCGGTCATACCGCCCGTCCGTGCGCAAAACCTAAAAAGGAATATCCGTCATACCATCATGATATATAACAAGAGTCTCTATATATATATATTTACTATGCATTGTATACGCGATTTGTGTGGGGCTAGAGGACGAGGACATCTGTATAAAGTACCAGCAGATATAATATAATTTCGTAAGACCGCTAGATAGTGTAATTTGATTTTAAGGTACCTCCTAACTGTCAGCCGTTTTATATCATTGGCGCACGTCAACGTATACAATGAGGTATGTGTAAAAATGTATGCGTATTATATTTAACATATAATATATGTTTAATATATACATAGGAAAGAAGGTACTTATGACAAGAAAAAAAAGAATTTGTCAACATTTGCGCATATTATGTTACATTATCGTATTATAAAAAGGTAGCCGTTTGAAACATAGACGTGCATAACCTGCAACAAGATTGTCACTATAGAGTAGATATGTCTGTGTCATTAGGTTATAATTAAATTTCAGATTTCAATCCTCTATTAATAAATTTTCTAAAAAATAAGCAAAAATAACACACATTATTTTGACGGGAACACAAATGAGAGGAAAAAGATCGTTTAACTTCGATATTTTTTTAACAATTTTTATCTTCACTAAACCTACAATAGTACAAAAACTAAATATCAATCTAAAATTAATCAATTAACAGTAAACTCGTCATAAACTCGATTGCGATGTAACTCAAACTGACCAATTATTATTGTTATTTAATTGAGTTTCAGTAAGACACCACGTCATACTTTAAACGTTGTAGATAAAAACGTTATAATTTTCTTAAATAAAACTATCTACATTTGGTACGAATAAAAAATGCCAAAAAAATAGTTAAAATAATATTTATCGTTACATATTTACCTAATACTTTAAAATGTTCTAAATTACACTAAAAATCGGTACAATATATACCTGGAAATATTAAACAATTCTGAAGAAATGGAATAACAGTGTTAAATTTAAAATGAAAATTTCATTTTTGAAGTATTTGTTATATGAAACGAATGATGATGTAAGTATTTAGAATGCATATTTTAGAGCTCCTAAAAATGAATACTTTGATTTTAAATTCAAGCTCTAGTCAAAATATGATATTGAAGCACCGCACATGAAAAATCATAATACTAATCATATGGGTACGTAAAATAGAATAAAAACGCTTCCCCGTGCAACATATTATATAATTAAGATATATTATAATCAAAAATAATCAAATTATAAAATAACAAAAAGGCTTACAAGTCTTTTTTTTTTTAATATACTTTTGACAAGATAAAATAATGAAAAAAATGTCTTACAAACTGGTGCAACAACTAGATTAATCAAGTGTACAAGTAATATATTTGTATATTCATATACATTTTATAGTAAATTAATTTCATATTTCACTAATTTTAATTGTTTTTAACGCAAGTGTTATAAATAGAAGATGTGCATGATTAAATTGTTGTATTATATAATATTATAGTTACATTTGTACATAATAATTATCTATATATATTAAAAATTATATAATAGCTTAATTTTAATGTGAATTCAAGACTTAAGGAACAGAAAAGTTCGAAATTAAGAAGTTTGGACTTTTTCAGGTATCTGATTTTTTTTTGTGAATTATGGTCACATTTTAACACCATAAGTTCTATTTTTAATAGAATGTTTGCATTCTATGACTTGATTTATATCAATTATCATACTTTTGGAGATATAATTATATTTTTTTTTTTTTTTACGAATAAAAACAAAAATATAATTAGGTATTGGGAAAAAAAGCAATTAATATAGGGTCAAGTTGATTACATTTTTATAATTATTACAAATATGTTTAGTCATGTCTATCACCTTTCAATTTAAAATTTCAAGGAAGTATTATAAATAAGAGTATCAAACTCTAAAAGTATTATTTTGATTGTTTTATAAAGTTTTAAAAATGGACTAGTATGATTTTTATAGCAAATTCTTCAGAATCACGACCGACTTATCTATCGTGTCACTCAGTAGGTCCATGACCAGCACTGTGTATAGCAATAATTACAATGTAATTTGATTCAACGATTGACCAGTGAAACTATTTATAATATTGCGAATCGATTAGAGCTTTAATAAAGCTATAGTATAAATCGTAAAAGTTTCTTGTTGTTGTTTGCTTATACGAGTTTATTCTACGACTTTAAATACCTATTATGTTTTTAATGAATTCGCAAAAACGTATACAACGAATGCGCGAGATAATACGTATATACATTAATAATATATTTTCAACTCTTATTATGTTAAGTGTTGCTGATAGGTATATTTATAGTTCTATTAGCAAAACTTAATTTAATAACCACGAGTGAAATCCTAGAAATTTTACTCGGCATGTAAAATGATTGATGATAGTTTTATTAAAAACAAAAACATCATTCTGCTTTCATTGATTTTATGCAGTGCATACTAGGTATTTGGGTTATACCCGGCGTACATACGTACTATTTTCTAGGAAGATTTCTCTGAAGTGTGAAAGGGATAGTTTTAAATAATATATTTTATATTGTAATATTACTTATACTATTTATATTTCAAACTTTCAGAAAAAAATATATTTTAATTCCGTTGATATACCTATGTTGTAAATTTTTAATAAAACCAACTTTTTTGTTTGATACATTAATTTTCATTAAGTTATAAGTGTATAATATTTAATGATTTTTCCAACACGTATAATTAAAAGCAAAATAGGTAAACCATCGGCTTGATTGTGAGGGTCGTTAATGGAAATGTAATTAAACACAGTTAAAATTGTACCAATTGTATACCGTCGTCGCACTGCCGGCTATGTACATAATGTATATATTAAACGTATATTTTTATGTGTGAGTCTAAATGCGAGAGTACAACATCCACTACATACAAGTGAGATGTGAATTGTATATTTATCTACGGAATAACAGTGAAAAAAATAATGTTCGTTGTTTAATATACATCATTTTTTGATATTAGTACAGGCATAAGCAATTTCAGAATACATACTGGATAGTTTTGACGAATGCATAAATGCACAACACATAAATGCAATTTATCGTACGTAGCTGAATTGCCTAAATCCAGGATACCGTGTAAGCTCATTACAGTTACAGATTGTAAATTAATTCATTAAAAAAATCATATTATTATTTATTAATGATATATAAGAAAGTGGGCTCATTACAGTCAAATTATAAACTTATCACAAAGAATTATTTTCTATCTCTTCACATCAAAAATACAACCTTCAAATGATGTCGTCCATTTAACTATATTTTTTAAATTATTGTATTCTTTCCACAAAATAAAACATTACCAATCGCGTTCTGTAACCTTATAATATGCTTTGATCATATTTTGCATACATTACATACATCATAATACAAAATACATCGTAGTTGTTTATATTATATAATAATAAATAATATAAAACTGCAATATTATTCATTTTTTTTTTTTTTTTTTTTTTTTTTTTTTTTTGTCAGAGTGTTGCTTTACCACGATCTCTCACATGCATTAATGTAAACACAGTATATAATAGTTATATATTAAAGCAAGTAATTGCTTAAATAGAGCGTGTTTAGAGTAGCTCAGTTTAAATAATGATTTAAAATAAAATAATTAATTTAAATAATAAGTAATAACTAAGCATAATTTTAAAAAGAAACCATCATACCATTTCATCTTATTAAACTTATTATTAGCAAAACGGTCTTTGTTACGCGTTTGTGTAAATAAATTAATTAAATCAAGAAATATGTATTTACCTATCTACCTATATTTTATATAATTATGTACAATGAGATCAAACAAAATATAATTTTATTAATTTTAATAAATATAGTTAAAGATAATTATAAATATATTATTATAACTTCACATATTATTTTTAAATTAAACGATAAAATGTTAAATTATTACAATGAACACTTTTAACTAATTATTTTTTTTTTTAACTTTTTAACAAGTTACCATCCACTTTTGTATATTTAACATTCTTCAATTAGGATTTTGATCAAACAGGAAATCATAATTTAAACGAATAACACAAGCTTATTATATATTAATTTAATAATATATAATACTCATTCTTCGTTTACAAGGAAACGATACGATATTTAAGACAGGTGCTAACAACGGACTTGAGTTCTAGAGGAAATCACCTCGCGAGAATACTTTAATATATATATATATAGATAGATAGTAGGTACTATAAATAAATTCAATTGAAAAATCCGTTTAAAAAAAAAAAAAAAAAACATCGCATTATGACTTTTATACGCATACATCTATTCGACGTACAATAAAATATAAAAATACAACTGTAACAATACATAATATACGTTTAAGATACAACGATTACGCTTTTGTCGATCGCATCACTGAACCTGTCATGCGTAGTATATTTTAAGTTGTTATTATATCTGTGCTCTGGTGTTATGAAATGGATTTTTCTTTTAAAAAAATAAAATAAGTCTTGCAGTTTTCGAACGGCAAAAGACTTTTTCAACATTTTGGGATGGTTGATGCACGTTTTTCTCGAGCCTTCTTCTACAGAATCTCATCACTGGAATTTGTATTGTCCCGTAATTTTCCTGTATGCAAATTTTATTATCGTTCATATTTTTGAATATAAAGGGTTAAAATAGCTGAGAAATAAACTCGTAAAGGTAATAATAATGTATTTTGAAGTTTAAAATGCTTCTATATAAATAGCAATATTACATCATAGATACGCCCTATAAATTATAATAGATTATTTCATTAATAACCACGTTTGCTTTCCAATTGACCTTATAAGTAGATTACACATATGTAATAACAATTTCTAACGAAACAATATAAAAAATACTTACTAAATGTTCTAAAACAAATATGTATCTAAATCATTCTTTATTATTACCTATATTCAATTTCATGTCCATATTGCCTATTTTGATATATTTATTTTATATTAAGCCACTGTTATCAATATAATTATTAAACATTATTATTTATCATATTTTTAACAGCAATCTTTATTTTTGTGCTGTTTGTAATCTAGAATTTTTGCTTGTATTTAAATTAATTAAAATCTATATTTTAGTTTAAAATATCATTGCAGTGTACGAGTATATTCGGTTTCCTTTCCTTTTCAAATATATGTACACGATCTATTGAATATTTTATTCAACCTGGGGCAAAGTTTTAACTACAAAAAAAGCCCAGTCGTTTTATGTTTGCGACGTAATATTATTACAGTTTTTAATATAAAACATTTTTTTCTGTGAAAAAAAAAATTACCTTTCACCGACGTCGCAAAACGCAATGAATCCAATTAATGTCGTAGCAGTAATAATAATAATAAAAAAGATAAACCAAAACAACAACTAAAAAATGTGAAATTTTGTTCAGTAAACTATTAGATTAGAAAAAAAAAACAGTGGTCGAAGAAAAATGGAAAATAACAACCTCGAGCCATATTATATTATAAGTAGGTATATAGTTATTTATACATAGTATAATGAGCATGGCAAGAATTTTTAATTTTAATCATGTGTCGCAATCAGGCTAAATAACGCTCCAGACCAAAATGTCAACTGGTGCCTTTTTCATACAACAACCTATTAGACCATAATACTAAAAAAAAAATATATATATATATATATATATATTATGCTCAACTTGTATATTACTTGTTATCATATAATAAAATATAATAAAAAAAAGGAAAGCATATCATGACGAAATAATATTTAGTAGGTTAAAGGCACATATAAAATACGAAAATACATACATATACTAATAACAAAAATAAAGAATGCAGAAATATTTTTAAATTAATAATAAATAGTGATGGAATATACAATAGAACATAGTAAAAACATAAGTAAAATATTTATTTAAATTAGTTATCAAGCAACACTTTTCTCGATTTTCTCTAAGAAAAACTTTTTATAGCTATCAAAAAAAAAAAAAAAAAATCAATTTTTGTAGCTATTTTGTTTTCTATAAATAAAATCAATAATGAAACCAGACATTCATTATTAACAGTAGATTGCAACTATATTTTTATAAGTTTTAATTTGGACAAGCTCCGCTCACTACTAACTACTGTCACTTGTAACGTCAATAATAAACTCAAAGTAATCTAAAGATTTAGAAATATGTCTTGAGTTCAAAGTCATAAATTTAATATGTATTGAATAATATTTAACGATAAAATTATGTCCAAATAAAAAATGAAAAATAGTTTAATATTCTGAATCTCTGTGTATAATTTGACATCATCAATATTTGAGTCAGATCTATCTTAAAAGTGGTTGTGTAGATCCATAAAATGTTTCAATAATTCGTTTTCATTTTCGAGTACTTTTTTAAACTGTACAAAAATTTTCATAAATCGACATGGTTTTTTAAAAGTTCAAAACGATATGTCAGTGATGTAGTTAAAACGTTGGTTAATGTGAAAAACTTTTTTTTTAAATTTTTCAACTTAAAATCAGTTTTTTTTTTTGTATATATGCTTCCAAACTATTCTTCAGAATTTACTTCTAATTTACCTGTTATTGATTTTGCTTTTATTAAAATCTGATCAAATAGATTTATATAGTTTTTAATAAACCCTTAAACACTTTTTAATATATTAGAACCATTTATTAAGTCCATTGCCTTTGCTTGCATACTTTTATTGGTGAAATTTACTTGAAAAAGAATATCATACCAAACAACTAATATGATATTAAGAACTTAAAATCTGTAAGTTTATCAGTAAGCAAAACAGCTTCACGGCACGTTCCAGCCTCAATGTTTTGAAACTCAGATGGCTTAGTAAGTGCGTTGTTAATTTGCACAGTTTGAAAGTGAACAACTTTTACACTGTTGATTCTTATTTCCCATTTTATATCACTCAGAGGTTTCACAGTCAACTCTCTTATAATAGCGCTGGTTAAAATTTTTGATCAACTAACCGATTATGAAAACAAAACATAAAATCTTTGAAAAATGCCGAAAACTGTAATTGAATTTATAGAACAAGATGCAGCATCTAGTACAACAAAATGTAAAAAACGACAATTTCATGAAACAAAGATTGCTTAACAATTCATTGATAAAACTCGCGCTTAAATTCCGTTTTTTGCTCCTTCATATGAAAATCATTATCATACCCCTACCAACGATAATGTTGAAAAGGAATATTATTCTCTGCAAAAGTTAAAGAAAAAAATCTGTTGAATTCAAACCTGTAGAGTTCCTTACCGTTTTAAATCCAATGAAATGTTTTTTAACTTCGATTATACTTTTTATATTAACACATAGTGGTGTAAAGGATAGTTGTTCTTGATGACTAACATCTGGTGTATATTTCACATTTGAGGATTACAGAATAATCTATGCTGCATATAATCTATTTATTATTGTTTCTAGAACTTAATTACCCATGAGATTAATTTACTTATTTTGAATAGAACGACTACAAATTACAATAATGTACAGTTTTTTACTAGAAACTGTTTAATGTAATAACTCTTTAATTCCATCATCATATTTACCTAAAACCGGCAAAACCTCAACTTTACTTGAAAAATATCCATTATTTTTCGTATAAAATGTATCTGAAATTTCTCGAAACGCAAGATTATTCTTAGGTAAAAATAAAATTACTGATAACAAACAATCTAAAACACTTTTACACAATAATCAGTTTCTAGTGTTTCTACGTCCATAATTTTTGCTGGAGCATTTGTATCTATTGTTTTACTTAGTTTTAGCTTTTTTTTTGTTTTTATCTATGTAACATAGGCCTTAAAATGATTAAGAGCTTTTTTGTGCATGGTAAGTAAAGTAGGTAATGTTATACCAATAAAAAAAAAAAATCCATCGATTGCTAAATTTAATTTTTGAGTTGAGATAGTTCATAGTCGGTATGGACAGATTATCTCGAAAAATAAAAAGGCGTAATTTAGTTAACCACTCTTTTTTTTATTGCTTCGAAGTTAATCAATCGATGTCGTATGTCGAGGCAACAAACGTCACAGGTGTGTCGGACTGGATTAATTAAGTGGTCCGATGTGGATGAGATGCTCGATCGCGACTGATACAATGATCAGTTCATCACATAGTATAAGGAATAAGGATATTAGTAGTCTGGTCAGTACGAGACACAGGTTGCGAGGATGTAGTTGCCTACTGGCACCGCGTAACCGTACAGCAGCTAACTGATCGATGAGTCGGTCACGGGGCGGCAGTACTTTACATATGGGTGTAGGCGGAAAATGATAAGATTTGGCGCGTCGATACTACTGCACGATCGGTGGTTTCCGTGACCCTGATATTTCCCTCGGCGTGTTTGGGTCTTGTCGGCAGTTTGTTTTTCGTGTATCGGTCGGAAACCGTTGATGTAGGTGGCTCGAATCTCGGAGTTCGCCTTCTGCTCGTTCCTCGGGTGGATCTTTCCAGTACGATGAATGTATAGCGCTGGTACCGGAATTATTTACTCCGAGTTGTCAGCCGAGTCGGAAGCTGGTCTCGTGGGTAGTCAGGGTCTTCGATTTTTCTGTTCTTCAGTGTTGTATTGAAATATTGATGATTGAAAGAGGACTGATTGATTGAATGTCAAAAGTGCACGGTAAATATAGTATAATCCGTACCTACTAGCAAATCACAAGTGCGTCGCAGTGCGTGCCTGTGCTTACTGTCGGTGCAAATTTTATTACTGGGGAGCCACTTTTGTACTTACGGCTATGAAGTGGGTGTTATTATCTTCGCTTTGATCTTCTCTATCCATAACCGTACTTTGCTAGTCTGTGTGATGGTTGGGTGAGCTTAAAACTCACTTATACACTCTTAAGATTGTCGTTTTTTTATGTCCTATGTTGTAATTTGTGGTTTGTACCGTTATAGAATTCTATCAATTTTTAATATTTACTTAAGTAGGTATACTTTACTATATTATAGATACAATTTACCTAATAATCAGTGAATTCGAGTAAATTTTAAGTCACCTAATGCTCACTTTACTCTCCGGCCTTGGTCGTAATCATACTGCAAACTATTTTATTATAAGTACAGTTCACTGCAAGAAAAGATATAATATGTACCTATACATATTTTTTTTTTTTTTTAGAAAAATTGTTTTACAATCCGTATAATGTGTACGGTCTGTGAATTTGAGAACAGCTCTAAAATGACTTAAAGAGCGAAATGCTTTGAAGACGACAGATTCTGATTTAGGTGATTTATAATGTTTATGTTTACATTTGCAAATCCGTACGTGCTAATATAGTTAATGGGTCTCGAAACCACCGATGTTTAAACCGCGCTTTTAGTACAATTGTCCAGAAGTGTTGACAGTGTTGTGAAACTATTTGAGAGATGTAGTAATTTGTATTTAAATGTATAATTTGTTGTAAAACGTTGTATCAACATTGTTTGCCATTTCACTGATGATTTTAATTAGAAATAATCATGAAGTGGTTTATTTGTTAACGATTAAGGGGTACTTAAGTGAAATTAAATATGATAAAAACAACAATACGTAGCACTTATAAACTACAAAATATTTTGTGATTTATTCGAGATGACTTTATATGACTATATGAAAAATTGTTGTAAATTACATTTTATTATTTTCCTTACCAAGTTATTTTTGACATGTTTACTTACGTATCCGTTCAAGCATATATTTGATATACGATGGTCAGAATCGAATAAAATATTTTTAAGAGTTATTTGCAATAAATACTCGAATTCTTATGAAAAATTAGTATTCAAAATAAAGTAATTACAATATGAGTACTATACAAGTATTATTTTATATATATTTAATTGTTTTATGTAGTAAAAAATGATGGTATATGTTTCTTTTTGATTATTTGAAATTATAAAGTCAATTTTAAAATATACAATTATTGTATATATATATATATATAACTTAAATAATTTATGATTTACAACATAACAATAAATTAATATTAAATTATATTATTTTTTTTTAAACTTTTGTGTATTGTAAATTGTATGAATAAAAACTAATCGGTTAAACCTCCGAATATTTCTCATATCCAAATTTGTAAATGATAGTATTTGGCCGTATGTTCTCGGATCCGGTACGCTACCCATATTATATTAATAGCAACAATCATAAAATAATTATACGATATTGTCGAATACTTATTACATTCACACAATATGTCATCAAAACTTTAATATACATAAGATGTACATCGTATAAATACGCATAATTTATGATATTGTTCTATATAGCAATTAATTTATGCGAATGAAATTTCTATTCTATAGACAAATTATGTTTATTAATTTATTATCGACTGTCTTGCTATCTCAATGTATCTATATTATAGTTTTCAACACAACGTTGAAAATGGAATTAGCTTTTATACGCGCATAAAAGGTGATTTCGTTTTTTACGATATATTCACATCATAATTCATTACGTAGTATTATTATTGTTATATCGTATATAGATGTTTGATATAACAATGTGATATCTGCATTTCATTCGTCGTTGTTCGTATTCTAGGCAATAATACACGGCACATCGAGACATCAATGTACACTGGCTACGACAGCAAGCTGTCATACGTATTTACGCATATTCGCGTTCTGACAGACACACGTTAAATAATATTATAATGTATTATAATATCACGTGGCATAGTTTTCGAAAACTAAAACAAATTGCCACTCTTTTGGTCTGCCGCACTGCGTAGTTAAGTTAGTCAAAATCCCTTCTATTACAAATATAAATACGGATCGCGTCATGTCGTACACGCCCTCGTAAGAGGCACCACACACGGCGTACAGCTATGCTATACTAGCGAGTGACCATCGGGTGGATGGGCGCAGAAACCTCCGAGTGGTTTTGAGGGGTAACTGAATGACGATGGGTTGATATGGGTCGATTAGTTGATGGGTTATGGAAATGGCACGTCTAAATATTAATTATTGTCTGGCGGTAATACATAACGGATCATTGAATAATAATAATTTAACATGTTATAATAAAATGTAGGTACCTACTACCTAGGTATAATATGTTAATGGAAATATTCAAATTTTAATTTTCGTAGTCTAGCTATGAACATTATAATAACGATTTCGTACAACATGAAATGAACAGTTTAATATTATTAGTAAATACATTATCAAATGTTGACTAAAACTGATGCGGACAGACGGACAAAACTAAAATAAACGGCGAGGATAGTAATAATAATAATAAAATATAAAAAAATAATGAAAATACTATGATAGTCAACATTTTATCAATCAATTACATTGTATTACATTAATGCTTATTTTAAATATCCTTTTAAATATTTTTTTTTCATGTTTAAATCAATCCATTACCATAAAAAGTGATCCAATGTGTGTAAATGTAAATACTTGTTAACATTCATTATTCCCTAAAGTTTTACGTTATTTTATTTTAAATATTAATTTTTCACAAGTCAAAATAATACTAAAATATATATTTTTTTTTTTTAAATATTAATTTATAATTGTTTTAACTTTTTACTTTATCAACTGACAACAATTATTTTTAATTTCACATTCCAAAACAAAGTTTTGTTTAGTGTTCTTTGAAGTAATTATTTTTCATTGTATTTCAATATATAAATATCGGATTTTGCGCTAGTTTTTAATTAATTATTAGTTATAATTTTATAAGTGTAGTTTAAATAAATGAAGTGGTAGACCACCATTTTGTAGGGTACTTCTGTGTGTCAATCTACACTGCTTATTCAAACTTTAAAAACTTCTATCATTAGTGTGTTTATTTAGTAATTAATTAATCGTTCAAAATTTGATAAGTAGACATATTTATTAAAAATTTATGCGATACATTAATATAATATTAAATATAAACATATTTACATTTAAAGAAGTAAAAAAACTTAGGTAATTATGACGATAAAACTATTTAAACTATTACTTTGGAATACTATTAAAGAATTAAAAATACATATATTTTTTAATAAATTAAAACTTTCGAAACAATGAATGTAGACTAGAGTGTTCCTTAATTTTTCAATTTCAAAATATTTTTGGTCTATCTCCCCAAATTGGTGTGTATACATATACATACATAAAAAAATGAACTGCAAAACATTTTAGGTCGATCAAACAAAATTAATCCGTGCCGACTTGAAGCTGAAATTTTAGCTTAATATATTTTTAAATAATTTTAGATATTTTTGGTACTTCCGCAAATATTTCGTAAACCATCTTAAAAACCGTAATTTTTCATTAAAAGTTTTTTTCAAGTAAATATCACAGTAGAGAAATCCGAAATCATTACATTTGTCACATAAATACTGAGTCTGAGATAAGCGTACTACGACTTCAGTATTCTTTCAACAAAACTGGCATTACACATACAGACAGTAAATACTCATACATATTATAATATATTAAATGTATAGTATTCCAACGTAATTACATTTAACGTGATCGTATCGTGTCAAAACGATAAAAATCGACGCTGACCACATGAATACTGAGGTCCGTGCAGGTGACGATTTAAACAATAATTCGCGAAAAACTCGTCCAAGTACCCCATTCGACGTATCGTCACGCACCGTAAACAACATTCATGTAGAAAGTTTGTAAACTCTCATCTGACTAATCGTCTAGTGGGTTCATCCCGTGTGTGTGCGATTATACAGCGATCAAATACTAATCATCTGTTTAATGCTCAGCGCCTGTACATGTCGTTCCAGTGTATATATATTGTTCTACCGCGCGTTAAAAGCCGTCACAATTGTTATCCATGACAAACGTTACACGTGATTTCCACTACGAATATTTATAGGGATTCCAAACAATCCGTAAACTATCTAGATAAACATACACCCAACGATCCCGAACGATTTATGGGACGGCAGCGCGCGACGACTAGAAAAAATGTCTGGCGCCCTAAAAACAAAGTAACTATTGTCGCCCGACGGCTGTTGAGTGATAACTTTAATATTTTCTGGTGTGGGAGTCATGGTTTACCGTTGGTAACTGTAGTTTTTTTTTTAATTTATCGAAATATATCGAAAACTTCACTGTGGCCGTTTGTAGTGCACGCTATTTGAAAAATTATTTTCATAGATTATGCGTTAAATCGTGTTTTTTTTTTATTGGTTTTTTAGCGACGCCATTTAATATTAAAAATCTAGTCCCGCAGTGACCGCCCCATTTATTCGGAGATGTGAACATTTCTCATAATATTATAGTTATATTACTAGTCGAACTGCACGCAGTATTCGTGTTTTTCAATACGGAGGAGGCCCATCTTGAGTTGTCATAATATTTGTGGGTTTATGTTGGTATATATCCATATAGGCAATAACAGTTGTATAATACGAGTAAACAACTGATGACAGATTAATTTTTCCACTTTATCCAAGAATTTACCGTAGGTATATGAACGTTATTGGAAATTTCTTTGTCAGTAAATATCATAATAATTTATAACAATTGTCTATTATTTTATTTTTTTATTTTTTTTTTTTTTTTTTAATTTCGAGTCGTATTATAATGAGTATTTTATTAAAAACAGAGTGCACAGAAATCATGATAAGTATTTTAAATGCGGGAACGGAGCACGGCAAAAATATTATGGTGGGTTTCCGTACGTTATTGTCCACATCACATATTACAATTAATATACACACAGTAATAATATTACCTTTTTGTGTACGTTTAAAATGAGAAAACCATATGGTTTTAATAATAATGCAATAAAATTTAATGGAAAATATCGTCTTGTTGTACGGCGGACGGTTATGCACATTATTATCATTATTATTCCTGTACATCCCGGCCGCAATGAACGCGTATAATATATTATTATCATATTTTATTCATATATAATTACATTAATATTAAACATAGTATACTATACATCGATACGTAAACGGCAGTTGGTTTGGGACCACAATCACACTCGTTTCGGAACACCTATAATATTGTTTTTCGTAGTGCGTCTCGGCGGTATGACACGGTCCAGACTGTCCGTTGTGGGTCGTATAATGATTATTTATTTATCAATACAATTAAATTTGATACCATTAGGCTTTATTACAAAATGGGGTGTACGCTAAAGTATAACGTGGAAGTACTAAAGTACTAATAACAGATTAATGTAATAAACTTTGTACACGTACAGCATACTAACATTTAAAAAAATTACACAAATCGTATGCGTTAGATCACAATTAAATATAATATTGTATATAATATTGTATTGATAGCAGAGTATTCGTAGAAAAGTAGCCGGGAGGATAAAAGAAAAAAAAATTAAGCCAGGAACGCACGTATTGGAGGAACTTGCAGGATTCTACTCGTAAGTCATTCTAATAATTTTAGAATATTAACTCCACACTTGAACAATTCATGCAATACAAACGAATCTATTGTTAAATTTTTTATTGACTGCTGTCAAGAGAATCAATTTTCGTTTAAAAACTTTTAAGAACATAAGTAATAGGCTTATACAAGATTAGATATTTTAGGTAGTGATCGGTGGAAAAATAAAAAATATTTTGGTACCGATCGATCTGCATTCCGTGGTATAATCGATAGTGGTATTTTATAATGACCGAACAAAGACACCGTACTAATTTTATTGAACTACGTAGACCAAGAATTTAAAGACCGTATGCAGGCTTTCAGAATATTCTTTTAAAAAATGTTCACCTTTATCTTGTTAAAAAGGAACTAAATCATTTCTCATCCTGGTTTAAAAAAAAAAAAGGAATTTATTTCTTAGCTCGTAGTAAGGAATTTTCGTTCAAGGATAATTTTAAAATTGTATTTAGCCACAGTCGTGGCTGAATTGAAATTTTGTAAACATTTTCGATATTATTGTATAACATACTGTTGTTTATAGACTTAAATTTATACCATATTATAGGGAATAATTAAATTTCTAAAAAAAATATTAATACTTTTTCTCTTAGTCTTAAAAATGATGTAAATTTTCTATAGCTATGAATATATTATCAAGAATTAATCAACAAAATTCCAATTGATGTTCCTTAGAACATGTTCCTTCCAACCATTGGTTGCATGCATATAACCAAATGAATTAAAGTTTGATGAGTGGTCGCTTAATAACTATCTATAAAAAAAAAATATATAATACAATATGTAATATAATATACATAAAAATATTGTATTATATCATAATACTATATTATTATATTTTATGGTATACGATATAAAAAAATAACCGATATAATTCCATGTAGTCGCGTTACCGCGGTATAATGTACAACTGCAATTAATGAAATAACATAATACGCCCTCCGTACTAAAATATAATTGTAGGTACCTTATACACCTTATGCGCGCGTGTGTTCTTATAATATATTTTCATAACGTGATACGACGACGGTGACGTCTTTCCGGCTGACTACGGAAGAGATTGGCTCGTCACGTGACCTACAACGATTATCTACATATACGTACAATAGATTTTGTACTCGCGTACTAGGTCGACAAAAATGATAAGAATTCGCAAATCACACAGCGAAAATAACTGTATGTACAATATATTGAGTGGTACGTTATTAAATATCACGATTTACAATGACGTAAGTGTGTTCTACATTGTGTTATTGTTATTATTGTGCTTGAACGGTGTGGAGGTGAATTATTGATTTACAGTTGAAAGTTTACGCATACGGTCTTTAAGTGTTTAAGTGGTATAATATAATATGTACACTAGTTCAAAAAAACTGATGCACCTTGTACCTATATCGCATATTTTAATATTAAAATAAATGAAAAAAAAATCATAAACGTTATTCTTTTTAAAATATATTATTTCAATAATTGTGAATGTATTATATTTAAAAAAAAAAGTTTAAAAAAAAAATACTGTGAATTTAACGTACAAAAAAATACTACTATGGATACGTAGAAATTAGAGTAGGTATCTATATTTCCGCAAAAAAATAAACACATTATTATCACTATATTATTGTTATTATTATTAAAAACGCATCGGATTAAGTAAATAGTTCACCGCTGCATGCCCTACTGTCGCGACCATTTAGATAAAAATCTACATGTAGTGCATGCATTAAAACATTACTATTACGGTGACTTTAAACGAACCATTACTATGATAATTCTAAATAAACATATTTTTTAAGACCATTTTGACTATATTTTTTTAAATAAAAAAATATAGTGGTACACCCACATATAGATATATAATTCGTTTAGTTTACCTCATTTCACGAACAATTCTGCGTCAATGAACCTATACCTATTGTAAACTAATTTTACCAAGATGAATAATTCATCTTAGGTGGATTGTATAAAACACTTTAGAATATTTTCAAACGTGATCTAACTTGCGCTATCTAAATTTTCCTGATATTTCTAAAAACAATATCTGAAATTTCCGTCAAAATCTATAGTCTAGTCGTTAAATATTTATTTTATGTATTTATGATTAAAGAAAAGTTCAGTTTCTATTTTATTTGTTTATTTTTGGTGGCATTTGTTTAATAATAACTGTTTTATTTTTTATAACTAATGAAAACCCTGAATATATAAAAAAATATTCAATTTTTATGAACCAAAACAAAATGCATAAGTGATAGTTATACTACTTTTAGTCATAGTTAAATGTAGACTCAACATAAAAATCAATTAGGAGCTCCAACTGAACCTAATTATATGGCTATCACTTCTATAACTTTTTTTTTTTATTTCCGAGATTACTAAATATATGTGTACATATATATATAAAGATAGAGAGAGAAAGAGAGAGAAAGAGAAATAAAATAGATCATATTATTACGAGTAGCTGGATTTCTATGCCATATTCTAAACAGTACAATGGTATAACATTAAGAAATGAAAATAATCCTTTCATCTCATAATAGGCATGAAAATTAATTGTATGACTAATAAAAACTGCGCAGTCTCGTATACCTACGACTTTTAATATCATATAATATATTACTTCACAAAGGTTAAAAGTTGGTCACTACAAACGGCACAAAGTAAATTGAATAATACTTTATGATATTACCTATATATTATATATCATAATTCAGAATGTGCATATTACATATTATATGTATGTGTGAATACGCACACGCGTCAGTGTGTGTGTGTGTGTTTAGCTTTAACATTTCTATATGAATTATTTATAATATTTTAATGTTAAGGTACACAGCCACATAGGTCGATGTGGAGAAATATACATATAGGTATACATAAAACAATGTATAAGTTTTATAGTTTATATATTGTTTTGGTTGTTGTTTTAATGCGGTAAAATATTGCGTCTCCGTTAATTTCTTTACTGTATTATCTTTGTCAAAGTATAATACTGTATCACGAAATTATTCATTTTTATGTCCATTCTATGCAATACAGTCATCCAACTACACATTATTTATACAAATATACTACATATATTTGAATGTGGGAGGTATACATCATATATATATATATATATGTATATATTATACACAAAACGATCAACATTTCTTCCTATGGCTTTTTTCTTTTATTAATTTTTTATAGTAATATATTCTTTACGAAGACTAGAAAATTTTTGTGTATAAAACTAGAAATAAGAATAAAATGTTGAACCTAAATATACATATATAATGTATATAATATATATTTATTCATTGGAGAAGATAAAAAGTCTTGTATAGTATAAACCACAGGAAGGTACGTGCACGTATATAAAGGTGTATAAGTATAATATCGTAAGCATAAAACGGAATGGCTGTATATACCTATATTCTATATATTATACATT
The DNA here is from genome assembly GCF_002803265.2 of Melanaphis sacchari. Lineage (NCBI taxonomy): Eukaryota > Metazoa > Arthropoda > Insecta > Hemiptera > Aphididae > Melanaphis > Melanaphis sacchari. The sequence continues at coordinate 3,673,723 of NW_020271560.1, read as the reverse complement.
TTTTCTATTCCTAATCGAATATGCTATCAGCTATATAATATATATGCAATGTCCGTTTTTAAGTTTAAAATAAGACATGAATATTATTTTTTTAAATTTATATGATTAGTTAAAGTCATTAGTAAAATAGTTGAATATCAATAATTATAGCAGAAATAATAAACCCATAAAAGAAAACGTCTGTTTAGTGTTTTGATAAATTAAGTTTTAGTAATATTTAAACACAATTTTTAAAACAAAATTTCAGTTATTTTATATTTCTTAACTAAACTAAGACACAAACATAACTCACATTACCTTATTACTTTATAAGTGGAGTTAGCAGGACTAGTAAATTTTTATTCTATTATCATTTTACAAATTTAAATAGGAATGTTAATAGATGTCACGCGAGACATCGGTATACATTATCTATTTTTTGCTTTTCATATATTTTAAGTATAATGAATATTATTCTATATTTTACTACAAATAAAATAAATAAGAAAATGCCATATTTTACAACATATTTAAACAAAATAAGTGTAAAAAACTAGATTCCATATCATAAAACGCTCATAATTTCAAATTCATAAAATCAGCGTTTTTGTTTTAAGTGAAAAAAAAAAAATATAAAAATGCTACAGATTATTTGAAATTAAGACTTATAAAATTGATTTAGCTTACATAAGAATGACTTAATTCAAATTTTGCTTCTCTCTTACTTAATGATAATTTAAAAAATATTAATAAATACACTATATATTTTATAATAATTTATATTTTCATTGCATATTTAACTATTTTAAATTACTTATTATAAACCCAAGCTATACTTATAAGTTATAAGCAAAGTACTTGCACCAGTTTGTGGTAATATAAGGAAAATTTTTCAATAATTCATATGCAATCAACTTATCTGAATACACTGAGAGGTGTAAAATCTTTAATAATCCATCTTCACCACTACATCAAGCGCTTAATGAAGAGAATACCAAATTATATAATAATATTATACATTTTTTTTCATATAAAAAAACTAATCCAAAAATTGAAAACTTTGTCATTAGATTTAAGATAAAATAAACTAATACATTTTATTTACTTTAGAACAACAAAAGATTAGTATAAAATACTATATTATAATGTATTTTAATGTACTTACATGTATTACAATTTACAAATGAACAAAATATGAGTATTACACACATACACATCTTCGTTTAATATGGAGGGTCCCACGAGAAATGTTACTAATTTACACGTCGTAAATTATTATTATACATCATACATGTACTTGTAAATATAATAATTATGTATAGTTTTTACATTGAATAAAGAAAGGTTGAATGCTTTGGCCCTAGTTACAATAAATAAAGACGAATTAAAATATGACAATCTAGAACAAGAAAATATATTGACTGCTTTTGTTAAAACATATCCCAGGAGAAAAAAGTTTTGGAATGTACTTTAATACAATAATAATATTATTCTATAATTTATAAGTACTTTATTTAGAATATTAAAGAAACAATAATTGTTGGTAATAAACTATAATAAAAAAAATTCATGTTGAATATCTTATTAATTTCAGTAGGATATATATTTAATTTTATCTATACCTGATCATTATATAATATGTATCATACAAATTATTTTTAGTGACAGCAATACAAATTTAATTTTAGTTAATTTGTTTTTATTACCTCTAATTAATTTTATAATTTCTAATTACGCCACTTAAAAATATTTTGTTCATTCTTGCGATTAAAATAGTTATATTGCAATATATTTATATAACGCAACGTCATCGTTGTGAATGATCATATTCTATGGAAAGGTTTACAAACTTTAGAATTTATTGATCTTTTAATTTTTTTCTCACGAGACTATACGCTTCACTCGTTTTGATGATTATGGGTTTTTCTCTCAATTACACTATTAATAATAATCTATTTTTTTAATTTCTGAATATAATATTAAAGCTTTTAAGATCATATTTCCAAATTTTTTAATTTTTTTATAGTAATTGAAAAATTGTTTTTCAATATGCAAACATTCATTTTTTTTCCATATAAGAATCTCTCTATTTTATTATAATAATTATTTAACAATTTATTTTTTATTTTTTATATCGACATATAAAATTATAATTCGAACGATTAGTTTTAGACCATTTAATAGTTATAATAGGTGAATGATAAATAATTGATAATGCATTTGGAAGATATTATAATTATTTTTAACACAACAATAAATATTATTAATCTATCAACATTTATAATTAATAAAAAATTTCCAAGTATTTTATATTTTTATAAAATTGTTTATAAGGATTATAAATAGTATCTAAGAAATTAATCGTTCAAATTTTGAACAAGGTACATCAAGATATTTTTAAAAAGATATATTTGCTAATTAATTTTATAACAAAAAGAGAACTTATTTGAAATCAAACGTCTGTATTACCATAAGACTCTTCTTAAGTGGTATAAAAAATATCAAAGCTCTTTGAATATAATCGAAATTTCAAGAAATGTATTATATATTATTGTATTAAACAGAAAAAATGTGTTTGAATGTTCTTGGTAAATCATTTCAGAATTAAAATATTATAGGTAAGTATATATGAATAATTAATTAGTCTTAATTAATTAATAAAATATTAAAAATCGATTTTATTTAACTATTTTTCATCATAAAATCATTCTTAACTTTAAATATTGATGTTTTTTCTACACACTTTGTTTATTGTTAATTATATGGTAATTATGTATATATTCTACTCATTCAATCACATACAATTTAATAGTAATATATATTACTGTATTAGTCTTAATTTGGACTTAGGGCTTTAGTTTACTTTTGCTCCATATTATAATAAAAAAATAAAATATAAATAACCATCCTAGTAGTTTCTATCTAATCATTCACAGTATTTTCATTAATTTTAGTTTGTCTAATTTATTTAATAGTATATAATTTATACAATAAATATTCTAATAGAATTTTATGACACCAAATATTCGATAATTTGAATTATGGAAATCGTGAACGTCTATTGTGTAATTAGCAGTAATTGCTTAAACGGTATTTTTTGTAATTTTATCATCATAATAATATAAACCAACTATGTAACATCATTTTTTACGTTTTTCTTGAATGAAAAAGTACAATAATATTTTACCCATAAAGTTAAAAATTGTCTCAACCGTTTTTTTTTTCTTGTTGAATTGTTAATAAAAAATATAACATTGCTCAAAGCATGGATTTACATTTATAACCAATATAAAATTAAACACATTACAATACGTAATATATTACCATGGACTTGTTTATTGCTAGCGATTATTATAAATGGTTTAATAATGTAGTGTACTAAGAACATAATATTATAATACATTATTATTATGCGTTCCGAGCTTTCGATGTATACGTAACTCTAACGGCCTTTGATTTGTTTTTGTTAAATCTCTTTAGAATATTATGACCCAACTTAGTATTATAATATTATAATAATAATATATTACATATTTAAGTGATATCATGGACCTCGATGCGATAAGGTTCAACTTTTAACCCACTCTGCCAACTTGTGATAATAACTGTGATTTTATTTTCACACAGTACGTCGTACATTTCACTGTTTTTATACCACAAACTGTATTTATATTATTGAATTTATTAAATAATCTATAAGTTAAAAACAATTTTTATTGTTTATACCGAATCATTTTATTAATCCGTATCACCCATAATATCATAGAATCATAGGCACTGTAAATACTCATATTTTCACATTAAATGTAATACTCGTATATAATATAAATAATTTAATAAGTATGCCTGTATAAGTCTAAGGAAAAAATATATCTGAATACTTCACGAAGAATTTATATTCTAAGAGAAGCGATAAATGTATTAATCGTATAACGATGTGTCGTGTATGTTGATTGTTTTTTAAGCTATTTGTATGCAATTGAGGTTTTCAATTTATTTTAGTTTCTTTCTTTAAAAATTCTGATAAAAAAAATGTATGCATTTTTAAAAATATTTGAAAATTTTATGCAAGTATCCAAACAAGTGATTTATTGCTCGATAAAAAAATATCAAAAATTGAAAGTCACAATATTTTTTTATATAGATTTAAATCTTGAATTTTTAAATAATCCTTCAAAATCTTAAAAGTTAAATATTATTTTATAGCTAGAAAATCATAAAATATATCTGTTTATACCTGACATAAGAAAATTGAATTATTATACGTTTTGAAATCTATATTAAAAAAAATAAAATGTCTGTTAACAAAAAGATATTTGATGACTCAAAATTTTTAAAAATGTAATATAAAATTCTATATAAGTTGTTCTTGTATATTCTGTATGTAGTTATTAAATAATATAATAGACACGATTTTTTATATGCATTTAAAGTTTACATTTTTACTAAATAAACATTTGAATAAGTTAAAAAAAATATGTATTTTAACAATGATTGACAACATAAATTGTTTTTTTATAGATCAAAACAATATGATTCATGAGAATTTAAATATTTTGTGTTTGTTATATTATTATACAAATTTAATTATAAGCAATGACATATTTGATTTATTTTAAGATTTTATTTATTTTTGCTATGAACATATGTTTACTGTTATTTAATTTTAACTATATAATGTTATTAAAGTACATTTCTTAGTATTATAATGTATTTTATTTTCTTCTTAACAATATCAATTCAGTTTTAAAACTAATGGTTGTTACGATTGGAAATTGAAAAGTTAGCATGTGAATAAATGAGTTCGGCGTCAGTCATTCATGTATTGCTGTACGTGAAAATAATACTGCTGTACAAATAAAAGGTTCTTAACAACATTAATTATTTATATTATATTGTATTATAAGTAGGGCTCGGATTTCAACGAAAAGTGTATTGTTATCGGATGATTTATGTTTAGGAAAACAAATTTCAAGTATTTGACGATTTGTGTCGTATAAAAAATACTTCAAAGGTGAAACTTTTACTTCCCATGATTTGCTGTTTTTTCATTTTTTTTTTTTCAAGTATTTTCAGAACCATTTTAATTCATATTAATAGATAAATCATATGTACTTTTAGTTTAAATTAAAAAATTCAAAATAATATATCATAAATTATTATTTTTTTAATATTTGCTTGATTAGCTTCTAGGTATTTTTTATCTGACAAAATACTACTCATTGTTCACAATACATAAGAAATATGACTGTGACAATATGAGTTAGAGGAATTTTGAGAAAGGATTTTTTTCTGTGAAGGATATTTTGAAATTGGTTAGTATTGTACTTGTAAAATACTAACATAATCTTAATAGTTTGTAATTTAATGTACATTATATTATATTATTATCATTTTCATTCCTTTAAATTATTAATGAAACTGTTAGTAAATGTTTAACGGAACTTAGTCGATACTATTAGTATATTATAAAAAACGTAATCACTATATTACTACAACAAACAGCTATAAAATATAACAATCAGTCCGTTAGATTAATACTATACTAAATACAATAATTTCCATATTAATTGGTACTTTTACAATTCTACAAGTATATTATTATCATAATATATTATAAAAAGCAATATCTGTATGATGAATAATAATATTATGTTGTGAGTGTTCTTTGTAATTTAAAAAAATGTGAATTTAATATTCAGATACATGTGGCTTGGAGGCAAAGGTGTTTGTTTTTTAAATATATTAATTACAATTATTTGACTCGTTTTAATATTTTTGTGTAGATTATTTATGAGATTTTATACTTAGTTTATTAAATGCTTGTTTTTATTTTTTTTTTTTTTTTATATATTTTTGTATAATAGTTTTTGTGCTGAATGTGGTTACTCTTAACCCGGTATTTATTAGTGGAAGGATACAAGAAGAAGATGATATATCTTTTATATACATTTTTATTTTGTTTCATAGTCACGTGGATAAACTTAACACATTTGACATACAAAGCAATTTTTCATCATATGGAAGGCTAATTTATTGGTACTTACTACTTAAGATAGTATAATAAATGAAAATGAAGTTTTTCATATTTTAACATCGGTGTTGTAGACCTAAATAACTAGTTGATCCAGTTTTGTGTTTACACATCAATGCGAATAGGGGAAAAAAATTTATGTTTGCCTTTGTAGGACATAAAATTCTTGAATTATTGTAACATTACATAACTGGAAAATGGTGGGTAAAGAAAAACGAGGTTATGAAACGAATAATCATTGAATTCGAATTTAACAGATTTAACATAATATCCATGGTTTCCTAAATACTCAATAATTAACATTAAATATTATAGCAGGGTATACAGTAAAGATTTTCTATTTTTTCAAAAAGCATAGATAGTATTATGTACTACGAATACACCGTATTTTCATTATAAAAAAACGTTTAAGTACTAAGTCACCTAACCGTAAAATACGTTACTAAAGTCTCGTGTGTTGAAATAAACATAATAATATATTATACATACATACGTTAGGTGCTTTTGCCTTTTGTATATAAAACATGTGTGTGCGTACTATGTGGGTAATGTCTACACGCGTATAACTAAAGACTATAAAGTTTTAAGTGGAAATTATAACAAACGGTATAATATACATTAAATGACAATGCGCCTATTCTACAAGAAAGTCAATCTAAGTGGGTGTATAGTGTTTTCAAAGTCACATTAAAATAGTGTTCGACAAAATGAAACTCCATCCTAATTGTCAATGACGTAAATAAACATGCTGTTTTAGAAATTCATTTAAGGCCCTTTAAGATAACGTTCGACGTTTCCGAAACAATTAATGAAGCACACATTTTATCAGTTATCCATTATCACAAAACATATAATATACCTTAGTTAAACCATACGTTTCATAAAAGTTTGGTCACGATATTAATAGTAGTACCAGATGTGGATTTAGAGGAAAGAGAATAATTCTAATGGGCATTACATTTGAAAATAATATATATTATTATATATTATTATACAGTAAATAGCACATACATCTTAAATAGTCTTTAATGTTGTTTAATAAAATTATTTTGTCTCTTTCTATAGTATATTAGGTACTACAATTATTTAAAAAAAATATAGTACCTCTCCCATTTCAGATTCCTAGATTCACACCTGCGTTATGTACCTACTGAACACTGTAATATTATTATAGTTGATACATATATAAGGAGAAACAAAACAAAATTGATTTTACAATTGTATTGATATTTTATTTCAAAAATAATAAATAAAAATTGACGGTTTTTGTATACGATTTTATTGTTGTTTTCGTAACAATTGAAATACTACGCGTATAAATAATAAACCGGGCAAGTAACTAATTAATTTTATCATTTATTTAATGAAATTTAATTGTACTATAGCAATAAATACCGTTATATATTATATTATATTGTGTTCTTTATTGTAAAGACTTTATCTGGACTTATTTTTTTAATTTCATTGTAAGAAATTATTAATTTATTTTTGTATTTTATTTAATAAATGTCACGTAGAGGGTTAAATATACAATATAATTTACACAAAACCGGTATTTAATTATTTAGAAACAACATTAATACACATTTAAATAATATTAAACAAAGCATAGCACACATTATTGTATAAACTATTAACAGTACACAATAATATTATTATACATTTATACTTATCTGCAAGATTACTAATTATAATGATGTTATGTTTGATTTGAATACATTTTATCAGAAAAGCAAAAGTAAATTTCTCCTTCTAATATAACGTGTGATGATGAGAACAATAAAATGTTCACTCGTGTATATTATGCGCATTTAATTAATTTCCAAACGCATAATTCAACAACGCCATGTTGTCTAATTTGTTCATGGTCATTTAACAATGATATTTGAAAACTATGGACTTCGATAAAATTAATTAAATCAAATTTATTCGCGAGTTTTTGGATATCTATAATTTACATTACAGTACTTATATACCTTTGTCATAGTCGCTGATTTATATTTTAAAGCTATAAAATGTATATAATATGAAAAATAATATATTTTTCTATTTTAAATGTGCATCGTATTTATTATTATGTAATATTCTGAAGTTTTAAAATAGGTTTACGGTCACTACTCCTCCACTGTGGCATTAACGATTTACAGTTAATTAACGGTCAGAATAAAGGGATGAAGATTCAACCCTAATCGACAACACTATGCTACCGAATTTTTCGTTTGTTCCTTCCGACCCCTAATCCAGCAAGGTTAGATTAAAACCACACTGTTACCCTCACAAGGTGGCCTTTTTCAATTATTATTTTATTTTATTATTTTTTTTTTTTTTTTTTGCTTTTACCAAGCGCGCTTCGTGTGAGTGTTTGCGTTTTCTTTTTCTTTCACTTTTATTTTTTATCCACTTAGATTCGTGACCAAACAAACCATTAACAACGCGTGAACGAACCTTGTCATGGCATATCGACCATACTACCAAAAAATGAACGGTTTATTGTATAAAAGATGGAATCATGAAAATATGTACTTAGTCGATGATCTATTGGTATAATACTTATAGATACCTTATAAGTATTTTATTCTCTTTTTTATTTTTTTATTTATTTATTTTTAAAGGAACATGACAATGAAAGCTTGCAGTCAATATAATACATTATATTATGTAATAGAAAACATTTTTTTTTTTATAAAAATGTGTTTGTGGGTCCTCATCTCAAGAACAAATGAAAAAAATTGAATAGTAGACTTCACCTACTTAGACCCTTACTAAGATCTAACATCAACATTCAAAACAAAATCCTTATAAACAAATGCTTCCTCCAACCCTTATGGACCTATGGCATTGTACTTTGGGGCCCTGCCAAAAAGTCGAATACTCTAAAGATCTAGGCATTCCAATCAATTTGTCTACGTATCATTGCCAAAGGTCTATGGTACATAATGAACAAACTATTTCACGATAACCTCCTAATCAAAATAGTCCACGACAAAGCCATCAATTTCTAAAAAAGTTTCCATGGAAAACTCTTCATGAACCACAACTCCATCATCTCACATCTGGCCTCTAAGATACTTCCAGAAAACTCCGTAAGACGCTTCAAACGCAATTGATGTAGAGATCTTCTCAACTTTTAAAATATTGTTATATCATTCATGAAAATACTATAAATCCTTGTAAAAGATGACTTGATTTCGAGTCATCCTTCAAGTTTTGCAAAGCCGAAAGTATTTTATTTTTTACCACATCATATTTACGTATTGTATATAATGTACAGATTGTAAACTCTCAATAAACGCTATTTTTCTAAAAAAAAAAAAAAATGTGTTCATTAATACGATTTTAAATTAATAACTTGATAATATTATATAATATAATCAATGCGAAAAGCGATTAACTTTGAGATTATTATAACATTTCAAGTATAAAATATAATTATATGTATAATCATAAAATTTTATATTTGTATATTATGTTAAAAGACAATTTTGAAAGTAAATTAGGCAAAGACCTTGTATGTATACGCTATACATAAGAAAAAAATAAACATAATTTTATCTACCTACCAATATACTTTGATAAATATATATATGTATTATGTATATATATATTTAATATTACATAATCGCAAATGGAAATAAATTCAATTTAAAAATAGAATAAATAATAAAAAACAAAAAGTGTAACTTACTTTGTTATATGCTTATATGTATATTTATTAGATTTCGAAAGCATCTCGTCATTGATAGTGTCTCATATGCCTAAATTTAAGAACAGTTTATGTTATTTAATATTTTTATTATTAATAGTATTTCATAATTATGTATATCAAACTGATTTCTACTAAAAATATTGCAGTACAAAATTAGTTTTTTCTTGAGAGACGAGAGAGAGAGAAAATCATCTCATAAATATTACGTCTTTACAACTACTTGTACAAATTGAAAATAATATGATTAAAATATACATGGAAATATGATTATTATGATAATTCTCATATATTATAAATTATTAGACAACTAATAATAAGTCAAGAATTCAAATGCTGATCACAAAAACCAGAATACTAGGAGTTAAAAAATAATGTTTTTTTTTTAAACTATATTCCATGATATTACAATAATATTATATGCGATAGGATGATTTATCATTCGATTAGTACGTTCAGGTTAGTAGGTTTGTATAATACTGTCTCTATACGGAAGTGTTGCTCGTCATTATCGAGCATACTACATGTATACTTATATCTATATATTATATATGTTATGTTTTCGTAGATATAATATGCAAAGGTATCCTATTCGCGCGAGTTTATCGGAAGTTCGCATCCATTGGTACCGGCAATGACGATACCGTTACCGCGTATAACGGTAGTCCGGAATCGAGAAGATAAGTACCAATACCTATATAATATGTACAATATATACGTAGAAGTGTGCTTTGAGATATTAACGACATTAGCATTATATTTTTCCCCCGACAAAATTAGCGTGTACATAGTAGTGTGTACAACGCAACTATTTTCGTATGATGACTATTGCAGCAAATACCTACATTAAGCAACCGTTAGAGATGTTTATGTGTTGATAACCTAATCTAATCTAATTATTATGACGTTTGAAAATACGTGTATTTTAAACATCTCTCCGAGCAATCAGAGAAAGAAAAATAAACGATCAATAGACAATAGACGTGCATAACATATTCTATTATTTATATATACGTTTAATAATTATTAATGGTATTATTTAGTAGGTACCTTATAATCTATAAAGCTTGTAATCAATTTTGAACGTCGATTAAAATCTTTAATAACAATAACTATCAAAAAAAAAAATTATATTAAAATTATATACAATATTGATAAATATAGAAAACATTAAAAACAAGTTGATATATATCAAAATAATAATTGTTTTTTATTTTAAATTTTTATATGAAATCTATTTAAAATTGTAATTAAAATTTAAAATTCAACAATTTCTAATAAATTATAATTTATAAGTTAATAGTTACTATTTCTTTTTATCTTATCTGGCCTGTTTCACACACACATGAGAACAACAAATAGTCCAACGCGTATGAAATTCGTGAATTTGTCCTCTACTTGCAATTAAAATTGTGTTTAAACTTTCTAACTTATCATAAAAATATTTAAATCGATATTGTTATACAAATTAAAATCATGAAATTTAATTTTGATTAAAAACCTTGGTGTAAAGTTCAAAATACTATTTGTGTATCATTAAAAATATTATGTTACATATAGTGTGCGCATTTCGCGGAGTTCAATATTTCATTTTTAAAATTTAAACACATCAAACACAGGCTTAGTTTATACAATGTTGAAAAGAAATATAATATTATAGCTATTTAAATTAATAAATGGCTTTAATTTTTAATTAACGTTGAAATTCTAAAATAATAAAGACTATTTTTTTGTTGAGAAAACAACTAGTAATTCTAGTGATCATATATTTTGTTCAGTTTTACGAGAATTTCTCAAGTTTTAAAAAATCTTAAACAGCTTTCCTGACGTTTTGACTTTTGAATCGCTTCAAATATTGGACAATGGTACAGACTGAATATTTTGACCCATCAGTATAATATTCGTCATTTACAGACATGTACAGAACTACATAAAAGTGATTTGAGTGCATTTCACTAGAAAGCTGAAGTGTTGTTGGATAGAACATCTATGTAATGTAGCAGTTGATAATAATGTATTCCTTACATAGAATATAGTGTGATAAAATAAGTGATAGTATTGTTAATGACTAATTAAAATAATTACGATATTATTTATTTAAATCAAACACAAAAGACACTTAGTTTTTAAAATAATTTATAACATGATTAACAAGCTAAAAATGTATACGAAATACAATCATGTATACATTTTTTTATGAGATATTTTATTTATTGAAACATTAAAATAATAATATATCCTTGAAAAATATATGAAAACTGTTTTCTAATCCATAATAACTCGAAGTTCTAGACTTTATTCACAAAATATTGTGTACGTTTTTTAAATGGAAAACTATAAATTTACATACATAATTATGAACATACTAAATATAAAATTATAAAGAAACCCAATACATAATAATTCATAGTAACCTATATTTTTTTTTAATTAGATCAATTGATGAATATTATTTATTATTTCCAGTTTAATATACCGATAAGAGATATTTATGATTAATAACTCTATTATATTCTCTTAAACCAAAGTTAAACTTTGAAAAGTTTTATTATTATTTGTCCCTTATATTTTGGTACTCAATTATCCATTTTTTATTTTATTTTAAAACTATTTTATATGTAAAATTTGTTAGTGAATTCAGATCTTATACAAAATCTGTTTCCCGGTGAGTTTTCAAAAAAAAAAAAATAAAAAAATCAGGACGCTGAAAAATGAAATAAAAAAAAGTATTTATAATTTATTCGTAACATTAACTTAGGATAGGTTTGTAATGAAAACAAAAACAAATCAGAACACGTTAAATTTATTTCTATAATTTTTATTCATAAATAATTGCGTAAGTTTTTTTTTTTGTTTTTAGTATGTTTTATTCGTATGATTTGAATATGTATATTTTTTATTATAAGATATAAGAAAATGTCATTAAAATAAAAACAAGTGGACACTTGATTTGAAAAATAATTGTGTTATATATATATATATATATATTAAGGCATAGGTTGAATAATAATTATCATAACATCGTACTATTTTAGTGATGGATAAACCTATTTGAGTTTGACAAATTATGTACTGCAGTGCATAATATTTAAATAATAATTTATTGTTAGCAATAAAATTATGATAGTCAGTCGATGTTTAATCTTTAATCACGATAAAAATAAACAAATAAGTTTTTTATCAAATTTAAATTTCAGCAAAACTATATTAAACATTTCTCACAATAATATTATTCATAAAAATAAAAATAACAATAATAATAATTTAAGCAAGATTTCTTATTACAAAATGTTCATACGCAAATTTAATAAAAATAAATAAAGTTTGCACGTATAGTAAAGTGCACCGTTTGGTATGGGCAAATATTATTACAACATAACTTTTGTTTCCACTTCGCTCGAATCCACACTAAAAATAATACGATTTTAAAACACATTTTTATCTCCAGCTAACACACCAGTGCATGTTTCATAGTGAAACCAAAACACTAGAGTCACTTGATTGACATTACATGATATGTATGGCTATAAATCGGTAAACAAACTTCCAGAAACTTTTTTTTATTCCATTCGTCTATAACTGTAAGTCCGTGCCACCTACGTGTAGTCGATCGAACCATATTCTGTAATACATATAACACAACGATAAAGCATGTGCTCGAAGTTGAACAACTAAATGTCGCTAAACTCGTGAAAATGAATAACTAATAATTATAGAAATAAAAGTAAATTAAAAAACATCTTAGTCACTCATTCGTCGAGGGCTTACCTCTACCCTCCTTTCCGACCGAAGATTAAGTCAGTACGCCGAGTGCAATGAATATAACTTAACCGTAGTCTTTATAATAGTGTTGCATAATAATATTGTTATTATATAATATATAAATAGTATACGCGCTGTATAAGAAAACGACGAGAGGCTTATAGAGAATGCTGTGAATAAAAACGGCCATTTTCACGTGCTACTCATAAACATTCAAATGTTTCTCGAATATAGGGTTTTAAGAAGGAAAAATGGGCAAATCCTTTAAAAAGATATCACGGAGCGGTTCCGAGAAGTCACGTAAATTTGTTACGCCATGGATTTGTTCGTATTTTACGATCTTAATTTCGAGACAAAAACAGATATTATATGAATGCATTTATTTCGATGGAAAACTGTTTTGTTTTGTAGATATATAACATTAAAACGATTTTCAACAATAACTACACGACAGAAAAACGTATTAGTATTATTCGTAATCAGACTTGTCTGTTTTTAATCATTTACTTCTTTCGAGTACGCCTTGAACAGCGATTCTTTAACATACATAGGTTTTAAAACGATAAAATCTCGACTATACTATTTACTATAATACTATAATATTATTCCTGTGTAATACACGACACGATCAGTATTACGCAACTCATCAGTGAGATTCTGTGATTATTATTTTATTGTTTTTTTTTTTTTTTTTTAATGAAAATATTTGTATTGTATTCTGAAATATGTAATATTTTATTTTTATCAATGTTATAAATTTCATGAGATAAAATTACTTTTAAAAAGTATTTACTTTTATTTAATTTCTAAAATAAAATTGCACATCCTTATTTCAAACATCGTATAAGGAAACTATGGTCGTTTATTTCATAAGAATTTAAAATGCTAAAATACCACGATTATGTGAAAGGTACTCGTCTATATACGGCCTCATTTTATCAAAATTGGGTATGATTGAAAAACAATGAAAAACTATTGATTATTTATTATTCGGTTTATTTTATACATAAACACTTTAGAAAAATATTGTTCTTGTAAATGAGAAAATAAAAATATGAGATACAATATTTATGTTAATAAATCTGAAACTCGCTAAAATTTAACAACATTAAATTGTATATGCTTTTTTAGGATCTAAGAAATTCAGAGAAAAAATGAATGCATGCTGTACTTGAATCAGTTAAATCATATACTTATAAAAATTACATACCATATATTTTATTTGAGATTAGTATGTTAGCAAGCAGAGCAGGTGCAGTGGTAGTAATAAAGTATAATTGGCGAGAAAACTTGACATGCCATTTATTAGGCTTACGATGTTATGTTTAGTGTTTACGTAAAATTGAGTTTTAAATCACAACCTTTTTTATCCCATGTGTATTTCGCACTCGAGATCAGAAAGCGACAATTTTTTTTCACTCTCTCGGGACAATCATTAGTTACCACTTAGAAATTCGGAAAATGTAGCAGTCTTATCATCGCTGATAGTTTGCTGATTTTCTTTCTGACAACTTAAATTTTAGTTTCCACAGTGAAATATTCAAATTTCATTGAAGAGAAATCATATTCAAATGTTTGAGTAAACTAACGAGTGATTGTTAAACAAATTTCAGTGATACTTTTCAATTACACATAATATATAATAATATATTATTATAATTCCGTAATTGATTTACATTTAAAATTTATTTTATCGACAAATATCACAATATAATGCTAAAATATCTAAAGTAAAATGATTAACATTAAAAATACCTATAAATGTTAATATTCCGTGATTACAATTTAAACTGTTATATTTTTTGAAGTATGCCTATCTATTCAATATTCATCAACCCGTTCTGTTCTAAAAAATACGTTTTATGCAAATGAGTAATAAAAATAAAAAATGATGTGACCAGTAGATAATAATGTTTTCATTAATAATATTCAAAAGCGTCAATGACCTATCTTGTATCTATAATATGTGTATTATACTAACATACTTTTAGCCTCATGTTTTTTCTTTTAATACTAAAATATCAAAACCAATGACATGATATTTTTAATCATAATATTCATAACTAACTAACTACTCGTTTGATGTCTTAATTTTATACACTGAAATACTCTAAATAATATTCTTCTTTGGAATGTGTAATAAATAATGAATGTTTTCATTCAAAAAAGCAAAAACATAAAAAATTATGATAAAAATATACAATTTTTTTAAACGTTTTTTGTGATGACTTAAAATGATACTAAAAAAAATTGTTTTAAAACATAAATAGATTTTAAAATTATTAATGTTATTCGATGATAGCAATGTAGTGTATTTATTTAACAACGTCTACTAAAATAAATTATCTTAAACCTTTGAAAATAATTTCATAAAAAATACATACAAGTCTATGTTATTCTCATATTGAAGAAAAGCAAACACAATATCATTCTCACGTGATCGACTGATTAATTGTTCAATTTTTTACTAAAAATGCATTCAACGTCTTTTATTGGTGGCTTCATGATACAAAATTTGTCCACACAGTACATACAATCACAGAGGTCGTCATGGAAGAAATTACAATTCAAGTCGTGTTTTAATATGAGAACATATGTTATATTGACACATGCTATGAGAATTTACAAATAAATCTGTGGTACGGTAAGCATTGATAGATCTTAGAGGACAACAACTTACGATTAAGATGCGATTAACCATAATTAATTATTTATTTTCCCTTCATATTTCATACTCAACCTGTGATTGGCCTTTCTCATCTTATACATCTACAGTGCTCTGTTTCCCATTTTTTTACTTTGACAGCTATTTTCGTTTCATTATTTATTTTACCTATCCATCTCTTTTTCAATTTTCTTCTTCCTTCCTTTCCTAAATTAATAATTTTCATAGTTAATAAATCCTCTATTCTGAGTCAACTCCTGATCAAAACATCCTATTCTTCCTCAGTTTTCTAACAAATGGTGTCACTCCATACATTCGTAATAGCATTGTCATCTTTAATACATTCTCCATATTTCAGTTTTCTTATGTTTATTATTCGATCGAACATAACTATTATACAAATAATACTCACCCAAAATTACTGCTTACGGTTACCTATTTTTATTCAATCACAACCCCTGCACTTGTATTTTTATACAAAGTTCTTACATATTAAAATTTACCCAGGGGAGCAACAAAAAGTGTTTGCTATGCTATTCTACTAAAATAGTAAAATATTCAAATTATCAGTAAAAATAGGTTAATAATTAGCACATAATAGTAATAAACGCATCATTATAATATTATCGTAAACACGTATTATAAAATATATTTTTGTGTATATATGCACAATAATTTTATGTTTAAGTCGTCCTTGAATGCAAAATAATACGTTTGTTATAAGATTAGACACCTATAAAGTTGTAATAATTTAATTTTATGTTAACGAGCCAATTATATTTTAGGTTTTAGAAGTTAAATATACATTGATGTATACAACTATGGATCGCGTACTAAATACTCCATAGATAATTTGTTTAAATATATTTTTAGTTTGCCAAATTTGTCACCAGAAGAAATAAATATAATATATTTAATATCTGTCGTTTTACACTTTTACCTAATGAAATATTATTCTTGTACCATGTTTTCGCATTATATTTTTTACCCAATTCAAACTTGAATCTATCTTTATGGACTAGAAAACCAAATTATAGACAAAAATAATGAATGAAACTAAATTTGTAATAACTAAAATCGCATTAAGTAATATAAGTTCTAATATAATATGATCTGAGTTTGTAATACTGCCAACGCCGTCCTATGATTTAAATCCATCATAGCTCTACTAACGAGTCGGACAAGAATTATGCACTACATAATCCCCGCAAATATCATCAAGACAAACAAATCATAGCATTAAAATACGTGCCAGTATACATTATTTATGTAGGTTAAAGTATTATTATACTTTAATACTGTATACGTGAGTAATAGTGAAATGGCCATAAGAATATTATATAATATATAAATGAGACTTCAAACATGATGTACCTACATAGGTTTTTTCACGTAAATATAAAACTTTATAATTGCAGATTTTTTTGAAAATGATGAATTTAAAAGAAAAAAAACTAAAGGCGTTATAAAATGTTTTCTGAGTTCCTAATCATATTGATTGTTTGTATTGGCTGATTAAAATAGATCTTAAATAAAAATGACAAGTAATTTAGTAATTAAAACTAAGCTATTTGTATAATTTGCATAGATATGTTTGGGAAAGTGTTTTAAACAATAATAAGTATTGCTTTAGGCCCCTTGTTTTTAGATGAAAAATCGATATTTACAATACTGCTCAAAGAAATAAGAATAAATGCTCATTTTGTTAACATGTTTAATAAGTACAAAAATAATTTTAATACAATCAAACTTATGCTATTTTAAAATGAAAGCATTAAAGAGGATAATATCTTTGCTTCAAACGACATATCAATATAACACGTTAATTTGTTTCAAAACTAGAATAATTAAAAATGCAAATTTTAAGATACATGTCTAAGTATTTCAATAGCATATAATATATTTTTATCACTGTTCAAAACTTCCCACAGCCAAAATTCAAAAGTATTTTCAATACATTTAACATAAATTGCATTAAATAACTTCCCAGAAGAGATAATAAAATTTACCAATATATTCAATCGGAATCAAGATAATTAGGAAGAAGTTTAGAGTATTGTCACGTTATCGACGAATTTATGTTAATAATACCGTAACGCAGAGAAAAAATTACAACTGTAGAAGTATAAATGTAGAAAATTCTCAATGTCTCCCTCAATTATAATATATTATATCATTGAATATTTAAACGATTTTTTACATTTTTATTTGTAATGGTAAATTGGTAAAATGTATATTATGACAAGTGTGTACGCGTAAAATAAAAGTTACTGATTTTTTTTTTTCACAGAATGTTTTAATCATTAAAAAATATTCATAAGAGCATGATATAAATTATGTATACATAAATAATAAATAATATAATTACAACATCATTTTAAACAACTACATATTCATAGTCGGGCACTAACTATTTAAAAATTTAATTTCCTAATATTAACTAGTTTAATTGACTATTGAACCTTACTTATCAAGTAATGATTTTAAATTTTTGGTTATTATGGATTTTTAAATTAATTACTGTAAACATGGTTTTAAATGTAATTAATAACTTCTGGTCTATACCAGTGATCACTAAATAGAGACTCGTGGACCACATACGGTCCCCGAACAAATTTTATCCGGCCCGTAGACAAAGAATAAATAACATATTATATTTAATAATATAAAATTTTCTCATTACATCCAATTTTAAAATAATACCCATTATATGTTAAAAATTATATGTACTTAACATTTTGATGACCCGCAAAAATTTTTCAGATTCCTAATGTGGCCCTTCAAAAGTATTAATTGGTGACCCCTGGTCTATACTATACTAGAACCGATAATATTGGTGTAATATTCTTCAATAAAATATTGTTATATTTAGATAAACACAAAATACTCTTATCGTTTATCTACGTACCGATTAAAAAACTAGATTAACTATTTTTTAAGCCAAGTCAAGTTAATATTAGTTTTCATATTAACTTAAAGCTTGGCGAATCAAATGTATTGTTTGTTAACAATTAATTTTATGGTCTTGTTTTTACTTATCTTAACTTGAGTTAATTATTTTAATCAACTTGCGCCAATCTTTATTTATATTTTTACGGTACGGAGAGTAAAAAAAAATAATAATATATATGGGGCGGTGGATATTGAGGGGGTGAAAAAGAAAAAAATATATCACAATAGAATCGCAGATTCTTTGTAAGGGGCATCGTCGAATCACGTAGTTCCAAAACGCTTGCGGGCTTTTCCATAATTTGTAATTGTTATGCAAAATAGTATCGTATGTGGAAAGAGTCCAACCATCTTTAAGTATCCGGTAAACATAGTCCACCAAGGTACACGAAATATAAATTATTATTATAGACGGTTCATCAAAACCGTGATTATCATATTAATAAAACCGTGTCACATCATCATATCTAGTGAGTAATAGTGGAGAGTGGTGAATAAAAAATAGTTAATTTATTTTGTTCCATTATTTTATTTTATAACCGGACGATTGGTTTTTGATTGTCGGCAATCCGCGTAAAAACCCGATTTGGCGAACCGAATAATTGAACGACCAGTGGTTGTACGATAGAAATTCTTTTACGCCAATTTAGCATGTTTTATAGAGCAAGCGAGACGAGTGTTGTGCGAAATTTTTTTGGCGTATGATCAACGAAACAATATCATAATAATGAAATTATCATAGTCATAATATTTCGATTAGCAGTGGTTGTCATTTTATAACCAATATCCATTATAAACGTGCGAAATAAAAAAAGTGAACCACGATCGTATTGCGAAAACTCGCAATTTTCGCATCTTTCAGTGTAATATCACTCCAGTATATATAGAGAATCTTGGATCAGCTTCTAACTAAAAAAAACCTAAGCTAACCAACCTCTAAAAAAAAACTACTTAGTTCAGTCGCAAACTGGCTTTCCGATTCTATTTTTATCTTAGTACATCTTTCATAATTATTATTGTATAATATGTATTATACGTAGACATAATTTTAGTTCAATACATATTTATATATATTGTAAAAGATACGTGAATATCTAAATAACTCAAGTACCATTCTCAGTTGCATCAATAGATAATAATTTAATAAGTATATTTAGATACAACAATTAAAAAAATTAATTAGTTGACACATGTTTTTGTAAAATCAATACATTCATCGCTTTTATAGAACTATGGACAATTTGGAAAATTTGTACCGCGTCCCTTAATACAATTTAGAAACGTTGCGCTCACGTGATGTAGTACTCGAGCCATAAACCTACGAATATTATTGAGATACATAATATTATAGCAATATTGTATACCACCTGCTTAATCAATACCACCACCCCCGTCTCATCGGACGGGTATTATTTAATTCAATTAAGTGCATTCGTGTACTGAAAAGGTGAGTAATTCGATCATGTTAATCATAAATAATTAACATTATCTATACACTACCGGCCATGCAACTCAAGAGTCGATTAATTTTCCTGACGAATAATAACCGTTTTAATTACCAGACATTTTGCGCGACGTCAAGTGTTTTGTTTCGCTCTCCATGTTGACGTAAGTTGTTGTACTATTCTTGTCCCCATTCCCAGTAAAAATTATTTACATACAAAAAATACATAAATTGAATAATATTTTGTGCGTCATGATAAGCAAACAAATATTTCTTTTGGATTTTGAGCAAATGAATGTATTGATTTTACAATGATGTATTAGATGTATTATTTTTATATTTTTTGTTTCTGTGATTATTTATTAGGGTTGTAAAAATGCTTCGATTTTCGACTTTGGGGGTGGTTTATGATAACGCATTAAAAAAAAAAAAAAAAAACATTAAGAAGAAACGGGAATTTTTACACTAAATCGGTTTTAGACAAAATTATTTCTTTATTTTGTTAAGAAAACGAGGCTTGAAATATTAAAACCTCATAAGTAGTTCACATTGAAATTTAAAAATCTAAAAATTATAAATAATAAACATAAATATTTGTATACAATATAGACATCTAAAGATTAAATTTGACGAAAATACGTCATGAATAATGTTGTTATGCATTATTTTGTAAAAATTCAAAAACATTACTCGTGAATCGTGGAATCGTGGACTTGTACAAATATGTATTTTTACTTTACTCAACGATATTTTAAAAATTGTTAATTTAATTTTACTTATTATAATCTATTTATATATCATGAATCTGTACGCACTGCTTTACGGAAATGTAGTATTGACTAACAAGTTAATTACTACTATATAGTTCCGTATTAATTATATTTATTATTACTTAATTAATTCAAATAATATTAGTAATAAAATAAATAAAATGTTTACGGAAAAAAAAAATTAACCTACCGTAATACTAATAATAAAATTAATTAAGTACTTTAATAGTAGTATCAATAAACATATCATAAAATATACTTAGTGAAATAAATTTAACACGTCCATTGCACTGATCCACTTGTCATCTACTATATCTCTAGTAGAATAGTAACAACTTTTTCATCTCTTCATTTTTTATTTTTTTCGTTTTTATTTTTGTTCACTTAGTATTATTATACTTAATAGTTTTATTCCATAAAAACCTATAGCGCTACTATGTACGCGTGCACCGATTTATACTGAATTTTTTAAATTGCTTTTTTAAAAACGCGTCTTTATTGCGAGATCTTAAAAAGTTACTATGTTTGATTAGTTTAGGATGCTGCATAAGTATCTGTGAATATATATTTATTCAAAGTAATATTAATTTCACGTTTATCAAACACGTGTGCATCGAATATAATAATTTCGTAGAAATTTACGTCACATCAATAAAATATTAATGTATTATGTGCATAAAATAATGCAAAACAAACTATATTATTATTGTTTAAGTTTTTAAAAATACATATTTTACTTTATAATATATCACCGAACATCGCCGATTATTATAATTTAAAATTTTCCAAAAGTTGTTGACTATTAAAATACTATTATAATAAGATTTGTTGTGTATATACTATATAGTATATAGTATAGCATACAGTAGAGTATGTACGAGGAGGGATCCGGCATTCTACCACTTCCCCATTGACATTTAAAAGATTTATAATTATATTCAATCTTGTATTTTTACGTCATTATAAATAATAATAATATTATAAAGCTTTGTACATGGTTTTCATAATTAATAATAGAAAGATCAACGTATTTGGAGAAAAAAAAAAATTCCGAAAAAAAATTTTAAATTTTAGAAAATTATAATTTCATGAAAAGAATCATAAAAATTTGAGATACTTACTGAAAAATAATTCCATATTTATTTACTAGAATTAATTTAGAAATTAATAATAAATACGTAACTACGATATTATTTTGATAGAATTTCATAGTTAATAGCTAATTTTTTATTGATTTAATTTATTTTAAATTCTGAGTAAAGCGATAAATCTGTATTGATGATGTAAAAATATATGTTTATTCATATTAGTTATTATGTTTTGGGGCGATAAAAATATATGTAGTTTTTTGTATTCAATAATGAATGAATCCAATTTTCATACATACAGAACAGTGACTTAATTAGCATCTATTTTATAGTAGAACGGTAGCCATTTTTTTAACTTTTTAGTACTAAAGATAATTTTTATAAGAGTGTGGTATAATTAGGCATTACATTATTTGAGATCATCATAAGCCATATGGGAGCTATAAAAACTAAATTGCTAAGTATTAGAAGAAGGTTGATGAAAATCAGACAACATTTAGGTTAGTGATGTGTAAATTTACCTCCCCTTCCAACATCTTTTATGTTGAAAATACAATTTTTCAAATTATATAAAATGGATTTTAAATATTTTAAAACTATTTTCAAAATATTGGCAATGATTTAGAGAAAATAAGATAAAATGCTGATGGTAGGTCAACTCCACACTGCAAAATTATCTGGTCAACGTTGAAAAAAATCATTATTTATAAACACGTCGACGCGGATCTACATTACTAAGCGATATACGTTACTGCAGTGCACCGCTATCGTATTATAAATATTATATATACTACATACACGCGTTTTCATTAGAACTTCTCTATATTATATCGTATCTAATAGCACGAAATACGAGCTTACCGCGGCGTGATCTATATAATATGACGATACACCTTTATACACAAGGACGCGCAAGCTTGCGTATTATTATTGATGAGCTCTCCGACGCGATAAAGATGTCTCTCGAGATGTATAAGTGAAAGTTTGCCACGGCAGTAACGACTCGGCAGATATATCATTTTCTCGGGCCCCGCCGTATATAATAGATCAGTTTCGAGGTACCTACCTACGATATTTATGTTATATATATGATAACGTTATAATATGCTTTACAATAATATATACTACCTACACGATGTTCGTTTTCTGCCAGTCGGTATACGTATAGTATCGCTAGCGTGCTTCTCGATTGATGGCTATTTCCTTTGGACGCGCTAGTATATAATGATAAAAGTTTATAATAAACCTTTTCTCAGACCTTTAATCTCATGTGCTCATACCACCTAAGATTGTTATTCATCATTGCTCATCGGTACCTCGTGTAGAATACGTGTTTTCTTTGTTGACTAACAGTGGTATACATACACTATTATTATCATTAATTATTATTACCACAATTCATTTTGCTCCTAACAAAGTCCATAAAACTCCGATTCATTAATAGGCCATATTATAGGATCACACGCGTTTAATGATATGTGCAATTTAATAATGTTTCATCTAGAATAATTCATCAAGTAAATTAAATAAATAATTTTTAATTATATTTGGAAAAAATATTATTAAACATTTTTATTTTATATTATTTAAAAAAAGTTCACCTAAATCATAGTTATTAGTATAATATTGCTATAAAATACTTTTTGTACTTAAAATTGAAAAAAATAAAATTATAATACTCATAGTACCATTAGTACCTATAGATGTTGTCTAAACCATTGATTTTAAAATCATTAAGTGAACTTAATTTTTGGATTACATGTGTAAATCATAACAATTTTGTATGATTTCCTCTCTAGATAGAGTTTTTAAAGAAAAACGAATTTAATTATAACAACCAATATAAAAAAAAAAAAAAACATTATCAAAAATTTGAAAAACCTCAAAAATCATTATTTTAGTTCTTTCTCGATATTTATAATGACATAGATTGGATACAAAATTGTTTTGTGAACAAAAAAAACCTGTCATGTTATCTGTGTTGGAATATGAAAACTTTATTGAAAACATGTCATCTTTAAAACAAATATTTGAATCTGGATCTTTAAACGAGTTTTGGATTGAACTTAAGGACGAATACCCATTTCTAATTATAAAAGCTAATTTAACTCTAATACTTTTTATAACAACTTACCGTTGTGAGGCAGGTTTTTCCGCTTATGATTATACTAAAAGTAAATTGGATGTCTATCCAGATCTAGGAATTTTTCTGATATAAAACCTAATTTTGAAACTATTGTAAATCAAATAATGAAACAGTTACATTATTCTCAATTAAAATTATATTATAAAATCTAATTAATTATAATTTGTTAAAAATAAATATTTTTAATGATTAAATAATACATTTTTGTTATTTTAATAAATACAATTTTGATTGAAAATTATTATTATTCAATAAAAAATAATCATTAACAATATCGTTTAAACATTTTTTTGGAGTATTGTTTTTTTTTTTGTTTTTAGAAAAATTGGAGTCGAGTTGAAATTAAAGGCATTGGAGTTCCACAAAACACAAAATATTTCTTAAGGATACCGTGGTCGTAAATTTTTGAGAAGCACTGGTTTAAGGAATGTTCTGTAGTAATTCCGAAATCTTTTTTTTTTTTAATGAGAACTAAGCTTTTTATTGTCAATTTCTCAATAAATATTTATATTTTTTAATGATGATATAACTAAATTAAAATTAGAATAAAGAAGTAATCCTTGAATCATTAAAATGTATGTACAAATAAATAATGATAATAGTTTATGACGGATAAAAAAAATATGAGATATTTAATATTGAATATAATAATACCTATGAATATTGAGATAATTTTCACAAATTTTAAAATGTTGATTAAATAATATTAATAACTATAATTTTTGAATTAAATTATTATAGTTCTTGCAATTCATATATTTCAAACCTGTATCCAATTATTATAAAGCTCAATAACATTAATATAACAAAGTCAAATAATTTTATTTAAATTGTTTGTTTAAATTTTGAATCATATGCATCAACATTTTAAAAACAATTAAGAAGTTACAGATAAAAGGGATTTTTTCATAAAAAAAAAATGTATATTTATTAGATAACATAACAAAATTAATTAAAAATAAATACGGAGGCGAGTTCTGAGACATGGTTGGTGAATAACCATAATAATATATAATATTATACTCGAAGTTTTTTTAAATACATAGATTAGATACTATTATGATAGCAATAATAGCTAAGCTTCCACATATCTAATATGTTGACAACGAATAGCAATTTCTTTCGTTTAATCGATTTGGTCGTGTGAAAGAAGAAGGTGAAACCGAATGCAGCCAGTATAAAACATTGAAATTATGTATTATATTATAAAATTATATTACTGACTATGATGGTTATTAATATAATAAAGCGTGACTTCTAGTAATAATGGTTAAACTAATTCGTATATTATTTATGCACACATAATAAATGCATTGTGACGCACAGCGATCATATTTTCACTTCAGTGGAAGCATAGAAAGACGAAATGGGAAAATATAATAGAAAATAAATGAATATTATATTTTATAAAAAAATAAAGAAAATACACATAACGGATTCCATGACCACATATTTAACCTTTTTAGGTCAGACAAAGATCTAACAATCGATAAAATGTCATTTCCGCAAAATTATTATTAAATTCTGTTGGTCGATCGCACTTGTACTTAGAGTTGTACGTGTATGTGTGTATATTGCCAGTTAAATTTAAAACTTTATTGGTGTCTTTATTATACGTATCATGTTCAATGTTATACTACAAATTACAATACATTATTAACGTTCTTCTTAAAATGCTCAACTCAGTACTAAATATAAGTAGTAAATATATAATTGTTATTACACGTAATGTATTAAGAATCCCGAATAGAAACTAAAGCGAAACGTGATTATGAATATCAAAATGCTTAGAAAAGTAAATTATACATATTATGCACTTTCGAATAGTGTATGAAATAACAGTAACAAAAATTGATTGAAAAAAACAACAGTTTGCGGTAAAAGTTCTTAACGAGGAGATTGGACGCGAAAGAGTGAATGAGGTGCGCACACTATAATATATTAAACCATAATATATTAATATATTAAAATATCGTTCCTTAGTGAACTAATTTTGCAAATGCTCGTGACAGCAGCAACTATACATATTGTAGAGAGTATAATACACATTATACGACGAGAATTCAACGATGATACGATTGTCGTCTCGCACGGTGATTATATAATAATACCGCGTTGACGTGTATAGATGCGTATTATTATTATATTTGAACATATTTATAATATATGTAATATATGTATATATATATAGAGATATATTAACCAAAGAATTGGTTTACCGTGTGCGGTTTTACTGTAGAACAACACGCCATTTTTTTGCAACGACTGCAGTTATTATTGTGCGGAGTTCGGAATGGTATCTATTATTATAAAATATAATATAATAAAATGTCTATTATTACGTGTATAATGATGACTATAGTTTGAATAAAAACCAAACCCAAATCGTATTTTTATTTTTTTATGAATATGATAAAATCCAAGCTCCCCTCCCATACTATTAGCGGTTACTAAGTCGAAGGAAAACGAACCGACGCAAAACGGACGATTCGCAATACCGACGATTAAACTACATACAAACACTTCATCATATATTACTTTATTAATAGATAATAATAGGTATCTACTATAGTCTATAACCTTTTTAAATTTATATCGTCAATATAAATAATTTTAATAATTTTAGGGTATGTCCCCATATCGATATGAAAAAATACACCGAATAATATACGATAATAATTATTGAAAAAACTTACGCTCACGAGCTATTATTTTATTATAAAAACGGTACATAACGCATAGGTGAAATTATACGTCAAAATTAGGGGGAGCTTCAGCCATGTTATATTTAAAAGAAGTAAAAAAAGTGGGGGGTTTCCGTCACTCACACTCCAGTGTACCATTAATTATTAAATTATAATATTGCTTAATTATTATACAGTGTGTGTGACATGCGTTGTGTGTATAAGACAAATAATAAAAAAATTACATTCAAGTAATCATTAAATGATAAAAATATTATCAAGTATTATTTTAGATACAAATTCAAGTTTAATTTTCTTAAAATATAAGTGAAAATCAAAAGATTTTTATAAGTAATATTGTAAGAACAAAATCTTTATATATCAAATACGTATTTACGTACAATATGTTAGTAATACCTTGAGTTAGTGAAGCATCTCTTTTATCGTGGTCTCTAAATGCTGGACCCTGGTGTATAAGAAATAATAAAATATCAATGAGACCTTTAATATAATTTTGATTTTTAACTTCTAATTCGTGGTGGACATTAGACAATGAAATATGCATAGAACCAAACAGATTTACTTGTTTACGCAAAGACCATTTTGTCATACAATTTATATGATAGATAATATCAGAGTGCGGTTGCAATTTTTATTTTTATCATTTGCCATACCTTTAGATCTATTAACTTGTAAATAGTTTAATACAAATAAAACATCAATTATTATTGAGCAAAATAAAATATTTTTATATAAGTAAAAATATATATTTTAGCTTACTTTTGTCCAATTTTTAAAACCTTTGAAGGTACATTTTTCTTCTAAAGGTTTAATATCGAAAATTCGACAAGCAAAGCAACAAACTGAATCAGTTTCCAAACTATTCTCCAACCAATTGAATTAAAAAAAGTATGATGTAAAATATCGACGATTTTGGGAACTATAACACTTTTTTGGATATGTTTATTATAATATAATACAAAAAGTGTATTATACTTAACAGTAAACTACTAACAAAGAAAAGTACTGTTATCGCTATTTTTATGTCAAAACATTATTATATATATAGTAGGTAATACATAATAAGCATTTTTAGTACATTTTTACTTGAATATATACGTACATAAATATTTAAATGAATACAAAATATAAAATATTTCCTTACTTGAAGTTTTTGCTGAAATGGTCCTATTTCTATATTTTTCAAACCTTTGGGACCCATCAGATCATGAATTAGTTCATGTGACTTTACCAACGGTTTAGTAACTGTGCTAAATATTGTACTACGATATTTAACTAGAAGCATCTGTTAACACTACAATATACCAAATTTAAACTTTTAAATATTATCTACCTAACATGAAAATTATTATTTTATTAATAAAAATTGTATTTTACTATGTTAATTAACAATACTAAGAGTGGATTCCTTTGTTTTAATTTTAAAAATGCACTTTCACTTTTTTTCGTCGTGATTAAATAGGTAACTACCACCAGGTAAGGAAAACAACAGGCGCGTAAAATGCAAATCAGTTATGAACAAGAATAAAAGATTAATTACTTAAGCTAAATGCGGATTTCGGAGAAAATCTATCACCACATCGTTTTAATCATGAAAATTAATTACGACGTTGGTCTGAATACCAACTATCAAACGCAAACACACAAGCGCTATACTTAGAAAATATCTAAGGACGAAAATAATATGAAATCTGATTTTCCATCGTTAGCGAAAAACCTTCATGTGCGGTTGGCTAGCACAGCGATCATCATCCAGTCATCGTAACTGTTAGTCGTTATCACCATTTATACATAAATAATGTTACAAAAATAAAACCGTACTTTTTTCTTTTGTGTGTCGACTAACAAATGACGACTATTTTTGTGTTTACTTTATCGACAATCATTTCTATATTGAATTTATGTAATAAAAACTATACGACATGATACGTCTTAACATAGAGTCATTAGTTTATCACATATTATAACGCATAGGAGACAAAAATATAGTTTGTCAATAGAACAATAGAATATTAATAGAAAAATAAAATTATATTTTGAATGAAAGTTTAAAAATAAAATACCATTGACGGAACAAGAATATATACGACGGTGAATGGGGGCTAAAATAAAGATTAACAGCCGACCCCCCCCCTCTCCCTAAAATTCTATGTACGAAACTCGCAGGATAATGGCGATTCTATAAATAATATTATGATATTTGTAGTTAAATATACACAGTACACGAATTATAATAACAACTAAAATATATTATATGTGATGACAATCAACGGATCGAACGTAATACGATAATATAATAATACATGAGTATAATACTGCCGTTGTTGTATTCCAATAAAACGTCACGTTCGATTTTCAATCTGTTTACTACTTACACGCAACATTTGTACTACGCATTTTCCATATAAATTATTAAAATTATTAAATTACATGTATCGACCATTAATTTAAAAGGTTTTGTCGGGTTTCGGTAATATTGTTTTGGGACCAATCTAGTTTGGAGTTAAAAATATATACTATGACGTGTATGCAGTGCTATTGAGCGGTACACCGAAAATAATATACAAGGTGTTTCATTCAAATGTTATTTACACTTGTTGTTTTAAAAAGTGTTTGAAATGTTTTTTACTACACTGTATTTTTGAAAAAATTATATTTTTTGTATTTTTGTCGTTTTAATTTTGTTTTAATATTTTTACATTTTTGAATCATAAACGTACATATTATTATTTATTTTTATATGTTCATATTACAAAACGGAATGGTTTTATTTTTTTATAGAGCAAGGCTGCGTTTTTTCAGTCGTAGTAGTTTTTTAAATAAGCAACGAATTCCTAGTAAATTTTAATTGTTCAGCCAAAAAAGTAAAACGTTCTCAATTGATCGATAGCTTGTATTATATTAATTGAATGTCGTCAAAATAAGACACAAAAAAAATAAGTACAATAATATTTTACGGTTTGGCCTATTGCTACGAACACTATATATTATGATCTAATCGTGAGCTGCCGTGTGCTTAATGATTTTATATTGAAGAAGACAATTGATTTAAAAATTTAAAATAAATCCCAAAACCGAATTGTCTTCTTTAGTATTATAATCACACTGTATAATTTATATATACTATCTAGAACCAGACGATCCAACTAACGCACGTTCGATTCGATGTTCGTAAAAATAACCAAATCATATACGTATTATATTCATCAAAATTCTACTGAAATATAATAATATATATTACTCGTATTCTCCATTTCAGCACAAATTCGTATTCCGTATGCATTTGACGTCTGAAAACTTCATGGATGGTCTACAACTACACTGCTGATTGTTAAAGTTAAAAAGTCAATTGTACGACGCCTGCCTTTGATCCACCGAAGGATTTCTTCATATCAAGGGTATTTTACATGAAAGCTCTTTGGTCAGATGTGACCGCCGCCAACTAGCTGCAACAAACGATTGTTCGAATGAATATAAAACGAGATTATCAAAATCGATAAAACGAAGAATTAAAGTATATGGGGAAAAAATGTAAAAATGAATATTTGTTACAGTTGCAGTAAAAAAAAAAAATTATTTTAATGGTCACAATAGCGCATATAATATTATTATTATACATATTATTATTGAATATGTGGGATTGTAGACATATTATAATACTACAATAATGTAGCAGAACGGATTATGAAATATCATTAAGTTTTTGATGGTTTTTGCATTTTTATATGTAAACGTTTGAGTGGAAAATGGAAATGATGCGAGTAAAAAAAAAATTTCATAGTAAAAAGGGGTATACATTTTTTTGTCGCTCACGATATTAATAAAATGCGCATTTGGTTCGTTTTGAATTTGTTGTATTAAGCTATTTTGTTTACTCATAGATATATATATAAAATTTCGAGGCTTATACAACTTACCTATGATATTTTGTATATATGTTTTTTTTTTTTTTTTTATATTGATATTTTGTTTAGTTTTAATCTTTTGCAACGATATTTTTTTGATTGATTAACATTTTTCGAACTTAAAATGTATAGCAAATTTTAAAATCCTCATACATAATTATTAAGTACATAATCATAAACATATTTAAAATTATAGCAAATAAATGTGAACATTTTATTTTGTTATTAAGTTCGAAAAATTCTTTCATTTTAATCTTATTACAAGTCGTGTAATCTATCTTATGAAAATGTATTTTTCATCAGCCCCACAAAATATTTCTAAGGAGCTAATAACCTTGTGATGCTATATATGTGATATACATTCACACGTGTGCATATTATACAGTTGTGAGTGTAGGTACATACATTAATCTTGAGAGTAGGTATTTTATTTTTATAATGAAATGATAAAGAAAAAAAGTATAATAAAACATTTTTAATTTAACTTTTATATAATTTCCAACAGAAGTATGCATTCATGTAATGAAATATGCATACATTCATCTACTTAACGACTTTTCACGTATTCTAGGCTTATTGAAAAAAAAAAAATTTATTTTACGACTGAAATGAGAACTAATTTTGAACTTGTGTGAAAAACTATAAAATTTTGTACTGTATTTTATTTTGAATTTTATGAATTTTTTAATTCCACACAAAATATACCAATAAAATATCAGTGTATTTAGTGAAAAGTATTCCGTGTATTATTAATTTTGATAATATTATGTAATATTACTATTTACTGATATGATATGTTTAGGAACCGAAAAAAAATTGCGTACACGGATATTGACGGAATCTGAATTTCGATTTAAATAAATCATAATAAATTATTATATTGCAGGACGTACGAGTACCTACATATATGTATAGTGATATACTATTGAAACTTTACCGTAACTACATGTTATTCGTGTTATCGTGGGAAATAAGACCCATATTTTCACTATCCCTCACAACTCTGTTCAACCGCGATGTACACGTGATTACGCGAAACACTACACATAGCACAACATATTAAGTACAATATGATGTTCAACGATTTTTTTTCCCAATTTCGTCACTAATGGAATATTCCGTAGTTTGAATCGTCTACGATACACATATCATCGTGCCGAACTTTAATAGAAACTAGAACGACCGGTCCGACAGTCGGAGTTACTATTTTAATGCGGACGAATATAGCCGTTATACGACTTGGAGCATAATCACACCGCATCGCACACGCGACTGTGCGCCGTTATTACAATTCGTAAACGACGTTTTAAAATATTTTAACGGTGGGCAAGTTTACGACCGGAGACGCGGTTATCGCGTATATATATAATATATATATATATATATATATATGCTCGTTATTATTGACCATGCACGCCGCGCGTAAGTCTCGACAATACGCAATAATTGCGTTTATACGCGTAAGCGGAGACCGTTTCAGCCGAGCCGACTAAACCAAAGTTTAGTGTCGCGAATAATATACGCCAATCAGAACACATTACACGCCTCGTCAGACTACTAGGTCCAGCCAAACATGGCAACCGCCGTAACGTTCTTGGAGTTTTTCAAAAACATCATCGGTCCGTTAATCACGACGTTTACTTTATATGTTTTAAACACGCTCGTGTCGAAATTACCAAAATAATGATTAGAACCTCCAATTAATTTCATAAAATTGTATGTTTTTATTATTTTTCCTTGTTACTGTTACGTATTATATACCTTACCGGATTTAGAAGTATTTTATAATTGCCATCTGTCAACCTATAATAATTGGTTGTCGGAAGAAAGCTCTAAAACAAAAAAAAAAATTACCTCTATAATTAAAATAATATCGTTTACAAGACTGTTGCACAATTACTTATATTTTATAATATGACATGCATTGTGATGTATCGTTTGACGAACTCGAAACTTGTGTGCACACGTTGTTTGCCGAGGTTGTGGAAAATTGAACTAAATTGTTACGCCTTGAAAATTACAATACAATGGAAATCAGTACTTTCTTTGACAATTAATAATACTATTGAAGGGGTGGTAATAATCATCGGAAGAAATGTATTATTTTTTTTTTAACATCTATGCTAGTGGTCTTCAGCAACTCTAAGTAAGATAGTAAAAACATATATTTTGTATAAAACATAAAGTTGTTTATTATTTTAACGAGAAGTATCACATTATGAGTTACGATTGATGCTTTATTTTATTAATACATAAATAATTCCTGTATTATTTATTTTTGAATGGGACAATTTGTTTCTTTTACTAAATGTTTTACTTATAGTCGTATATAATAATAAGAAAATGCATTTTCTGATAATACCATGGTATTATCAACCAGTAATAAAAACGGTCATTTTATTTCTATCGTCTATCGTTGATGATAACATTTATAGCGTTTTTAAAAAAATAAATAAATAAAAAATCGACAAAAGAACATGACGTCATGACTAAAAATTGCTCACCTTTGCCATTTGATTATACATATTTTTTTATAATTTATTTTAAAATCTATGTATAGTGTATTATTCTGTATACATATATTTGATATTTGATGTATTCACATGTAAAAATATATTATTTAAACCGTATAAGATGTTTCACGAAACTTTGTAATAGTTGATGTTTTCTAAAGATAAATAGTCCATTTTTTTCTCTTTGTGTAGATATACAGATAGTTAAATGTTGGTTGACGATATTTAGTAGACAACCAGTCTGTACATTTTAGCAAATTGGTGATTTGCTTATAGTTATTATAGACAAAGTTTATTGTCTCGAGTAAAGTTTCCGGGTAGTTATTGTTCATTAATAATGTTCCTTCTGATCCTTTGAGGAAATTCATATTGATGGACACTAATCAGAAGTTTGAGAATATTGTGTAACAGATTGGCTATGATATATACAAAATAACAAAGATAGTTTAATCGATTTGAAATTTGAAATGTAAATTTTACAACAAACGTTATGCGGTAGGATAATCATTTATAAAATTAATAACTGATAACATTTTCATATCAAAAATAATTTGTTTGTATATAGGATATTGATTATAAATTATAATATTGTGAAGTTTGCAATGATTAGCAAATGAAATTAACATGTTTTGATTTTTTTATACTTTGTAGTTTGAACTTTTAATTCTGTAATAAAAACAATTTATAAAAAATAAATCAAAGTCGTTGATAGTTTTTAAATATTGAAATAATTTCATTACGAGTATATTTGAAATTGTATTATATTATTTATCAGGTAACTTTTAAAGTGTTTGTACTTGGTATGGCCATATTTCAATTATAACTAGATCTGTAACTGTACATATAACCAGTATAATATTACGTAATTTTGTAATATTGTAGATTGAGGCTTACAACAAAAATAGATTTATTGATGATAAGAAAACAAAGGAATTTGAAGTATTTGGTATTTTCGTGTTTGAATTTGTTTTTTTAACTCACCGTAATTGAATACAAAAGATTCAGATCATTTTGAGAGGTTAGATTGTGCGTAAAAAGTACTTTTGATTTCGTGTTTTTAAATTTTTAGTATTTAGGACACGCGATAAAGTTCATGTGCGCGGTTTAAGTGTGATCGTTTGAATTTATTTTGCGTCGCAGGTCGAGTGCTTATCAAATAGTTTTCCTGAATAATTTATAGTGTCGGCTGTTTAGGGTGCTAGTATGGTGAAGTAGATGGTGGCGGATTCATTATATTTAACGGCCGGGGACAGAAGTTGTCGCTCATAAAGCTCTAACGCTGCAGCGATAGTACGTCCGTTGGGCGAAGTGTAAAGCTCCGTTATAATATACTCCCGCTGGTTGTTTATTATTTCCATTCAGTAATAATAATAATAAAAACATAATATCAACGAGTCGGATATACCACGGTATTGTTAACCTGTACATACCAGAGTAGTAGGTATAATAATAGTGACGTAGTGATGTTCTTCCGCTGCTACTGACTACTTCAGTGGCAAACGATTCCAAAGAGAAAATAGAAGAGATAAACATAGATGGTCGTATTATATCCTGTGTTTTTTCTCTTGATTTTTAGTGACACCTGAAAAAAAATAATAGGCTATTTTGTGTGACTTAAAATATTGATAAAAATTGTCTAAGAAATTTTAATCTATAAAAATTATTCTAATAATTTTTAAAACATATATTAATATTGTTAAAAAATCAATTTGATCATTTACGCCAAAATAATTATAATCGTATGGTGTATACACATATATATTGATTTTAAATTAAAAAAATAATAAAATATTAAATTTCAACATAGTCTGCAAATAGCCAATAATAGTATTTATCTCTAGGAAAATGCTTATTAGTACAATAAATAAAATGTTGTTGTTATAAAAACGTTTCACAGTAATAATGATGTAGTAACTAATATTTTAGATCGAAAAAACAAAAAGTTGTATTTAAAATCTAAATAAAATCTAAATAGAAACAATTAATAAAATAACGATAAAAACGATTTTGTGTAACGTATACAATTACAAAATCAATACTTTATTTTAAATTAAAATTTACGAAAATAAAATATCGTTTGTAATTTATTATGTGAAATTGAAAATTTTCATTTCGATTTCAATCCTTGTGATCTACGATAATGCACTTAATATTATGATGAATCCGATTTTCAGACCACGATAATGATCGTCTGCAGCTAAACCCAGATGTCACGATAGTGGTTTTAAAATTGTGACCTTGTTAGGTCGCTTAATTGCAAAAGCTACAGACGAAATAAACGAAATTATCAAGTTTGCGGGGATTATTATTATTTATTATTATTATTATTTTTTTTTTTTATTTATACATATAAATTGTTGCGGTCGGTGCGTTGTATGCTTACCTTGCTAGCGCATCAGTTGAGTTTTCAGGACGTGCGGGCTATTGTTTTATTACGGTCAGTGAAATCTCCGTTTTCCCAACCGCGGTCTTTTGGAAGTCGTGTGTAAATTTCAAGCGAGCGATTGTAAACCACTAGAAATTACACAGCTAAAACAATTTAATGGCATTAAATTGCAATTTACTTATTGTTCAGGTTTAATGGAGTCAGATGTGGTTTTTGTACGATTTCACGTCCGTTCGACGACGCCAGAGCAGCAGCATTACAGAAACGCGTGGCGTGTACATAATGTATATATGGTATTACATAATTGCCCACATTTCGTAGGTATACATATATACATATATACATACACATCGCGCACTGATCTATCGAGGTAAGTTCAGTATTGTTATAGCCGTGTGCGGCTCGTGCCACAGATTTATTTAATTTCTTACATTACACGCATTGTATTATGGGTGTACAAATATATATTTATGTACGGATTCGGAATTAGAGACGTGCACTACGAAATATATGTTCTTTTAAATTCATTAACGTGACGCGCACGTAACACGTGGTCCACGGAAACGTTAAGTGAACGCTGACCCACAGACGCCGTGCAAATGCGAGTACCTACGTCTTGTGTATTTGCAACAAAGGCAGTAATACGTGCTAGAATGTATTAAAACATTTACCTTCCTCACTTTCTCGACTCACGCCGTATGGATACCATGACATTTACTCACCCCTGTCACACTCGTTCGAGCAAGCCTATGGATCGTCTACCGTTTTCTCAACTATCTATATAAATATATATTTAAAATTCAATTTTTCCCCACGCTCTTGATTGACATATTCATAACGTTTAAGTACGTTGATCCGTAAAGCAGTAGATATACAGAATGTATCTTATGTTATGTACGAACAAAATTTCAATGGTTATGAATTTATGATCGATTGATGGTCTTATGGAATTTTAGAAATAATACGTATTTTACGTATGATACGTAATTTTATTATTGTCATTCAAATATTTTTATGTTGTATTAACAACAAAATCAACTTTATTTTTTTGAATGGTGTCAAATGACTGTATTATTTAATGGAATCATAAATTTTGATTCGCTAGCTTGTTAATCACATCGGTCTCTAAAGTTACAAATTAATTAATAGTTAAAAATGTAAATAGTTTAAAACATTTCATTTACTAGAGCTACTATTATATTATATTAAATTACTATAAGTAAACTTATATTATTTTTTTAAATATTTTTTAATGCAATTTAATACATGTTTATACACTTAATCGGTAATATGATGATAAATGCATATAATGTAATCAATTATAGAATAAATGCTTATAAAATAATTCATTATTTTTAAGCAAGTGACTATTAAGAAAAAATTGCAACATCCTGTGAAGAAGTAACATAAACTAACCCACCAAGTTGCAGCAGTAAAAACAGACTTTAAAGGCCGAACAAATAATGTACAGAACACATTTAATTTTGATAAATATATTTTAAAGATAAAAATAATATGTCAGAATAGAATATATATTAGTAATTAAAATAGAACCAATTTTTTTTATTTAGAAACAATTTTTATTTTTGTGTTGAATTTTCATAAAACTACTTTAAGTCATACTGAAGATTTTTCATTTCAAATTAGAACAATTTATAATAATTTTAATGAAAAATTAAAGTAAATAATAAAAATGTATTAATATTTATACTCTGTAAAAATTAATTGACTATAATATAATATATTAGATCCAATATTAAGTCTATTTGATTTTAACCACATTTATTATAACATTTATAACCAAAGTAGGATCCGCAACCTTAAGAAGTTCTGTCGCCTAACATAAAGGCATACAGTGAGGTTTCTTTAATTTGTTAACTCTCCTACTATGTAACTCCCTAAGATAGCTATCTATCCGATAGGCATCATATTTTCGCTGTATTAAAAAACTTGAGAATTTAACACAAGGTGCCTTGTAAGTGTTATTGTTGGAATTAAAAAATTGAAATAAACGATGTTAGTTATTTTGTTATAGTTCAAAACCATCATTCATCACTTATTTACACCATTCAATCTCTTTTACGCTAGGTTAATATTCACTTAAAACTTAAAAGTTTATAAAAATAATGTAAAATTGTATACATATATTATTCTATTATAATAATTAAATATTAAAAAAAATAAATTAAATGTGTTCGGCAAAAATTAAATCCACCTACCGCATATTACTTATAAGTAAGATAAGCAACTTAAATAGAAATATTAAAAAATATGAAATATAAATAATATAATTGCCTTATTAATTGGTAATATTGACAATTCATCTCCACTTAAAATTGTTTTTCAATATTTAAAACTATTATATCGTTGAATTAATATGTATTTAACACATTTATTACAGTGACCCATTTGAAATACAATGTACAACAAAGTGATATTCACTTACCTGTTAAAAATAAATAAATAAATAAGATAAAATAAAAATAATGGTAACCCAACTTGTTTTATGTTCTGAAGCATTCTGTTACTATTTTATATTACATTATTATAATACAAATAACAACAAATGAAAAAATATGTGATTAAGTCAAGAAGTTCTATTGTATGTTATTTTATAATATTTGAAAACGCGTCTATAATAATTTGTGATAGACAATATTATTAGCTTCATGAAACAATAATACAATACAGTTCAATTTCAAGTTTTCGTGAAATCTTATACTAATAAAACATTTTGATATTCGTATCAGCTACTCTGCCCATATTTTGTTTGAAAATTATCCATCCACTGTTGTAATACTTATTTCTTGCTTGCTTCGCAAGTAATAATAAATTGATCTCTACAGATCCGTATAACGACACCAAAGTTTTACATTCTGTTCGGTCACCTTCAACTTTATCAAATATAAGTTTATCGTGACTTTATCTCCACCTCTTTGCAGAACTCTCTGCGATCTTGATACTTTATACACTTTTAGGCGGGTATCCGAGTTGGTGCAAAACGTATTTAACTTTTCGACTACCCTCTTGAAATTCGATCGTGTTTCAAATTCTTGAACCCAACAACGGGGTAGGAAAATGCTGCGTTGGATCATGTCCGGAAGTGAATCAGTTGTAAATGATTAATGATTAAAGCGTATTATTTCATAATAATTAATAACCTTCTAAAATGGATAATGATATCAGAACTTAGGTAATGTGTATTTATTCGAATGTTATAATAAGTAGCGTTCAAGTCTGAAATAATTGAAACTGCATAAAATATATGTACATTGGCATATTAAAGACTATTTCTGTAGAGCTCATATAATTCACATCATTGGTGTAATAATTATTATCCCTTGGTTAACCGAAAGTAATATTATAGGTACTCTTTGTGGTTTCAAATACAACAAAGTTCACTCAATAAAACGAGATAGGTTTTGGTAAACAAATCTCTATATCGATTATCCTTGTGCATTCGAACTAGTTGGAAATAGTTTTCATTACACGTGTGATATTTCTAATAAATCGTCCATTGATGTCAATGACTATTGACTACATAACGACTAAATAAAAATGCTGCAAGTTCATTATTAACTTTTAGCCTCAATATCTACCCGATATCCAAGAAAAAGGATATTTATTTTTTTTTTGTCTTTATTCTTAACTATTGTTTTAACAATATTTTTTAATATTTTTTATTAATGTTAAATTTATACTAGAAATTCAGGCTATAAGTAATTTGCATACATCTAAAAGGTTTTTATTATGGTTATAAACAATAGTTAGTATTTATTTTGTCAAATAGTTTTATAATAGAAATATTAGAGACTAGAGCTATTTATACTTTGATTTGTTTGTCAATTTTTAAAAGTCCATTTTGAGCAAAAAACTATTTTACGGCCAGTTTAATAGAATCATTTACTAAATCTCCATCTGAATAGAAGTTGGATCTTGACCTCTTAAGGGTAATAGTATATTATGTATACTTATAAGTTATAATATATTATGATAATAATTTAATGTCATTTATTTCCTCGATATTTCATTTTTATTAATACGTATCTACAGGTTTGTCTATTTTTACATCGTAAACAAATGTCATCACGTATTTTAATATTCTATTGTTATTACGGACTTAAAAGAAGTTCCCGGTTATATTCAATAAATTTGTTCTTATTTCATATTATGTAAGTAATAAACTCGATATAGTAGGTATATTGGTGTAATATGAGACAAAGACCAACCGACGGATCGTTATCGATTTTATATTTCCATTGTCTAGTTTCAGATAAATTGCTTTTCAATTATATAATTATAGTGTATAATATACGTCTCACGCGTATATATATATATATATATACAATAATACGTGTAGTATAAAAGGTACAAGGTGTACGACGGCGGTATTAACGAAGATACCGATATCTAAGTGGTTTTCTCGGATGGCTTTTCAATAACTTTAGACAATAATAAAGAGAATTTTTTCATTCATCCCGTTTCACAGTTGGTCATTACATTAGAGTCTAGAACAGTGGTCCATTTACGAACAACGTGACCGGGTATTTTTCGCATTTATTTATTATATTTTGTTTTGTTATTATTATTATTTTTTTTTACCAACTATCGGTATTATCTCTTATCCTGGTATACATTTTTACAATCCGAAATCGCAACAATATTTACCAGTAATCGATAGGTGATAAAAATATACAATCTATACTAAGCTGATATATCGGCGTTATAAATCATCGACATTAAAAACGATAGATGCAAATATTATTGCCTTGATGTTACAGAATATATTATGTATTTGTCGATGCTATTCAGATATTTTATAAAATAAAAGCTTTATTAGATAACAGTACTTTAACATTATTATGTATTTGTAAAAAACATATTATAATTACTTGTTTACTTCGTATGAGTAAAAAATAAAATTAGAATATTTACTTAGCGTTCAGACATTATTATCACCGTTAGAACAAGAATCCGACAAACTAACCTCAACCACATCCCAGCACCTAATTAACCACGATTATGAACCTAACTAAAACTACAACGAACTTCTCATGATCAAACGCATTGTTTTACATTGTCCAAAATTATCCACGTCAAAGTACAACTTAGTCTTAAATCACCAAACTCAATTAGAGAAGAAGCATTTGAGAAACGAAACACGCATCAACTCGCATCATATATTACATTTTTAAATCCATAAGTAATAATACCAAAATATTATACGTAAAATATTATTTGTAAGATATTTTATATAAAAATTCAGTCTAAGTTAGTTAATTTAAATAAATTAAATATAAGATATATGCATAGCGTAGTATTTCCCCATCAGAGGAGGGGGAATTCCTTGTTAGTGATGAATTGAAATACTACATGAGGTAGTATAGCAATTGTTTTATTATTTTGAACCATCGATAACAATAACATTATAATGTTAAAAATATTGATATATTTACAAGTAATATACATGATGAGGAAAACTACTGTAATTAATATGGTTTAAATTAAGCATGCCTGTTTCAAGAGATTTGTACAACCTGCAAATTACTCAATAAGAACTTAGGTCTTGTGAGTTATGGAGAAATATTGCAGATAATATGTTCATTTATGACTTATTAAATAGTCATACTAATTTCGCAGAATTTTTATTTTTGATTGGTTACAATATAATCAATCACTGCTTAAGATAAGCTTACTTATTTCATGTTCTATTTCATGAAAATAATTATTATTCTTCATCGTTATTTTTCCCTAGAGCTCTATCATTAGTGAATCTTTTATTGGATTAAATAGATTTTCTTTCATGTCATGTTATTTTTTTTTTTTTTACAGAATGTTTATAATGCTTTAAATTTAGTTATTTTATGAACTATCTACTTTATCTTTATTGGTTACTATTACAATTATTGCTATTCATTGTTATTTATATTACCGATCTATTTAGTTTCATGCTATTATACTAAAATATAATATGTTTTTATTTGTTTCCATGATAAAATATAT
Source organism: Melanaphis sacchari (assembly GCF_002803265.2). Taxonomy (NCBI): domain Eukaryota; kingdom Metazoa; phylum Arthropoda; class Insecta; order Hemiptera; family Aphididae; genus Melanaphis; species Melanaphis sacchari. The sequence goes on along the minus strand of NW_020271560.1, from coordinate 3,631,671 downwards.
TTAAGTTAATTTGCATTTATAGTATTTATACCATAATTATTATTAAGTCAAGCTGAAACTTGTACTCACATTACTTTGTTATCTTATTGCTAAAATATTATAAGTATATTATTCGTTTATTGATATAAATAAAATAATTATGTAAGCTATTGCTTTAATGGTTGAATCTATAATTCATAGTAAAAATATTAATATATAATAAACTACACCATAACTGTTTCGAAATATGTCGATGTCGCCTCGTATTAATATGCCGATCACACGTCAGAAACCTTGTGCGAATACAACACCTATACACGCATAAATACACATATATCGATAACGAGTATTATCACCATTATCTATATCTAATTATACATTATTATTTTGATAACTTTCGCTATATTATAGTTTATAGTGTTTTTACTATATATTTATTTAATATTCTAAGTATCTATTTGTATTTCCTTGTTTTATAGCTATCTATATTAAAATTATCATAATAGGATCAAACATTTTTTAATTTTACAAATATTTACTATCATAATAATAAAAATTCTTATCAAATACTACGCATACTCATTACTCTTACACTTACACATAATTGTATACATTTGATTTGGCCAATGTACTCGATGTCTAGGGAGGTTCTTTTATAATTAATTATGCAGGTACCTGAAGCCATTTTTAACCAAACCTATACTTGAAGAGGGTTTATTTTTTACAATGCCTGTATTCAAAATGACAAGAACAAAATAAAAACTGAAAATAAAAATAATACTGCTTGGACGTTTTTTTAACTGAGAAATTTTCCAGAATACCCATTTCTGCATTATATTCACTGAATACAATAAAAACGAATGTTTTTAAGTAAAATTAATTTAAAGTAATAACCATCGACTTTAAAACGTACTTGGCGGAGTTTATTGATTTTAAAAATATTTGTGATGTTTTATATTTTGGGAGTTAATTTTGTTTATATCAGAGCATCAATTAAATAGGCATTAACTTACATTAGGTTTAATATTGAATTAATAGTCTGTTAAATTGTAAATTTAACTATTTATTCTTAAGTTAAAAATTACTTTATTTTATTGTTATATGTCTAATGAAATCTATACATTGCAGTTATATAGTATTAGAACTTGTGGATAACTTTCCTAAAATAATAATTATTATTAAACTACATGTTTTGATGGTCCAAGGTATTTATCAGTTTAAAAATGCAATACGGTGTCCTAAATACGTGAAATTAATTTTAATCAGGTAACAACCAGCGTCCGAGTGCACGGGAGACCCCTTTGAGAACAATATGATTAATCAACGAGGTAAAAACCCCCTGGGGATTTATGGTTCATTTTCAAAATTTAGGGTACCCGAGTCAGTGAACTATACAACGCAGTACCTAGGTATTATTATTAATATTATTACGATCAAGAGTTCCCTTCACTGATTTCCGAGTAAAACCCTGATAAACCTAACTAACAATAGATACCACCTATTCAATAAAAAATATTTTATTCTTCGTAAAGTACGATTTTCTATGTAATATATTATTACGTCAAGTTATATGTAGTAATTACAATCTATAATATAATATAACTTAAATATCGAACGTAAAAAACACATAAAACTGAACAAAAATTGCTCTGCTATGCTTACAATAAGTTGTTTTGAAAAATCTTAAGAATTTTTTATTTTGACATTTCCAAAGTACAAACTAGTGCACACTAGTTGCATCTCTTAGTTAAAAAGGTCGATAATTTGTATACGAATTACCTTCCGGCTATATTCGAGTTGCTTTTCGACGTCTACCTTAAATTGTATAGTAAACTAAAAGGCTCCAGTACTAGTTTGCCTTCCAATAGCAGGTAATAAATATATAAGTGGTTCCTAACATTTTCAAACATAATTTAATAAAATAAGTTTGAAATATCAAAGACGTAATGTAAAATAATTAAATATATAATATTATGATAGTCGTAACACAATACATTATGTATTTAACATATTATACTATATTTTATTAAATTTTATTAACCACATAATAATTAATTTAGGGTTCAAATTTTGTAGCAAAATAAATCCTTAAAACAACTATAGAAGGTAACTAGTGTGAATATTTTTATAGGAGGAAACTCGTATATAATTATGAAATAAACAATCATCGGAGACAACTAATGAATATTAACTCTTTTACTAAAGTTTAAAAATAAGGATGGGAGGGGGGAATTTGTATATTTTAAAAGATTACTATAATATACACCAGTACAAATTAGATCTAATTTTTTATCCTACTCCATCCTCAAACTTGAAAATCAAAGAATTTTTTCAACTTATTATCATGAATACAAATACAAAAATAAACCATAAACATTGTAAAATTTTATAGATAAAACATAGTACCAGCATTACGGCCCAAAGAATATTACTGATAAATATGTATGTTCATAAAAATAATAAATTAATACTTATCTACTCACATAAAAAGAAAATATTTTAATCAATAAAGGATCAAATAATTAAAAGAAAATATATTGTTTTACTTACAGCTATAAAATACGTGCATTTTAAAAAATTTAAATAAATATTATAACAGTTTAGTTTTATTGTATAATATTATGGTGTATACAGTTTTTTAATTATGCATTATGATGACTACGGCAGTGAATTTGTTGCAACTGTATATTTTTTGTAGATGCTTATAGTCATTGCTGAATAAAATTAAAATATATTTCGTTTAACTGTTAAATTAAACAAATATAATATGTCTACAGGAATAAATTCAATTTTGACAATTTTTTTTTCTAATTTATATAATTTTAAGATTATTTAATTTTTTCATATATAAAATAACTAAATCGACGTAAAAGTAAATAAATTTATATTATATCTGTTGACCTATTTATAAATATTTTAATATTGTAATTATCGCATTTTGATTTTTGAGATAAGAACTTGTCCTTCAAAAAAATATATTATTATCCATTGTCAATCAGATATATTTAAAATAAAAATAATTAATATCGTCGTTATTTGTAATTGATTTAATGCTTCGTTATATACTGTCTCGTCTATTCGTTCGTTAAAATGCCGAAAATTGAATAGATAAATGAGTTTTATTAATAAAATATTGTATCTGAATTTGGTGAAAAAATTTTCTTTAGTTAGAAGTATTGTTTTTTGCAAAACGTATGAAGTGTAAGTATGTATCGATACTATCAATAGACGATATATTATGACGCAACATCTTATAAATTATAAAATGTTTGTTTAATTCATGTAAAGTATCGATATCAAGTAATATTATGTTATATAAAATGAGAAACCTACATTCCCGATCATTTTTTGAGAAATATATACGGGCAAAAAAATTCAAACTATTTCTTTTTTACGTAAAACATTTGCTAATGATAACTTCAAAGATGTGATAAAAAGTAACAACAATTATATAACTGGGAAAAAATATGGATATTGATTTATTAGTTAACAGATACAAGTATACATTTTATAACTTTCGTTATAGTTAGAACTAGATGATTTGATCAACCTGGTAAGATATTTACACTCACAAACAAAATTTTTGAAAAATCTAATCACTTTACAAATTAGATGAACTTTTTACAAATCCACGTATATTTTATAACCAAAAAAAATAGGCTATAATGGTATCTTATTATTATTATTATTTTTTTTTTTCATAGTTTCTCCCCTGTATAGTCAAAGTGTTTTCACAATTTAAGTTTTGTATTAAAAAATAATTCACATGGCTTGTTTAGCTAGTGTTATTTATAAAGTTGCGGAAAACATTTGATATTATTATTCAAAAATTGATAAGTTTATCGTCATATTAAAACAAAATATATTATAATATAAGCTCCAGCTATTAATTTACGTTCTCATTTCATAATAATCCGATGGAAGACATGGATAAATATACCACATCCTATAATATTGTGAACATTTCGTAGAAGTAAAAAAAGTAATATAATTGCTAAATTTAAATGATATTTAAAATGATATATAAATGCAATAATAAATTCACTTCCCCATTTATAACTATACTTTAATTCAGTTTCATCTTATATAGACTGAGTAGTTTACATATTCAGCCACCAAAGTTCTTATTTTTATCAATATTTCTAGTTTATCTATCAGTGCCTGTAGGTGTCTTTAACTAAGCTCGATTTGATTTAGAAATACTAGAAATGTCTAGATTATCCTGTCAGTCTTAGGATCTCTTTTATACCCTAAATAAATCTTACAAATAACAACTAAGATTTAATAGTTTTAATAAAGATCAAAAACTATTAAAAATATTTAAAACAGCATTAAATTAAAAATATTCAATAAGCAAACAATGAATAGTATTTTGAAATACTATTTATAAATAGGTACTAATTTATAACTCAAAAATTAAAAAATTTACTCAAAATAAAATAGCTTAAATTGGATACATATTTTCCTATGAAAGATAAATAATTTTAATTAAATTAATATACACCAAATAGCTACTATATTTTTCAAAAAATCAAATATATTTTAAGTTGGTTTCAAAATTAATTATTTTTATTATTATGTTATTAAAATTGTTGATCGCATTAAAATATTGTTTAAAATATAGATATTTAACAACATAAAACTAATACACAATCGACTACAAATCAAAAAAATGGAGTGGCAAATTAACTCTTGCATACTATTATTATATTATTAACTTGATTGGTTTATTTTACAATAATATTACTATAATTAATGCAATAAAAATATATGCCAAGATTAGAGCGTGGATTAAAATGTCCTAAAACCAAAACATACATTGAAAAAATATAGTTATATGGCAAAATATATTAACGTGATTGATCCAAGTCAAAAAATACTTAAAATATATTCTTTATATTATCTATCAGTATCGTCACTACTTTTGTCTTATAAATAAGTAAAATAGCAATAATTTGACAAAAAAAAATTAATCATACTTATTTTTAGGTTATTTTATGGAAAATTGATTGTTTTCGCTCTTATAAAACACGTGAAAAAAATGTACTCTAGGTATAGAAAATATCCTAAAAATTCCAAAAATGCTGCAAAAAAAGAAAACTGAAAGAAAAAATGCAAAATATGTATTGTGCACGAGAACGTATCATAATCAAAAAATATTAATTCCAAATACCGTTATCGAATCTGTTATGCGTTTCTTTTTTTCGTACTACACTAAGTCCAATATTATTTTGCAGTTCTGTTACGGCGATTCTATTTAAAATAGTATAAATAAAAAGTGTTCTTCTTTTCTATTGCTTCTGGATTATTTTTCGCTCACTGTGACGCCACTAAAGTCGAGGGAGTTGCATTGTTTCACTCGTCGGCAACTTCCTTACACACACACACACACACACACTTACACATAGTGTTATTAGCGTATAACTTTATTTCCCTACAGATTTAGGGTCGGGCAAACGGTAGTTCTTATTATTATTTTTTTGTGTTTTTTTTTTTTTATCACCACGCAAGAGACCAAGCCAATGGTCTTGAGGGAGAAGTGGAGAAAACTTCCATTCATCAGCCGGACCGCTTCGGGGCTCTGGCGCTCGCTCTCTGCGTATATTTTTCCGCAGGTCCGCCGTGAATATTGTATGATTTGAACGATGAACCACATGTTTTTCACCGTGGCCCGATTTTCGTGAGTTGTGTAAATATTTATAAGCCACCATAACTCTGCACGGCGGCATTTTTCGTCTGTGCGCTTGCTCAGTTTTTCGTGTATGCAGTATATTAAAAATTATAAAATGTTAGCAACTACCACACGCGGACTCAATTTTTCTTAGAGTGAAAATATTAATATTATATTATATTAATAGTGTTGTACAAAGACATCTAAACAATTTTTTAGCTAAGATAACAGATAATTATTTGAAATTTTACCTACATAACATAATATACATGACTTACAATATTTAACATTATAATAAAATATAATCGCATTAAACTGCAGTATAAAACATTTAAAACTGTAATATACAATTTTCCATAAATATAACAATGTTTATGTTAAAAGTTCAGTTTTTTTCATACATAAATATACAAATGATATGGACGTTTATTACGATTAATATAATTATTTATAGAATGTTGGTGTTTCTAGAGAATGAAAAATATGCCACAAAATGCAACTATTAAATGTACAAAAAATAACTAAAAATATATACGTACATTATATGCATAATATAATTTATTTATCTCAAATAAATAATGTATTTAGGTAGATAAAAATATAATTAATAAATTATTCTTATATCTAGATAAAATTAAAAATTAAAAATTTGTCAAGTAGGTAACCTGTACTTTTTTATATAGTAGGTATCAAGTGTACCTCAGCTTTGAGTAAACTCTGTTATGGATAATATATTCAATTTAAATTTAAAAATAAATCGTTTAATAAAATGAAAAATAAAACTGAGGGAAGACAATTTTTTATGTCGATAACTAAGTTTACCACTGTTTTTCTTAATAGCTAGGAAAAACAAAAAACAAAATGTAAGAAAATATGAAAATATGAGAATTTAAACTCATAGTTAGTTTTTTTCATAATAAATTTTCTTATTTAATATAATATTATTATTATTCAAAAACAAATAACTACAAATACTTGAATTTTCCACAAATTGGTATGTAAGTATTTTCTTAACTGGATATAATTTTCAAGTATTAACTTTTTGTTTTTAGTACTGTTTATAAACTTTAAATTAATGCTATTAAAATAAAATTTTTAATTTGTAAAAAAACTTGAAAATTTAATACAACTTTCTTTGTAAATTTTTATTGTAGTATTTTAAAAAAGTTAAAGATATATAGACATTTTTTTTTTTAAGCGTTTTAAGTTAAAATGATTCGTCAAAATGACGAAAATTTACAAATTTTACTGTATTAAAAAATTATTAAATTTAAAATTTGTATAGATAGTTTAAACATGAAAACAAAATACAATATTTCTCACAAGTTTATACTGGAACTAAAACACCTTTAAAGTATATTAACACAATGTTTTATAAACATTTTAATTTTAAATTTAGACAAAATTAAACACTTAAACAGAGATATTGGTAACTTGAAACCGTTACGTATATCACTGTATTTGTTTTACACAATGACATTTTTAAGAAATTAAGATAAATTTTAAGCTGTTATCTTTTTGATATTTATAACTACGAATTTATTAACACCGCTCTACAATAACACGGTATTGATTCAAATATTAATGACAATAATAAATTATATAAAATAGTATATGAACTATAATGATAATAAATAATTATTAAAAATCAATCATTATTATATTTACTTTAATAATCAAATATTAATAATACATAAATACAATAAAGGTTATATTTTTGACAAAAATTAAATAAACCTATACCATTATACCAATAGCAAAATAAATAACTAATGCATCAATACAAATATAATATTAAATATTTTATACTAACAGACCGTACTCATATAATATGCTCATTATCGTTTTTCTTATAAAATTGTATAATATTAGTTAATTCGAATTAAACATCCATTACAATGACTCATTCGACACCAACTTCACACTATACAGCAGAGTGGTACCCACTCATCCTCATTGTTCGTTTTTTTCCAATTATTTTAAAAAATACTGAAAATTTTCAATATTTTGACCTCTCAAAAGTACCAACTACATTCGATTTGATACCAAAACCTTCCTTCGAATTAATTACTAGATAAAATATGTATAAATATAGAAGTAAAAAAAAAAATAAACAAAGATCTAACACAAATCACTTTAAAATCAATAAATTCATCGCTTCGCTCAGAATCTAATATTTTTAATTAGATAAAATACAACACTTCGTTCATGTACGCATCGTAGGTATACATATTATCATCGCTGTGGCTTACTATATTTTGGACTTTTTGGAGCCAGAAGTAATAGAAAAATGTTGAGTGAAATTCTATAGAGACGCAAGTTATCTACTTTTGCCCGCTGCTGTCATGCGTAATATATTATTAACGTCGTCCAACTAAATTTCTGTCAAAGCAATAATTGTTTTAAATAATATTATTTTAACAGTCAAACGTTACGACGGCCCTAAAACTAATGTCACTGCGCAGTATATAGTTATATCAGCGAAAATTCCAACTGAAACCTGACAAATAATAATAACGAATTAATTTGGAAAACTCTACGTTTTCCGGAGTTCGCTACAGTATTGTGCGTGTGTATCGCGTTTCAATTTAAATTCATCAAAGTCTAGATGATGGTCGTCTTTTGAAACGATATTATTATGATTTGCATAATACCACATTACGTAGCGAAACCCTACGGTTATATTATATGCAAAACGGAGAACCACATTTTATAACATAATACGTCTACTGTTAATGAGCGTTGTTCTTATTAACTGTATATTACGATTAAAATAATTATAATAATAGCCGAATTACATATATATATATGTGTGTTATGGGCAATGTGGAATCCCGGGCAACGTGTACATTGCCAAGTCAATGTGGTCCTGCCTGGGCAATGTAAAATTGTGAGCCATGATTTTTTTTTTTTAAACTAATATTATTTTTATTTTTATTATAGGACAAAGAGTGGTCCGCCTCAGTGTAAAAAACTGTCAGTCCTACGGACATACCGCTAAATACTGCCACCATCCCTCACGTTTTGTTAAATGTGGGGAAGGTCACTCCTCAGACACTTGCACCAAGGAAAAAAGCAGTCTAGCTACGTGCGTCCTATACGCGGGTGACCACACCTCAAATTACAAAAGATGTCCAAAATATAAAGCTCTACTCAAACATCGCAAATTTACTTATTCAATTCGACGAAATCCGAATACTGTACTCACATTCAACATTCTAAAACCATCACCTCTTCCTACCAAAGCCTCTTACGCTTCAACCGTTGATCCAAATAACACTCCATTATCAAAAAATTCCACTGATGATTACATTTTTTCCAAATTTATTTCAGACCTTTCCTCACTAATTGATTCCCTCATTTCCTTCCTTACAGCCGTATTGAAAAAAACAATCCATTCCATAGTTCATTTATTCTCTAATTAGCTTAATTATCAATTATGTCAAATTCACTGATAATTATTTCTGTTTATCTTAATGTCACTATTATGTATTTAATATTAAGCATTTTATTATAATCGTTGAGCAGTAATAGTTTTATACTCGCAGCTAAATAAAAAAAAAAATTATTATTACCCATTTATAGTACATTGATTTTTTTTTTTTAAAACAATTATTATTCATTTTATTCAAATATCACATTTTTACGAATATTCTGATGGAAAAACAAAAAAAAAAAAATTAACAAATATTAACATTTTATTTTTATTATAAATTATAATTTTATTACTACCTATTTATTTACACAATATATTTAGAAACATGACATTTAGAATTGCATAGTCTGTCTGCTTCTCTATTCTTAAATTTATTCATTTTGCAACCCTGAGTACAAATATATCGATCATATCCCTGTCCTTCCAAATTATAAAAGGAGCGAGCTGTTTCTCGTAATGAAATAGAATCAGCCTATGTACGTCTTGATCTGTACAAATTTTTCTTTACAAATCGTAAATTGATTCCTGCTGTACAATTATTGCAGTTTTCCTTTAGTTGTACTGATTTTATAGAAGCAATCTTTCACTGAAATATAAGTATTTTAAAATGTTAATAGTTAAATATTAATATATAACTTAATATTATCATTATTTGATATTATCACACTAAGAAAATATCTAAGATCACTCCGTGCTCTATCTACATCAGGAATTTTAACTCTAACCGACTCTCCAATATTTATTTCCCTAATACTTCCTTTAAAAATTGTACAGATCGAAGACGTACCGGCTAATTCTATTTCATTACGAGAAGCAGCCCGCTCTCTTTTTAATTTAGGAGGACAGGGATATGATCTATTACTTACTGTACTTGTAGTCAGGGTAGCAAAACGAATAAATGCATGCGTATAAGAGCAGACAGACTATGCAATTTCAAGTTTCATGTTTCTAAATATTGTGCAAATAAATAGGTAGTAATAAAATTATGATTTATAATAAAAATAAAATGATAATATTTGTTAATTTTTTTTTGTTTTTCCGTCAGAATATCCGTAATATTATGATATATGAATAAAATTAATAATCATTGTTATATATATAAAAAAAAAATCAATTAACTCTAAATAGGTAGTAATAAAATTTAATTTATAATAAAAATAAAAATAATATTATTTTGTTAAAAAAAAAAAAAATCATGGCTCATAATTGCACATTGACCATAACAAATATATATGTATATATAATATTAATTATAACATCATTCGGTCACACCTTTGTTATATTTGTCACTAAATTTCGACTAGGCCATATCGGTGAAAAGATTCTGAACCGAACTTTAATAGTAATATAATAGTATGTAAATGCGTTTTACAAACGTGGTAATGCTGACTAATAACATTTGTGTGTAATATAAATGAACGTTACATAATATTATTATTGCTATCGATCATAAATTCATAATATGCGTGTGGTATGATCGTCGTGGTTGCAAATAAATTGCAACTGACTGTAAGGGTGTTAGGAATTTTTAACGTCTAGAAGTATTTAGACATTTGCCCCTTTTGACTCGATTCAACCCATAAAATGATTTGGTGGGTGTAGTGAAGAGATAAAATATTTTTAATTTTCAAAGTTAGATACAACGAAAAAGTACTACCAATGGGTGGTCTCTTTTCTCCAGACTTTTTCAACAACCATATAAAAAAAATAATACATCATTTATGTTTATTGTAAACATATTTTATAACAAATAAGAAAAATTTTCAAAGTAACAAAAAAATCACGGGGAATCATTTGAAATTATGTCTGTATACTACATTACTACCTCATAATGATAATAAAAGCTCAGAACATTTTATTGTGAACAATTATTAATACTTTCGAGTATAGTTTTAATCGATTGAACAGAAGATATGTAAATAAATAAAGATATGATAATAATATTGACGTGATGGACTGCAATTTCCATTCGATACACTGTATATTATGACAATGTAAATATTATGTATACCTTAATAGGTAACCTAAAATAATTCCATTCTTTGGTCTATTTTCATACATAAGAAGATATAGTAAACAAATATACATATAATGTATATATTAGTATAATATTGCGTTTATAATAATTCTGATCATGCAAAAAAATTTACATTTGATTGTACTAATATGATAGTACAATCATTTTTTTTTTTTTTTAATTATTATAGATGCCAGAAATTTTTTTATTTTATTAATTTTAACCAATTGAGGAAATAAATAACATTTTTTTTTTTTTTTTTTGATTACATGAGAAGGTTTTGGTGTATTCTGTAAGGGAACGCTGTTTTAATAAAAAGTTAGTATAAATTCTTAAATAAATATAGACTGTGAAATAATTACATGAAAAAGTACAGATATATATCAATCAGCATTAATCGAATTTAAATAAAAAATATATGTAGGTATACAAGAAGTTCTAGTCATGCATATTTAAAAATTTGATTTTCTTTAGTTAGCGATTCAGCATGCAAACGAAGCACCAAGAGTTAAATAAACAGTACTAATATAGCACAATTGAATGAAACATTTTTTTTTTTTTTTTTAAATTACAATTTAACAATATTGGGAAAATGGGTCTCAGATCCCACGGGGTCACTTCAATTGTTTTAAACGGATGCATATTATTATTGTTCCACCCGGGCCAGTCGTGTACTTTAGAAGGCCTCAGTATAAAACTAAAACGAGCCTTAGTCAGATTTCAATAATTTAGTTAATTGTGTACAATGCATATAACATCAAAGAGTCTGTGTAAACTATAGAATGTATAATATGCTAGAGTTGACGAAGAAAACTTTTAAAAAGATAATGAATCCTGTGATGATAACGTCATGCATATAATATGAAAACACTGTGCTTACTATAATATTAAATATTGTGAACCAATAGAGGAGGAGCGATGTGAGCAACATTAGCTTACCTGACGACCGGATTTATGAGACGTAACTCGTGTAATATATTTTTTTTATAATAAATAGTATACCATGGTTAATGATGATGCATTTACATTTTTTAAATCGGCGAATATTCGACTCGTATTATCAGCACTGCGCGCATGGCGTATTATTAAAGACCGTAATAAATAATTAACAGTACTTTATATTATAGCATAATATAACAATGATAATACGGATTACATTTATTTACTAGTTAAATACATTTTCGACTTTGTTTCAATAGTGTTGCTCATAATGAACTCACTCCGATTGTAGGTTCAAATTGCAGTGTGACTTTTCTCGTTGACTTATTTATAGTCCTATTTTTTTAACAAACAAAATCAAATAAAACAATGCGCCTCCTCTCCCTTAATAATAATGAGACAGTAATAAAACGCAAGTTTTAATGCCGTACTTGCGTATTACTATGATCACGATTTTGTCTCGAATCATCCTTGTGATTAAGATGGAACGGTTACACAGCAGCAACGCGCCTATTTTCGCGACCGCATGATCGATGACGAGCGCAGCTGATCGTTTTATTGTAGATACCTTTTATAGATATAACGATGACAGTTGTTCTGCACAGAAAGCTTTTATACATTATTATCACTATTTTTATCAGCATGCAATGAATGCAGTCATTCGTCATATTATCGCAATCGGGGGCCATTGATCAAAAAATCTAGCTGAACGAATTGAAATTAAATAATATAAATGAAAACCTTGCCGATCAGATTGTGTTATGTAAATAATAATTGCTTAATATTTGGATGAAGTATTGAGATTTTTTACACTTTATGTGTTATATATCTATAAGTATTACTAGAAATTGGATTTCAATAAATTGATAAACAAATTCTATCACATTGCAAGTAAACAGCACATTGCGCAAAGACTGTATAAGTTAAATTGTAGAGCCTAAAATTATAAATTGTAATTAATAATGGTTTTATTTAGTTCGCCGTCATTGACAAATAAGGGAGTAATAAAAGTCATGATGTTTAAACTATAAAATAGGAGGTATTTTTTTATTTTTTTTTGTATAATTCTGTATGATAAAAAAAACTAAACAATTAATAGCCGTCGAGAGAAATCATATTGCAATTTGCAAATAAAGTCACCGCAAGTTTACGAGTACCTTATAGTCTACCCATGTGCAACAACATAATTGATCCAAAATCTAAAGCATAAATAAAAGTGTGACCGATATTCTTGTTTACTCGTATTATACTCGTACTATTATAGTATAAAACACTGTTTATTGTTTTAATTTTATTCAATGTTTATTGTTTGTTATTGTTTCAATAATATGCTATGCGCTTAATACCGATAATAATTATTCACCGATTTTAAAAATATTTCATCATTAACCGTATTGTACTATTTTTATAATGAGACGTAATGGGTGGTTTAACACATCATATGACGTATAGTATTCCTGTTTTTTAATATATATATATATAAAATATAACGATAAATTAAAGTATACAGCAATATATACAAAAACATATTATAATATTATAATGCACTCACACTTTAACGTCAAAAAAACTGGACATATTCGATTCGACCTTTATATTTCTTGGCAAAGCCCATTTTTACAAGTGGCATACAAATACGGAGACAGCTGTCATATCATATAACCTTCTTAAAAATGTCGTCTCCATGAAATCGATAATATACTGCCTATATAGTATATATAGTCAAAACCCTATATACTGAATATCCGACTCCGGTTTTTACGAATTCCGACAATATAGTATTATGATATACAATATATTATTGTTATCACACCCAATAGTCATCTGCAGTCCGGCCGGGTAAGAGTGCATTCAAGAGTATTACAATTCACAGTAAAACTTTCTTCGTTGTTATTATCATAAGGCGTAAACGTGTAGTACAGACGTCATTTAAAACGATTCACCAAGACGTATGTTATACTATAAAATTCGAAAAATCCCAAACAAAATAAATAAGCTAGTTTTATTTTCTTACCTAACACAGCGAATTTTATTATCGACTGTCATCGATTCGAAATTTGAAGCAATTAATTTTACAAATGAATAAAGATTTATTATAATGATAGTTTCATATTATGAAATATGATTATCTACATCGGTTTAGTAAAAATAATACTAATAATAGTATCACGATAATAGATGTACAATACTTCTCCATTGTTTTAATGTAAGCTATTCTAGTTTTTTGTATTTAATGTAGAAGGTACTTACAAGTAAAGTTAAATACATTTCAATTTTCATTATATTTGTAAACGTTTTTTTAAGTGTGTTTAAAATTGTAGCGATTTCGTTTGTTCGTCACAATGAATCGTATAAACAATTTATACATTCATGGTTGACCACTGCATGTTTTTCCGCTTCCTCACGTATAGTTAAAATACGAGAAGAGGCAAAACACATAATGAAATATACGGAGTGTTTTTTGGTGTCCTATGCAATGAGTCAAAATATACAAGATATTACTGGAGTTAAAATTTTAAGTACTGCCACCCCTAGCATTATAATATATCACGCTTTTGTATTATTTATTTATTTATTTTAATTTAAAATTGATATAATGATGTACTTTAAAATGTATAAATTATAATTTATTTTTATTTTTTCTTGCATAAAAAAAAAAAAAAATTACAAATACAAATACAAATAATTATATTGATAAAAATTAAAAACAATACTAGGTGTAGCATGTGGTGAGGTCATTTTGTCACTGCTAAAATAGCACACACAATCGAGATGTACATTTGACTTTTCCACCAGTCCCTAGGGATAAACAATAATTGTGTGTGTGAGCAGTGTGTAACTAGCAAATATGACAACTCGCATACTAAATACAATATATTATTATATTGTGTATATAATGTATTGTGATGTAAAATATTATATAGGTACGTGAATAATAATAATATCATGACGTGGTGTATATTGCATAGAGACCCCCAATGGACACTGTGCGCATACAGTTGTACACTGTACATGCATGCGGGTCGACCCAGTCACGGGTTACAAAATATTTGTCCCGTGTCTTTGATACATGGCGTGTGCGTAATTCAATTTCCCGCACACTTGGATTGGGCAATTATATGCAAAATAGTAAATTACCGCTGGGACAGTCCATTCCGATTCTGTGTACGTATATGATATGATTCGCTCGGGAAACTCCGATAAACAGCAGTAACCTCCGACTGCCATGCACGGTCCGTGGTGATATGTTCCGCAACAGAATAGAAATAAACGTATATACTCTGTAATGAGGCGTAGGAAGGGGTGGAACATTAATCAATCGCCACGAGAACCCTTTTTTAATACAAAAGTATCCATACATATATTATATTATACATACACACATCATGATAATAATATTGTGTTACGTTGCAGGCACATTCGCAGAGCTGTGAGAAATCTTCAAATAAAATCCACGTGAAATGTTGGTATTTACAATAGTTTTGGGTTATGAAGTTTAAAATTTCATTAATCGCATTGGTTTCAATACTTGTTGGATAAGGTAAAAATTACAATGATTAAAAACGTAGGAGTATTATACAATGTTTACTGATAGGACTTGATTACACTATTTTCTAAAATTTTAGCCTATAGGTTTAATACAACAATCATAAACTATGATACCTAACCTACCAGGGAATAATCGTATTTAAAACACACGTACAAATTTAAACTTACATAGTTAGTACGTTTTATAATATTTAAAGTGTAATATATTATCTTATCTACATTAAATATTTGTAAATCAATATCTTTTATTTTATGAATATAATTTCTTGGTTATATTTGTACAGTACTTCATATAATAGATATAATGTCCCTATATAATATTTTATAAAATCTACAATATATCCTATACATTAAACTATATAATATCTTACACATTTATAATGTCTTTAATTAAATTAAAACATAATATGAAGATACCATTATCATAATATTAGCATGCTGAAGTAATTTAATATAAACCAACATTTGCCAAATTTTTAGACTGCGTGAAACGATTTTTTTGTTTTTGCATTTCGTGTATATTTTTTCAATAAGAAATAAATGAAACCAACTCGCGTTTCTCCGTCGATTTCCATATTATTATTGGGTTTTACCAGTGCAACGTCAAAAATGCACCAAATGCAGACGTTTTGTGTACACACAAATGGAAAATCGTGTGAAAATGTATGTGGATGTGTGTAAATAGATGTGGGTCCATATACCCACCTACAATGCGAAGCTTAAACTATACGTATTTTTATTATATCAAAACGACAATAATAAAAACAATTTTTAGATGTTTATACTCATAATTTTTCTTTAAAAATAGATACGTACATATTGTGTTTTAACTTCACCATAATATTATCTAATTTATAATAATTAGATTGTATAATTCTAAGAATAGAATTGAAATTCTTTTCACGCTATACTCAGTTATTTATAGCAGGGAGTATTAAATGTTATTCTAAATGTTGATATTTTACGATTGTATCGAATTAATTTTTTTCTCATAGTTACGTTGTCAACATAATAAAATCGTATCAGTTCTACAATTCTATTCTATATTCAACGAAACAAAAAATCAATATCTCTGTGTCATTTCATAAAATATATTCCCTTAGGTCTTCCTTATCGACTGGGCTTAACCATGCCGCGAGCTTACAACATTTTTCATTTAAATCGTTTTTACACTTTATACTTCGATTCCTAGACCAATTAGCCTACATTTTAATTCCAGTAAAATTTATAAAATGTATTATTCAGTCTAATGTAATAGTTAAATTTTATAATCTTATTGCACCAAAATATAAGATAGAATATTTTTCGTAAGTAACTGATTATATAAATAAAATGTGACAGTAAATTGATCGATGGAAGAAACCACTCGGTGGTGACACTTCCTTTTTATTTTTTCGTTTTAACTATTTAGCAGATCACTACATCAATGTTTTTCAAACTATCTAACATTTCTGGGAAGAATTTTTAGTGTGACTAAGTTTTATATGAAAATTGTTGAAATGATTATTAGATAAAGTTATGTTTCTTCGTTGACAGTTTTATTTTTTAGATTTGTATGGACCATTTTATTAGAAATATATCTCATTCAAGGCATTGGTAATAATTAATATTATTTCAAAGAAAAAAATGTTGAATATTTTATTTTATTTTTTTAATACGTGATTTATTGGTATTATTTAATACCACCTTAATAATCCCAAATTTTTAGATAAACAATATTACCTCATAAACATATTATTGTTAATGCATCTGATGGATTATCCTTTTTATAATATTTTAATATTATAAAAGTGATTAGTGTTATTTTATATTTCAACTTACGTGCTCCAGCATTGTTTCAACGGGAATAATAATACGTACGTGCATCGTTAATAAAATATGACGTGACAGTTATTGCAGGTTAACATTATTTTTTTTTTTTACTCAGAAATTATATCAATACTATAAGACATAAATTGCTTATAGTATTTAAAAAAAAAATCTATTAAGATAAAAAATCCAGATTAAAAATATAAAAACGTGAACAGAGCTTATAATTTTTTAAACTCCTTTTTGAATGAAATAACTTTTTGAATAATGGTAAGTGATTGTGTTGAATAATTGTTCAGTTCTTTATTTTTATTTTTTTTTTTATGATAACGAATTTCATACAAAAATAAGAAATATGATAGTTTTTCATATGAAATGTTTATGAGGAAAAACAAGAACAAAAATGTCTTGGTTGACGCTTGATTACACTGAAGTTATATTTTTTGGTATTCTTAAAATGTCAAAGGCTTCGAGAGTTAAATAATTCACATTTCACACAAACTTTAATGGAACACTAAAATATTTTAAATTATTGAATCTAGGTATAATTATTATAATAAAAAAATTGAAGAAAAATATGATAAAACATTAAAATGACTATAATGATTTATGTTTATAATTATACAGATATAAAGAAGTAATATTCGTGTTCAGTAAAATTATTCGATAAATATTATGCTATACTATGTTCACGTTTATAATATAATCAATTAAAACTGGTTATAATTTTAAAATTATAATTAATTTATATTTTAAATAATAATTATATAAAATGTATATTGGATAGGTATGTGGACCAATAATAAAAGTTTCTTTGATTAAATACAATTAATATTTAATTATTTTATGAAAATTAATTTGTTCATCTTAAATGGTTGATTTATGCGTTTTAAAAACTTAACTACCAAACCATAAATGAAGAATTTATTAGTATAGCAAAAAACTACATTCCACAATAAATCAATCACAATATTGTATATTACTTCTGATATAGATAATAGATATATATTTAATTCTACAAATATCTAATAATTCTAATTATTATATTTATATTAATTATTAATATATTTCATATGTATATATATATACATACACATACACACATGAATATACCTATAAATTATTAGGTATATTAGCAATTACATACCTACCTAAATTTTAAATCTACTAAAAAAAAAAATCAATTGTAAGACTCAAAGTTTTGTACACTACAGGGCATAAAACAAACAACAAAATTTCGCGTCAAGATATTACTTTTTCAAACTTAAAAGTTTTCCTGTGAGGATTATAATAACCTTATCCGTGGTAGTTCTGCGTATCAAAAACATACCCTTCAGCGTCGACGGGTAGACAGGCAGAAGGGTCATCGCGGTCAGCACTTCAAATGAAAAACACATACAAAATACACACACACACACACACACACACACACACACACACACACACACACATACACACACACATGCAACACAATAAATTATAAACTAAATAATTTCTACGTACAAGTAAAAAAAAACTCCATACCAAATTGTGTTTTGATTACAAGAGCTTTGATTTGTTAGTATTAAAATATCATACGGAAATAAATCTAAACCTCCGTATTTTGACATTTTTACGATTTTAAAATTAAATAAATACTAAATAATAAATAGGCACTTGTAAAAGCAAAAAAATACATTATACAGTTATATTATAAGTAAATAATCCATAATAGCTGATAAATTAACTATTTCAAAACAGTTTTACGATTATGAGTAAAATAATATACTAAGAATCAAAAGCGTTCCGAAAATAAAAACCTTGAAAACAAAAATGAAATATATTTTATTCATATGACATTGTATGGGTAGTATTATAAATTATCTAAATATGAAAAAACTTACATTGCATGGTCAATTGTTTCAATATGAGATTCTTGCACATGAAAACATATTATTAAACTTATGTAATAAATCGCATTTTTTATTATGCGGAATTGGAAAACATAGTTTTTTATCAGAAATTATTGCCAAGGTCTGAATAACGTTATACCAAAAGCGGAATACGTATAATAATGGTCCAAAATTCTGAGAAGAATTCCTTAATTCAAATTCTAAGGTTTATTGAGAAATAATATTATTTTTACAATCTTATATTAAAAACATGTTCTGGTTTTTATAATAATTTTTCCATCGAAGAATATTTACCTCACTGAACACTAAAAATAATTCCAATATATTAAATAATAAAATTAATCACTTCAACAAAATATAAACCTACTTATAATATGTAATTTCTGTTTATTGAATAGTCCTATCTTATTTATCTAGTTTAAATATAATATTTGATATTTTTGTTATAATGTAAGGGGTAAGAGTCGAACAAAATATTTTTAATTAAATTTTCATCACTTACTATAAACAGTGTGTTTATTTTAACATAAGTTTAAGCTATTTATGTTATATTTTCTCATTTCCAATTTTAATTAAGTAGCTAGGTACTTAAATTTATATTTTTATTATCTAAACACGCATTCTTATTTACCATAATATATGGGGATAATTTCGTATAAATAAAATATAGACATTATTTTATTAATAAAATGCAGTGTGGCTCAGAAAATCTTCCACAAACTTCTTAAACTTTTCGCTGTTATAGTGATCACTTTAAATAAATGAAGGTGTATATTCAAGTTCTTAGAATTTTTATATTTCACAATATCAAAATCAATAAATTTAATGCTGCATCATTTTCAATTTTCTTTTCATTAAGATTTAATAAAATATAATATTTACAATAGATTGTATTAGGGTATCTCGACCTATGTACACTATGTGCGTCCTACATTTTAAACCTCACAGAAATTTTATCTCAAATATTTTTTATGTTATTTTCAATACTCGTGGTTTTCATTTTCAGTTTTTCCAATTATATTATATTTTAAAACTTGATTTTTACACATTCAATATTATGATTATTTAATAACAAAATATACAAAACATATAAATATATTATAAAGTATATATTTATAGTACGTAGTATATTAGTATATGTAAATATATAATAATATAATATAATTAATAGGAACGAATGAAACTATAATTTTAATTATTAACACTGTGTTAATTATTTAAAGTTATAATCATATTAGATATTATTACGGACAAAAAAATAATTAAATATTATGGTTTCACTAGATAGTATTAAGTAATAATATATTAACAGTATCATGGCGTGATAATATCGTTTCGATGATGGAAAAAAAAAATCCGATGTTATGTACGGCGCTATAATACCGTTGAACTACTATTTTAAAATGTAAATCTCGGGAATTGCGTGAGTATCGTTATCCTTTCTGAGCTTAGATTAACATACGTGTTGGATGGCGGAGGGAGGGCACCATATACTCTGAGGCGCAACATCCGAACGCGACTTTATGAAAACCAGTCACGTACCATCTGAAATAACGTGCCCATACCATTACAGACATATGGCATATTATATATAAATATATTATTATTATAATATGATAAACATATCTTATTTAATTTTTTTTTTTCGTACGACTACCTTTTGACTATAATACAAAATAAATCCGTTCGATACGGCGCACAGTAAGCACTGTACACGCATTCTTTGCGACCTATCTAAACTGCCATTAGTATAATTTTTTTTTCCAACTCAATCTCTCCCGCCACAATATCATTATAATACGTAAATATCGCGATGGACATGTCACATGTATAATAATATAATTTCATCCGCAAAGTTGATGATTCGGTAACGCACGCGCTGAAACGCCTAACGTATATAAACGGAGCAGGCATTTCCTCCTGCCTATATTATTTTTTCGTGAAATCTCGATGAACAATATCGGGCGCGCGTCTGGGCGCTATAGAGCAGCAGCGTGTGACCGGAATTTAATGAACGAATCAACGACTCTGACGTCAAACGGTCGGACGGGACTAAGTCATCTTCGAGATGGAGACGGTAGTTTATATATAAATGTGTGTATAAAAAAAAATATACAATAATAATATATTGATTGGTTTTTTCGATAAAAAAAAAGCTGTGCGCATTATCGTGTTGAATACCATCATGTTTTTGACACGCTGAACTTATAAACTATAAATACACCTACGTCATTATTAGCTTGGTTAGTAAAATTTTTGCTCGTGTTTGATTGTTCCTTCTGTATTTAGGCGCAGATATAACTATCTAAATTATTTTACAGTAATTTCTAACAAAAAAAAAAAAAAAATATTTATTAAATATTTAAAATTGAAATATGTAAAAAAAAAAAAGAAATTCAAAACGTATTCAAATGTTTTTTGTTAATAAAATTCAGTCAAAGTATATATTTTCATACATGTTATCCCTTCGGGTCATAGTTAATTTGTTGAATCATGAAAACGTAATAACGTTTAATCGAAATAAAATCCGTTCAACAGCAACGACAGCAATGATAGGGACATCGCAAAACAAAAAATATTGGTAGGTACATTTGTATAAAGACGATTGCATCTGTGTTGCAGCCACGCAATGAACTCGACGTGCACGGCCCGCGCCACCCGTCATCGGTGTGTACCTACCTTGAATGTTGTAAATATTGCTGAGCACGCAAATAATTAGAAATACTGAAAGCGAGCCACGGCGAGGGAAAAAAACCCTTACAATGTCGTAATAACAATATCATTCGGTATTGCGTACAACGGCGGCAGCGGTGCACATAATATTGGGCACGCAGCACGCGGATGGGGTGAAGTTCGTTTAGCGGGAAACGTGACGTTGGCGCAGTGCTCGCGTAATTACACCGGTGCCGAGGTACGAAGCACGCACAATAAAGCACAAAGAGACGTAGGTACGACTTTTAACGAATGGCATCATCACACACACACAGGACGACTATGGCAAAGTGGCGAGACTCGACGGCGCAAAGCGCTAAAATATATACGCGTAGACGTGTTTGATTTCACGTGCTTTTCAACGCGACGTTTATGGGGGGGAGGGGGTGGCGAGCGATTGAAGTTAAGTTTTTTTTTTATTTTTTTCCCATACACACTACATGGTTTATACATATAAATATGTGTGTGTGTGCGTGCGTGTTTACTCTGTACGTATAAATTATGGTAGGTATAGAACGCTAGACAGAAATTTGACACGACGCGAACACACACGCGCAACGCGAGTACTATGCCGCAACGTATATAGTATACCTACATAATAATAATAATAATAATAATAATAATCTATACACGTTACATATTACATACTCACTAGCCACTCAGATCGGGAGTGCGTTTCAGGCAAGAAAAGACTTTTCCGAAAAGGATTTTTTCCCGTTCGTCGCATCCTTGATTTTCTTTCTCTGCATCGACCCCGATGACATGGTCACACACGACTTTTTTTCCAACTTCTCCCGGAATAATGGTATCCGATTACTCTTGTACTGTCTGGCGTATGTGTCGTGTACGCGAGTGTTTTAGAGACAAGCTCGTTATTCTGTATAAACGTAATTCACAGTATTTTGTACAAATTAATGTGTTATAAAATAAAATTACATAATACCACTGCTGCGGGGTGTGATATCAATTGGGCACCGGATTTGTATAGACTTGGTTAACTGGGTGATTTCCGTGAACATTATGTTACAAACGATATGCATCATATAAAATGTAACATTGCGATCATATTTAATATATATATTATATATATATTTTTTTTTTTAACTCAGTGAAGTTAAGAGTTATATAGAAACCAGCAATTAACTTAGTATCAATGATTTCTAACATGAGTTACAATTTTTTTAATATTTAAATAGCATATTGATAATTTAAAATAAATTAATATGGGTATTAAAAATAAGTTTTTTTTTTACTAAAATAATTCTAGCTAATGGCGACAAGAAGTAAATTTAAGATTTACATTTTTCATTTTCCATCATGTATAATCAATTTTATTTTATTTATTATTTAATTAATTATAAATAAATGTAATTTGAGTTGAATTGTAAGTAACTTGCTATAATTTTATCTATTATAGTATTATGTTGATGTCAATAAAAAAAAAATTAAATTAATATTAACGGAAATCAACTTAAATTTAAATAGTTAACTCGTGAATGTTCAACATTGCTATTTTATTCTCTAAACATTTAACTAATAATTATCCCATTATATAAGTGTCATTAATATTATAGCTTGTTGTATTACCAATAAATTCACAGAAAATATATTGTATATAGCTTAATTTTAGTAGACATTATCTTTAATATTTCTAGATTTTTATACGATAAAAATTTAGCATTCTATACCTATGTATATTGTATAATATACTTCCCTGATTATTGAATTGTACACCATAATGATTACTAATCACTAAATATCGGTGATTAAATCGGTTTATACAACATAAATAATACTTTTAAGATGTAAATAATACTCTGACGATAAACCAAAAACAATTATGTTTTTTTATAATACTGTGTTGAAATTATTTTGTTTTAAGACTCTGATTCAATAAATTCTTATCCTCATGAACCGGGATTTCTATAAAAATGACGCATGATTGCATTTTTTTTTTTTGGCGTTTAAGAAACTCAATAACAATTTTTGCGCGTGACACAACTGTCACTATTGATTTATGATCAAATAATTGTAATTAAAAAAGGCATTTAGAATTAAAAATAACATTAAGTGTTAACATTTGACATAGATATTGCAAATAATATTTTAAATTTCTAATAATATTTCTATAACATTCACAAATATTTTAAACGAAGGGACAGAAACCCCCAATGTACAAGTAAACTTAACTTAAAAATTCATACAGACAAACAAAAACAAAAACAAATTTACATATATTATATTTCTCGATATCATCGAGATAAAAAAAACAAATTGATAACATTTTTTACTGCTACTTTTAAAATCGGAAAAAAGCTTTTAAAAGTTTCTACTAACTCAGAATTTATTTTGCACAGTTCAAATACAATTTTCAGTTGGAATATAAACAAAATATTAATATAAATTTTACCTCGCTGAAATAATATTTTTGTACAAAAGTATAATATAAGTCATAACAAACGTTCTTTGGCATTTCTAAGACAACAAAAAAAACAAACATATTTATATATGTTTTTAGAGTATTATTTCAATAACTCTCATAAAATTTAAAATTGTATAAAGCATAATATATTCATGTTATTTGTTATTTAAAAAAATAATAAATACATACTTTACAAACTATTCAACTGTACAACATTTTTTTTTTTTTTTTGTAACGTCATAAATAAAATATAAACATATTTCACGTGACGTGACTAGTACTGTTAAATTATTTTCTATAGTTACTCATGATTTAATTAAAAAATAAAATATAATTTAAAAAATTATAATAATTAATTTGAAACAATTTTTTTTTGTTTTTTTAATTATTAAGTACCAAATCTTTTTATTTTTAAAAAAATGCTAACAACTATACTTATTTATTTTACGTGTCTATAATACTGTTTTTACATAATATGTCATTTACGTATGTATAAGAAACAATAACAATGTTTTTCGCAGACAGTGTTTACAATACTTCTCAATGCTTTCTTAAATTTTAAAATGCATTTAAACCGATGTACCTGATATATTTGATTTGAATTCTTCATATATATGTTTTTTTAATTGAATACTTGATTAAACGGTGTTATTTCAAATACGCATATGTTTTAACTCCAATGGCAAAGCATTAGTGTTTATATTGGGAAGATGTTGAAAAAATGCAGTGACATTATTATTGATATTGATAATTAGACTATAATATCACACCAGTAAAAAAAAAAAAAGTAAATTATAACTTAAATTTTTGGCAGTCGACGTCAACAATTACTTAAAAATAAAATAAAACTAAAAACACAAATATAAATAGTGAGACATGTCTTATAACGCAACGATAACCCTCATCTGTTTTCCCAATTTTCTTTCTACACAGTAATTGGTAGAATAATACAAAGACGATATCGTCTCATACATTTATTTCTATAATATATTTGGATATTTACTGGATTGACCCGTCACGCCTGGCACCTCCAGTTCTCGTACGTGACTAAGAATACTATAATACAAAAACAGATTTTGACTAATTTATATATATATATATATGTGTGTGTGTGTGTGTGTGTGTGTGTGTGTGTGTATAATAATATTAACTTTTATAGAATTTTCTTTTTTATTTTATTTGATACATTCGAAATATTTATCCGTATTCTATGTCAGGTAGACGTTATCTCCTATGAAAAAGGCTTCGCCGATGCTAATCCTACACAAAATTTGTAGTTTATCATAAAACAGTATTTGCGTGTAATATAAAGAATAAATAAAGAAATAAAACATATAAAATACATTAATCATTCAACATAATATTATTTTATTTTATTTTTAAAATAATTTAACGTGTCATACGTAGTGTTGTAGACATTATTACTCGATTCAAACATCTGAATAAACGCACCGAGTCACTTTCATATTAAAAGTATACAATATATGTACTTAAGAAAGTATGTTTCTAATTAAAACCGTATGTATTCCACTGTTTCTCGCTAATTCTGTATTACTACATTTTTATGGTACACTTTGTATTTACAAACTTTGGACATATTAATAAATATTGAAAATCAGTTGTAAACTTTTTTTTTTTTTTTTTTAATTTAAATTGGTACATTTTTATCTATTTCCGAAATATATCTATGAATAAAGTTCTTAAAATTTCGTAGTAATAATAAAAATATATTACATGCACTTTCAGTTTACAATTCTCGTATTATACTATTTATAGCTAGATTTTATATAGTTGGGTTAAAAACAGTATCCTCATAACATTTATAAATACAAAACAGCTGTAAAATGTTTGTAAAAATACAAAAACACGAGATACAAGTAGATACAAGTTATAGACTCTCATAAAAAAAACTGTATAAGCTTCATACAGGAATTTTAATTAAAAAAAATCCCAGTAGAACTGTTAAACAGATATAAGTGAAATACATCGCAAGAAAAAAATGTGCAAATAATCAGAAAACATCATCGACCGAAAATATAAGGATGTTATATTATTATATGTTTCATTTCTTAAAATAATTGAATGTGTACTTGGCTGCTCTTAGAGTTGTGTTTCAATAAATGAACTTTTAACGATATATTTTAAAGTACTTACTTATTTCCATAAAAACATGTTTATTAAAAAACAAAAAAAAAAAATCAATGAAATTATAGCATTATAACGTATACGATTTAACGACGTACGTTCTTCTCAGCCCGTTTCAATCTTGTCTGCAAGTGAATACTAGGTTGATATAATTTAACCTAGATATGTTAAAAATATATAATTATAATGATGAAAAAAATTAATTTTTTAAAATTATAATTAATTCAAACAAAAAATCATCAAAAAAAAAAAACTAGTGTATAGTATTGTTAAATTAAACATTAATGCCGCTTTGTAAATAAATAAGCCCGTTTGTTATACTTTAAGAGGTCAATAGAAACTTTTTAAATTATAGTATCATACGCGTTTAATGTTGCAAGATGTATAGTGTTAAAAAATCTCGTTCCACTATGATAACTTATACCATAACTAAATTATATACCATTATTTTACTTTTCGTTTGGAACAAACATTTGTCTGTTTTCTTTGGATTTCTTACTAAATATTTTTAAAATAATCATAAAATTAGATTAATACTTATATATAACCTATATTTTAAAACTTTTATTGGTAAACATAAATTTTCTCTAAAATTATAAAAAAAAATGTTAAAATAACTTGAAGTAATTTCAGTCATAACAGAACGATATTTTAATTTTGAATGCCAGCATGCATTTTTAATTTCATATTTTGAAGCAGAATAATATTATTATTTTTGAGAATTTAAAATTTAATTATTAGTAGTGAAAAGTTGTTTGTTATGTATTTTAAAGTTTAAATGGGCAGTGACCAACATTATTTTAGATTCCCTTGTATTTTTTTTTCAATGAATCTTATATAAATTTTAAATAATTATAATAAATTATCCAATGATTAGAAATTGATTTTTTATATATTGGTATTCCTAGAAAAATATTCTTTTTAGAAATAATAAATGAAAAATTAATTTTAGTGTTCAAAAAAGTACATATTTGGAAATAATATTTATAAAAATTATATATTAGCCATTAAGTGTATGGTTTTGTGATAACTTAAGATTATTTAGAATATATATATATTTACGAAAACATTCAAACTTTTTGAAAAAATCAGCGTTTACCTTAACTAAGAGAATCATTCTGCATTATTATTTATTATAATAGTAAAAACTATTCAAATATAATAAAGTAAAGAATACTTACCATTGTTATTTGAATTTATGCAGCTCCTATTTCCAGAAGAGTTTTGAAAATTATTTTTCTGTAAATTATATTACTGTCGCTGACCGGAACGCCATTAGTTCTTTTGATCCAATCGGGTCGAAGATGAATACATTTTAATAAGACCATGGTTTTGAATATTCCCTATTGCTTGACAACATAATGCTTTCATCAAAGTTTTTCTACAATTTATTTATATGAACTTAGGATTAATTCAAGTAAATTATTTATGTTTAATTGTGTAATTAGATTAAATGAACTATATTTAAAAAATATTTAAATTGATAATTACATAGTTATTCAAACTTTGTATTCATTTTAAACAATATTTTATATATATATATATATATTTGTTTTTCTTCGTGATAATTCTTATATCTTACATATTGTATTTTTATTTTCTTCCACCATCAATATGGAAAGTATAACAACATCTGATTGACAAATTGCATAATACATTAGTTCGAATAATTAATCATAATATTTGTATACTGAAATTCGACGCACAATAATTTTATATTGCCAGTACAGGCTCTGTTAATTAAATTATATCAACCTTTCGAGCATTTTCATTTGGAGTTTACAGGAACAGTATAACCACTTAACAAAATTAATAACTTTTGTGTAATGACCAAGTATTCTGTATTCAATATTGTAATTCATCAATAATGAAAATAACTAAAAACATTAAATTTTAATAAATTGTACGGATAAATAAATGAATCAATTCAAAAAATCAAAATTATTGCAATATTTTTATAATTTATTAAAAAAGTAAATATTTGACTTCAATTAAAATGTAAATTTTTTAGATTTCTTAATAATATTGTTAATTTGTATTTATAAACATTTTTAATCTAAAATTATTTTCTATGGTAGTTCAAGCAAATTAAAAAAAAAAAAAAAACTGGCAAGGCTATAAATTTTTATCTTTTATAACTACAATATACTAAACTCTAATATTTTCTGTTAATAAGTAAATTTAGTTAATATAATAAATAATCACATTTGTATAAGTGCATTAGATTTCAATACCAACAACAGAATAAATAAATGTACTATTATATATTTATATAATCTGTATAAAAAAGTTAGTATGCAGTTTTAATAAACATTAGGTTACGCATGTTACAGAAAAATTTGTTGTTTATACCAGGCAAGTGAAAATAAGAGATACGCAACTGAAACCGAATACGTTTTTTATTATACAGTGTTAGTAGTGTTAGGCTTGGTCCAACACATTTGAATGGGTTTTATGAAATATTTTTTCCGATATGACGGTTTTTTCGCTTTTTAAACATATTGTTTTATTCATATTTCTGGATATAGGGACCAATGTCAGGTAAAAATCCAATATAAACGCTGTACAACTTAACAAAATAGTTTTTCGTAAATATATTGAAAACAATAAAGAATTGCATTTCTGATTTTTTTACATTATCCCATGATATTATCGTCAATTGACCTTGTTTTTACACGCGTAAAACAAAAATGAGCATTCAGTCAAGCGAAAACCCAATCGTACTATCTCTACCTACGTATAATCATATTATCAAGCAGATGTATATGGGTAACATAATATTGAAAATACCTTTATAAAACAGATTATTAAATTATTTCATATAAAATATGTAATATAATACAGACAATACAGCATAGATTCTAATAAAATGAAATTTATATAATATATTATTAAAATCAGATATATGATGTACGTGATAACTGATTCAATTACATTTTCATAAATAAGAAAAATTAGATTGTTTAAATCTATTAATAATACATATAAAAATGTATATGTTTATATAAAATATTAAATACTGTAGGTGGTAGGCTACTGTAGGTATAAATTTATATTAAACCATAAATTTTGACATTAATGTCTATTGTTTATATAGTGTACAGAAAACATGTTAAATGTATTGCAATACGCGTACAATTATAAGTTATCTGTAGAGTACAAATAAAATTATTAATTAAATACAGTAAACAATCGGTTAAACATATAGGTCTTATACTTTATCTTGAAAGGTCTATGGTTAAATAGATACGCGCGATAGCAACATTCAGTGGTCCTATTTCATCGTGATTATAAATAAATAAAACAAACGTCAAATTTGTTATTGAATGTTTTACATTGGAGTTCGAAACATATTTTATAATATTTATGGTGTTGTGAATATCTTTGACTATAAACAATACAGTTTTGTCACTGAAAATGATTGTTATTACTGGTTTTTCGGTGACTCGTGCAGAGAGACTAAAAAGTAAATAATATATAATTACTCGCAAACTTTTGGCGGTTATAACAGAACTGCGTACGTATATTTACATATAAATTGCCGTTGTATACCATGCATATACGTTATTATTATCATCGTGTGGCAGTTTTGGTAACATAAAATCGAAATAAAGAGGAAAACACAACTTGAAAACGTCACGGCTTTTCCGCCTAGCCAAAAGTATAATTATTATATTTTATAATGTTTTTCACCATTCTGAGTGGACGATTAAAACCTAAATTAATTCTTTGAAAAATATTATAATAAATACAGCAAACTATGTTTTGTTTTACGAGTGAAAAAAGCTGAACGAGATATACAAAATACTACTCTAATTCGTATAATATTTTACTTCACGACATTTTAAGTTAATTCAAAACATAATGTCAATGAATGAATCATTATTCAAAGACAAAATATAGATTTAACTGAAATTGAAAGTGGTAACTCTATATATATATAAAGAATCACTTAAAATTTTAATTATTTGGTACCACTAAGAAAGCATTAATTCCATTTTTCCAATATTTTATTCTCGTGAGTGTAATAATATTTTTATAACAATAAAAGTAACACGGAGTCCTAGGTAGGCAATTTTGCTACATCACGAAATATTATTTCGACCTAACAAGATTAGGTAAAGGCTTAACACGTGCATTCAACATAAAAAATACCATACTGAACTGTACAGTACAAGTGTAAAAAATTTTGTTGATACTTATTTTAATTAATATTATAATAATAATATACACTAGCTGCTACACACGTTTACTTCCAAATAATTTTATTCTGTTATAAATTATAATAATTGTTTAGTGAACATATTTTACTGTAGACTTTTAAGTTGTTACTAAAATAACAATTATATACATGTGATAACAACGTGGTATTATATTTAACCCATAAAATATATTGTTTTTAGTTGTATTTATTTAAAAAAATAAACCCTGTAAAATAAAATAAAGAGAAGTTACGTTGAAATATTCGTTGTTTATGATTACAAACAAATAAAATCAATAATTTATAATTCCACAATATAACCGATAAATTTAAACTTATACAATTTAATGTTTTTTTTTTTTTTTTTTAATCAAGAAAATAAAATGACAAGACTTAAAAATGAAACAATCCAAGAATACAAAAAAATAATAATATTACAACATAAAAAGTAACCTTATGTTGTCCTATCTGAGTGCGGTTTTTTATCTCCATCTTAATGGTAAACGACCGCATTAAAATTTAAAATACACATAAGTACCTATCTAAGAAAAATAAATTTAAGAAATTGTAAAAAATAAATTATAGTTAGCTTAAAAAAATATGTGTACATAAATTGAAGTTTAAAAAAAAAATTATCAGTTGTATTATTATTATATTCATCTCATCTGATTTGTATATTTTTTATAACTTTTTATTTCCATATTTTTAGTTTTTCTATTGTAGATACTAGTTTGTACTCGCTACAATCTTTAAATTGGTCACATTGACAGCGGTTACTTAATGATCTATTACGATGTCAATATATTTTTTTGCAATATTCCAATTTAACTCTAACCACATTTTCCATTTATTTCATTTACTTTTAAATTATATTATAATTACAGGTAAATCATATTAAAATTGCTACAAAATACTTAGTGATTATTTCAAAATGGAGGACATTTTATGTCTTGATGATTGTTAATAATATAAAAACTCCTAAATACTTAATTTGAACTTGTTAAAGAGTTTTAGTTATTATCATACTTTCACTTTGGGCATCATTCTTAATTTATAAAGCAAAACTAATAATAAAAACACGAAGGAAAATTTATTACTACGTATAAGTGTACTTCGTCATTTGGTTAGTTGCAGTTATAAAGAATATTATATCAAATTTGAATTCAATGACAAAAAATACATTGCATACAATGTATAAAAAATGATTCTCAGCTGCGATGTTATCTATTTCTGAGAATGTTTTATAATTTATTTTAATCATAATTAGTAATATTATTATTTTATAAATAAAACAGTAATATTTAATATTATATCAAATATTATTTTTATTAACTTATAAGTCGATACTAATCGGCCTTGGAACGGTATTAATATGAACATGGTACTCATATATAAAAAGCTTATATTTTAGTCTAATCATTTTGGAAATATCATTATGTATAGAAAATAATAATAAAAGTAATGGTAAATAGCTTCAATTTGCAAACAAAATAACTAAAATCGTTAAAGAGAGAAAATCTTTTTAATTTTTTTTATCGTTTATACATAAAATGCCGTAAAAATTTGAACTTTAAATGTGTAAAAAAAAACATTGCATGTACGCATTTTCGATTCATTTAATTTTGTTTCTACAAGCGCAACTTATGGGGTATCTTTTATTACCAACTATAGGCAGTTTTATATCTAAAATTACCCACAAAGTAGAGAATTAAACGATCTTTACGCTCTAAAACGTGATGACAAAAAAAAAAAAAAAATTAAACGTTTAAAAACACACTTGAGTCAATCACAGTTTAAAAGCTCAAATCAGTTCAAAAAAATAACCTGAATAAAATAAAATATACTATAGAAATTTCAAACTCTTTTTTTTTTTTAATTAATCATGCATGTTTTTTTTTATTTGGTGTTTAAAATATAATATATTTATATTAAGTTTTATTTTAATATTAACTATTGTTAAAATAATTCAAGTAAATAAAGTTTGTAATAAATTCCAGTTATATTTTGTATAATAACTATTTTTAGAGATTAAATGGAGTTCTTTTTAAAAAACAAGGGAATCGTACAAAATACATAAAAAAGTAAACTTTTGTTAAATATTATATCCTTCCAGATCTACGCTGTATTTGTTCATAAAAAAAAAATATTACCTAATTTTAATATTAAAAATTCTTATCTGTTAAGAAAAAACAATTCTACTGTACAATATTATAAATTATAATACATTAAATAATATAAAAATGACTGGTATAATGTGCTCTACACTGGAGCTTATATATACTATAAATTAAACAGTATGTTCTACTTTAACATATTAAATCGATTTGTACATGAATAATAAATTAATAAAAGGCAATTACAGCAGCTGTTGTACGTTGAACAATCTTAAAAATAGCAAAATATTTAATTCTATTAAAAAGTAATATGTGTATAGTGTAAACATAATAATTTAATGTAGACATGAACAACATCCGAAAACTATTAGGTATGTATAATATATAAATATATATATATATATATTCTATTGAATTTCAGTTTATATTTTGTTCACAACTAAAATTCAAACAGTTTAAATAGTTGATAACTGAACATCGTTGGCCAATTGACAGTTTCTGTAACTCAAAATTCCATATTTTTATTTTTATTATTAAGTTAATAAACTTTAAATAGAAATTATTAACGTTTCATTAATAATTTTTATTTTTTCTATCAATTCAATATTAAAATAATAATATTTTTTTTTTTTTAAATAATTTATTAACAAGTTACAACTATATTATTATTCAATTATCATAAAATTTACAAGCGATGAAAAACAATTTTCTTTTTTTATCGAAAAGCTTAACTTGGGCTTATTTTATCGAATCTCAAAATTTGTTGGAAGAATAAATAGAGAATAACGTGATGCGTAATATTTTTTCTCGGATTACAATGTGAAATCTTATAATCTAATTTTTTAAATAACGATATACACTGCAAAACATTAGATCGACGTCATGAGCTTCATTATCAATAATCACCGATGAACACTAAAATACCTGTGACACAATCTATTGTCATCTTGTATAAAGTACGAGTGTGTATACAGTTGTTGCACCATTTCTAAAAAAATCTACAAACGTCGTAAGCAATTTACTGACCTTTGAGTAATATTCATGCAAAATTGCAAACTAACGCCGTCAAAAATAATGCTACATAATTTATTCCCGACAAGCATTATAAAATCTGTCTAAAAACTAGTTGTATGAGTTTTCAAGACAGCTGCACGATTTTCATTAAACTGGAGATGGATTATAACTATGTTTATATTTAAACTAAACTCAAGTAATTAAGAGCAAAAAAAAAGAAAGTCGCTTGTTATGGTTACCAAATACTGAATGTCACGTTTTTATTATTATTATTTAAAATAATAATAATAAAAAAGTACCATACTTATTACTATATAAACCGCTTTATTGCTTCCAGTTTGTATTTGTTAGTAAAATAGCTAAACAAATTTGAAAATTCACTGTGTTTACAAAATCTCTATAGTATATAAGTCCAAAAGAAGCACTTGAGTTTATTAACAAAGATCTCTATTAAGTGGCTTCTTTTCTTTTTTTTTTTAATTTCTCCCGAATCCGCACGAACCGACGTGTATTTTACGTGCTGCGCCTATCCATACACTCTCTATTCAGTGTTAAGTATTCATTATTAAAGTGGATCGTTTATAATTCCTTTACAACCCCAACAAATAATTTCATATATTTTAGTGGTATTGTCTTGTTTAATATGATTTAAAATAGTATATTATAATAATACAAACATCCAGATGATATGCTAAATATAATAACTGCAGTAATAGTGGCTATTTTATACTAAATGATTATATAAACAATATTAAAAAAACAACGATAAAACAATGTTATTAAGCAATTATAATGTTAATAGTGAGTTTAATTTTTATTAAATAAAAATACGCGTAGATACTATGTGTGTATCACAAACTTTTTATTTCCTTATCTACCGCAAAAATTATAGTCTTTACGATCCAATCATTAGAATGCTGACAATAGCAACACGGTAAAAAAATTTGAATTTTTTGTAGTGATAACTAAATTAGGTTAATTTATCGTCTAATTTAAACCGTACACTAAATACACTCTTATTGTAAGCTTTGTTAATTTATCACCATGTTCAATCTATATCAATTTAATTAATATAAGATTACATTTAAATATTTTTTTATGTGTACTGTATTGAGCCTGATAGGACGTATATATTATCAATAAATAAATAAATAATGTTAAGCGACTTGATTTCGGTGAGAAATACAATGACCAACAGACAAATCGAGTAAGCACTATTTTAAATCTTGAATTTTCAATAAATGAGTCTAACATTTTGTATTAAACATTATCATTTACCAAAAATCGAGTGTACAAAAAATGCAAATCATCAAGAATAATGATTAAAATTTGCATAGCATTGTAAGGCTTTTAACAAATAAAATATACCTTACACCATACACTTAGATATTGAAAAGATAAAAAAATAAATTTTATCATAATATATAAATGTTGAATACAATTAATACAGATCTATATTTAACTATAATAGTATTATTTACACAAACTATTAAGTAAAAAATATTATATCTAAACATACAAAATAGTAAATTAATTAATTTTAAATAAATGCTGTTATATCTTATGAAAAAATTTAATTTATATACATTAAAAATATATATTAAAAAAATATTTTATTATTATTATTATTATTATTATTAACATTATTAGTATCAATTTAAAATATTTACATTGCGTACCTATATATAGTGATTTTGTATAAACTACAACTGAAAGAAGATAAAAACCATATTAGAATTAATTTTTAGCGTTGAAATATTATAATTTTTTTTTTTTTAGGCTTAAACTAAAATCGAAAATTATAGATTTTTTTTCCAAGACATAATAACTATTAACTATTAAATACATATACTATTAATTCTAAATTAATTATTATTGTGAATAATAATATTATTATACCGAATTATTTAATTGAACGTTACTCTTCATAATTGTTGATGTTTCTTTTTATGAAATAATATTATTAAACTTCGCAACAGCCCATAAATCAATCACACTGGACATGAAAATCTGTTTTGCAAGTTTTCTAAATTTTACTGGGCAAAACTTAGCCATTCTAAGAGATTGTTTAAAACTAAAGTTTTTAAAATAAAAATATATTACACTCCATCGCAATGACGGTAGGTAAAATGTAAAAAATGCAAACCCGGAA
This sequence comes from Melanaphis sacchari, assembly GCF_002803265.2. NCBI lineage: Eukaryota > Metazoa > Arthropoda > Insecta > Hemiptera > Aphididae > Melanaphis > Melanaphis sacchari. The sequence continues at coordinate 3,595,619 of NW_020271560.1, read as the reverse complement.
AAGCGTAAAACAATGGTAGGAGAATATCTTTTGTAAAATAAATAATCAAATGTAAAATACAACATTTTACGATACAAAATATCATACAGTGTGCTTTAAACTTATAAGCATGTACCCAACAAATCAAAATATTTTATACGATATGTATGACACGTTTTTCTTGTACCTATATTTACTAAAACTGAGTATTACGGATGATAAAATTTTAATCTGTCTACTCGTATAAACAATTTGATACATAATTTAAAATAATAAATATTAACTACGAAAATATAGAAACAGATAGGTTATATACTAATATCTGAAAATTAATATGTTCTCTGTATGATTGTATCATTCATTTTAATATAATATGATTTTTTTTATTAGGTACTATTAAACATTTTATTATAATAGTATTATATGATTTTAAATGAAAAATCTTTTTATTTCATGAATAACTGCATGATGTATACGAATAAACGTAATAAATTTGACTATTTCCGTTTCATTGGAATATGCTTTGACATTATAGCACGCAACTTTTTATATTTAACACGAATTTAATTCGACAAAATGATTATTTATATAGAATAAAACGACATATTTATGTACTTTTCGATAGTGGTTATTTATTTTGATTTTATGATAAAACGAATAAAAATAAAATTTGGTTTGGCACTAAATCTTTTTGTATGACGTTAAGTTGAAAAAAAAATATCGATTTTAAACTTGTCGATTTACATTGGGAAAGTGCTGATTGTGTGTCTCGTGTATGACCCTTACATAGTTACATATATATATACATTAATTTTTTTTTAATAATTATTTCGTAAATAATTTACGATGTAAAACTAATTTCAACCACTCATTATAAAGTGACAAAATATGATCAAATGAATATTTTATGCATTAAAAAAATTAATTAAGCCGCTTTTATACTATTTAAAGTTTAGCGTGACAGGTTTTATTTTTAGAAAATACTATGTTTTGCATGTGCTTGTGTAAAAATCGTACACATTGACGGTTTTTAGTTTTATGACATCGTTGAACTAACATAGTATGTTTCTTTATTAGCATACAATTGTACGAAAAAAATAATTGTGACTATTTATGAAAGTTCTAGTACCTACCTTTGAAGTGTAATAATCTAGTAGCAGAGAGACAATAAAGAATAAAAATTGACACTTTTTAACGAAATTAATCGACATATAAAATATACTAATGTTAATGTTATTATTATTACTGTTGTTGTTAAACTTATTTGTATATATATTAGTAGTTAAGCCGGTTAGATTATTTTGCCCATAAAGAATTTTTATTTTTAAAGCTGACCCAGCAAACGTTATACACGCTTATGGTTGCAATTTCTTACAAAAAATCCTTCAAAAAAAAAAAAAGTACTTTCAGTTTTTCACAAATTTATTATGTATATTTAATAATATATATTATATATATATATATATGTATTTAACATTTTTCTTTTCTTTTTTTTTTTTTGATTGTAAAAACAATTTTTGAATTATGTGCTTATTTCAACATTTTAATGAAGATTTTAGATTTTCATACTTAACTTACGACCAAACGCATACATCCAAAAAAAATAAGAGAAATGTGTATATGTTTCTACGGCAACTACAACTTTATAAATTATTAATATACATTAGTTTATCTCGTCGCGATGACCTGCAGCGACAGTGTGATATTACCTACTGTCTTACTATCATATTCAAAGAGCAAAACCCGTTTTGAGATTATTCTCTCAAAACGTCTCGGCCACCGAACCACAAACCCACAGATTTACAATTATTATTATTTAATTAAATGCGTGGACTGCACGTAAATTTAATACCCACGTACATAAAATATTAAATTCCTTGGCGGCGGCGATAAGGCCGGAACCGAAGCGTGAAGAGAAAATTAATATCGATATTTATCATTCCGCATAATACATATAAGACATTGAAAGGCGCCAAATGCGTGGCATTTTAGCACAAGACACTGATTTTGGTTAATAGGTCTACAGTATAAATCGCGTTGGTAACTTGATGATGAGAAATATTTCTTGGAAAGAGTGTAATATAATATTATAATCTTTCCATCTTGAGCATCAGTAAAGAGAACATTTTTATCACTTAATCGGGCTGACAAATGTCTTGGAAAAGCGTAGTCCATAGCTGCTACATGTCTACAGTGTGTGTGCGAACGCTAGGCGGCTATAAACTTGTACCACCATAGAAATCTCACAGACCGTGTCCAAACAAATAAAAACTCTCAAATCACGTTGTTAACCAGAGAGTATATCATCCGATGAGTTGACTTTAATGTAATCATAACACGATTTTAAAGTATTGATCTTGCTCAACTGTGAAGTTAGTTTATATCTAACCCTACTCGCCACCAACTATAACTGGATTTCAATCAATATAAAATGATGTCATAGGAGACATATTATTGAACCTTTTTTTCTCGAAATTTTCAAAGTTTTTTGGGGTCTAAACACATGAAACCGACCAAAGCGTCCAAAATGGGCGAATTCTGTTTGCCGTGTAGACAGCATCGCGGTGAGAAAGGAGGCTGAGCTGTTTAGAATAAACGCATAAACATTTAATTTCCGCAGGAAACGTGAGAGATGCCGCCAGTTACGGATATTAGACGTGTGATTGTCGTGAAGTGCTATGGTCAATAGTATCAGATTTCTATATGTACTGGTAATATGAACATACTATACGACATTCAGCTGTATAATAATGTAATGTATTATGTACGCACTTATACTTGATATACTGAACAAAAATATATACGAGTATAATTATGACCCTTGATTTGTGTCATCAGATGAATCTCGACTGCTTTGCTTGTGATATCGCCGTTTATTCGGATACATATTGTGTCTATGTTGTGCCAAACATCTCACTCACTGATAAAAAAAAAAAAAACAATAATAAATGAAATTAAAAATATGTATTTGTAACGTCATAAGGTTAAAGCAATAATTGCGTCCGTTGATTTAAAAACATATGCATAAATCAATATAAGATTAATATTTATTGTAAATTGTAATATGCATTTGTATATTTTATTTACAATAATAAATGTAATTGCGTAAAAACGTGAATGTATATTATATTATTATATTACACGCATTAATATAGAGTGAGCCATCGCGTTTTCTGGTTTTTCGTGAAGTTAAACATAAAAAATTATTGCAACCAGCTCCGAACTAAACATGGATTTTCCGACTTACTATCCGACAACCCGTAACACGGTTAGGGTGGATATACTATAAAATATTATGCAAAACATTCGGGGTTACCCGGTCACGGTGTGTAGAGACAGGTGCTAAGGAGTTATACAGAAATGTATATTCCGTATGCATAAGTATGTATGAACGCGCACATTAAAAAGTTTTAAACGACGTAAGTGGTTAGGTACATCGATCGCGCTAATTGTTTAGTCCGTGCCACTGTAGCGTCGTCGACACCGCGGTCGCTGCCCGTCGGATGATGGTTGGTGCGCGGTAGGCAGAGGTCGGAATGCCGAGAACGTGGTCAGAGATGACAGCGTTCATTATACAGTTTTGTTGTCATTATCTGGTATATATTTCACAGGGATTTTAGGCGGAAAGCGTAGACACAAATCTTACAACACAAGCAAAATCCTCCGAGGAAATGAGCTAAGGCATTTTATATAGTAATACAACAATAATATTATATAATAGTATAATATTAAGTGTATTATTGTATAATACAATACACCAAATTATATTCAAATGTGAGGGGAAAACATCAACGGGTGTTATTCAAATAAATAATTATCAATGAAGCTTTAACAAAAACAAAAATATCAAACTCAAAAAACATACATTTTGCCTGTATGTTGCGCGAAGTGTGCGAGTTCTTCGCCTAATATGCTATATACCGCTAAAACCGCAATTTTAAAATAAATTATTTTGAGTGATATCGAAATCACATTATTTTGTAATTTAGTATTATAATTTTTAACAATAGTTTCGATTCTCTCAAGAGAATCAAACAGTATTGTACATAAGGACAACGGCAGTCGTCTCTTCCGCGTCAAATAAACAAATTACAAAATATTACAATCAATTGGAATTCATAATCGATAGAGCGACGTGTGCGTGTGACGACGAGGATCCAATCAAAGTGACGTTAACCATGTCGAAAAGCACTTCATAGTACGCTTATACAGTTGTATTCAATAATACGACTAACCACGGATTTTTTTTTCTATTAAATAAATTTTTACTTACATAATATGTCATCTTAACTTATTGTTAATTGAGTATCTAATTTTTTTTTTTTTTATCATTTGAAAAATAGATAAAAATTAGTAATAATTAGAATAAAAATTTGTGATACAATATACTATCGGCTATGTTTTAAATAAAATATATATATAAGTCATCAGTCATCACTCATCACCGAAGGGAATTACGTGCGCTCACGCCAATTATTGCAGAATGATATTGTAATTGTGTATAAGCCACGTCATACAGCCAAACGAACGTTATGTCAACGAATGGGATTTCACCTAAATGTCATTATATTATTATGCGTAATAAATACGATTGTTGATTGATGCTCATTATTTTGCGCATCTCGGAGATAGACGCGTTCATGGTAATATTTAATTAAAATGTTCTATAATGGTATTGGAGCTTAAAGCAGCCCTCTGCTCGTTTTTTATTTTTATTTACCGTAAATCCGTGTTGCACAGCGAATATTGTGTACACAATATGTACGCATTTAAATACGAGTAATTTCAATTCTGTTACATGCACGTAATTCTGAAAGGTAAAATAATGCTCTTTGATTTTAAAATATTGATAATATTTACACTGTTTTTTTTTTACAATTTCTATGTTTAAAATATTTATCGAACTTTTTTTTCTTTTTCGATGGCATGTTTCCATGTCACTGTCAATCATATTTTTACGATAATAATAAAAATATAAAAACAATTGTTTTTACATCGGAAGTATGAAAACGAATGTTACATCTTACCAAATTGAAATATACGTTTTTTTGGTAAACAGCGCTGCAAGTTATAACCATGCACACGTGCATGTATAGTCGAAATAATTTGTATTCTTTAGAGGTATTGCTAAAGTAGTTTTTAAGTTGTATTTCAGAAATAAAATGGCCAACCAAGAAACCTACATCTCAACAGCATATTTTATCGTACAATTTACAAAAATATGCCACGTAGGATAAAGTGAAATGCACTCAAAAGTTTAAACTAAGTTTACAACATTATGTAGGTATATAATGTATACATAAATTGGCGACTCTGTTCTATAAATAAATATTATGCAAAAATTGCTGAACTGCAGAGTAGAAAGACATTTAAATCTCTAGGTATATGGACCAGTTACCTAGCTCAAAACTAAGCTGCATGTAATATAATATCATTAGATGTACGGCATAAATTATAATACATAACCAAGTGTCGTAATGACCTTACAAAGCGAGTAGTACAAAGCATGTCACGATAAATAAAGCTTACGTTTCTTGATGAGAAAATAATTTGCGTTATTGATAATAAAATTCCAAAGTTATATAGTTTTATATATATTATTTTATACATGCCATAAATTATATTGGCACAAAAAATTAATTTAGGTTATTTTATAGATAATATTATATCATAGTAATATTAAAACCAACGCAAAAAATTAATACTGAAAATGTTGCATTGGAGTTTTAAAGTTCAAAAGCATTTCCAATAACAGTATTTCCAAACATAAAAGAGTTCAAACTTTTTTTTTTCATTTACTATTTCATAGTGATATTTTGTAAAATCACTATTAGTATTTTATTTTTATGTTTATTAAAGGATACATTTTTAGTTTCAAAAAGATCTTATTTCAAGGTCAAATTTGTCTATAGTTTAGTAATCTAATATAAAAATAAACCTGAGAAATTCGCTACACTGTATATTAAATGTGCACACTAGTGTAACTGGTCATTGAATAGGTTGCTGTAATGGATGTATTAAATTTGATTTCAATAACAAATCATTGTATATAATAAAAATTATTCTGAAGTGAATTGGTTAAGAACAGTTTGAAATGAATTTAAGTATTTGGAATATTGCATCTAATATAATAAAACATAATGTATATACTTTTTAACATATAGTTTAAATTTCCTATGAATAATAATAACTAAAACCATTATCTTTCGTTTAATATGCAATTGCATCAACATTTTAAAATAAACTGAAAAAAATTGTATTTAGCATGTTTCTATCAAAACGATTTATGAGTATATTATGAGTATAGCAGTGTATTACACTATCAACATTGGTATTTTATAAATTTATAACAACAATTTTTCATGTTTTGATGAATAATTGTGAGAATTTTAACTTTAAATACAATATATAAAGTTGTTTATGTATTTTTAATATTTTTTAATTACTATAAAAAAACTTATATATATAACCTTGTATTAAATAGTCATGCACTGATAGCGCTTTAATATCACGATTATCTAATACATATATCATATTATATGACATTTGTTTAAAAAATTTTTCATATCAATATGGATTCTAGAGGCGGTTTGTACTGGGGTGACTTCATTATAGCCATGAAAAAAAAACTTTGTGAAATTGATATGTGACCGATTCTTATAGTCTAGTGACCATAATTTTCTGGACAGTAAGATAGAGAAAGGCTAGTAATATATGTGTCATTTAAATTCGTTTGGTTTAGTGGATTGAAACGAGATGACTATACTTTTGGTGTCATAATATCATTGCATAAGACGATTTTAAAAGTAATATTATTGTTTGGATGAAACAAACGAAATAATATATACACATCACACGTACTGCGTTAACATAGTAAAAATACCCCTATATTAAAGCTTTGCATACCTCTTACTGTTGAATGATTTTGAACAAAATATAATTGATTTTTTCTACGTACGTATCGGCGACAATATTGCTGTGATATTAAATCACTGTATTCAGAAATTCCATTAACCGATCGCTGGCCGTGTAGCATACGGTAACCGATGTGACATTCCCTACAAATCCCGAACGCGATTTATGATAAATCATAAGCGTTTTGTCTACCTCGGAGGGAAGGTGCTGCTGCTGCAGCAGTTTCACATGTATACATAATAATAATAATAAAGACATGGCCGTAAACAACCGCGTCGGAGTAACAACGAGTGCTACGCTGCACATGGGGTCGTCAGGTCGAACGTGTATGATAAAATATAGGGATGATACAACCTAACCCCCAAACACGGGAGACAATAACAATATTACGGTCCCACACCTCTCTTAGCCGTTGGAGCTCGTGATAAAGTGTTATGGCCCTGTCTATATTTTCTTTATTCTCGTTGTTATGACGAACAAAATCTTCCATTCCGCCACGAGGCTATTTCCGGTTTACGGGCGAGATTGATTTTATCCTATTAGACCTTATAACGTGTAAGTATATATTATACACGCGTGCAAGAGTTTAAACCCAACACGCACACATGGACGTTGGCTTTTTGTTCGTTACCATAATATATTAGTATGCCTTTTTCACAGCAGACGATCTCACGGAAAAAACACAGTTTCGATCTATTAAGACGGATGGATAACCGTTATTCTCTGTGCGAACCGCAACATAATGTATAATATTATAATACAATATTGTTCAGTAAATTCGGTTTTTCGTTTTTGAAATAATTTGTATGCCTACGAAAAAGGTTTGAGACGATGAACATATATCAATACCATATACTACAGCAGCAATATAATATTGAACAGTATACATTTCTAATACCAACATGTGGGATGGACACGCTATACAAAATAATAATTATATTATTATGTTTATTTGAGTGTCCGTTTTTTTCTGGACCCCGACATCTCGTGCATTCTTGTATAGGGTCCGCCGCGGGAAACACATGGTATTCAATTGCCTATATTATTCCGGTTTTGGGTTTCGAAAAAGGGAGTGATTAGATTGTCGTGTTCAGTTGCATTGACAAATCAATCACTACCATAGTGTGGGCTTACATAAAATTAGTGCTATCTATATTGTACTTTAAATAAATGCAATAAAATAGAAGGAATATTGGTATTACTCATAATGTTTTATTTTTAGTGGTACAAAAAAAAAAAAAAAAATAACTTCCGAAGCTATTAAAATGTAAAGAAAATGAATAATAATTATAATAATGATAATGACGAACAATTAAAATTAAGGTACTAATTTTCTTACTAAATCAAGAAATTTATTTTCACAAAATAATAAACAATAAAAAAAAAAAAAAATTACAAGTAACTTCAATAAATAATTGAATTTATAAAAAATGTCCATCGTTTTTTCTTTATTTACATTACTATTAGTATTTTAAAAATTTGACAAAGTTCGTTTTTATAAGTAAAACAAATATTTTGTTTTTCCTAGACATTCAATGATCATGCATATCAATTACGTAACGTATTCTTTTAATTTACATTATTCATTCATCCTGTTGAATACACTGAAATAATATCTAAAACTAAATTATGAACTACGTCTTGTTCTTACATATTGAATCCTGCTTATCATACTAGTATTCCACGTTTGAAACGACGGTACCACCAAATTTTTGACAATACATAATGTTGGAAATATTATGGTAAGTTTGTCGTAAGGCATTATTTCAAAATTGGTTATCTGACAGTCTGCCTCGCTCCTCTGAATTTTCGATGTGTCATTTTTTTGATGGGGATATATAAAATCACTCGTGTTCGTCGACATGCCACGGAACTTACAGAATTTGAAGAAAGTTATTGAATACAATGAAGTTAACAGAATTTCGAAGCAGATGTCGGATAACGTAGTTTTTAGCTTTAAGAAGTGCCTGCAAACACGTATTTCAGATTTTCAGGTTAACATCTCCTCAAAGTGATTTTTTGAACAAAATAATTCATTTTATTGTCATATCCTATTATATAACTCTATTTTGGAAACAATTAAGTAGATTTAAATTATACACATTTTTAATTTTTCTTGTCGATAAAAGCCACTATACGCTTTCCATGGCTGATTCTGTACATTATGAAAAAATCTCAATGAGACGGAGTAACACGCATAATATATAGGTTATATGCATTAATATATAGGTATATATCGACGTTTCAAAAGCATGCAATAATGTTAAAAACTCATGTTTTAATAAAATGTATTAATGGTAATATTTAATATTAAAATATCACACAATAGAGTATTATAAACGACTTATTTATTTTCATTACCAAAACTCGACACGAGAGAACAGTATTTTAACCGTCATGGCTCAAAGCAGGTATGACATGCCATGCATGACGTATACGTACACTCAATATCACACACCATAACGATATTATCAAGTATAGTACATCAGATTACACTTGCGATTAGCTTCTTCTATTTAACACGTCATATTGTTTCTTCTTTTTAATATATCCTGTTGACACAGTCGGCATTATTAACAGTTAAATAATTTATTAGTAACAAGCACAGAATAATATATTATATTCAATGTTTCGTTTACTGATTCTGTAAAACAAAATTCAAAGATAGCGTAGTGGATATATATGCAAAGAACGTAAATGATTAATTAATTTTTAATTAAAATAAAAATATATATATATATATAATCCAAATACAAAATATATTAATATAAGTTATACATACAATGAAATTACTTAAAATACAATTGCTGTGATATAATTAACGATTTATTTAAGACTACTTACTTTTGTAGAGTACCTATCATCTGATATTTTACCCAGATAAGATTCTGAAGTCTGTTTTTTTTTTTTTTTTAGACATACCATATTTTATTCCATAATTCGTTTCGTTTGAAGTGATTCGATCTTCACTTGAATTCGGATCCATTTTTTAAAGTTATAGGCAGGTAGAATAAATTATTAAAATTAAAAAAATATGTATTATTTAGTATATTTAGTGTATACAATTTAGTGGATAATCCTATTTACAAGGTTGAATACCAATGTAATATGATTCCATTCAATTCTAAACGTACTTCTATTGATATATATATATTTTCCATAAACTTTTGAGTGCATAAATTGACTTTCCATCTTTATTTTTTAAATGATAAAAAATAATACGCCTAGTCCAAGTCTTATAGCTTCTATATCAAACATCATTTTAAGTGTTTGGATCTAATGAGGAATCCTTTTTATCGAGTTTAAAACACATCAATAAAAATTTATTTTGAAAAATTATACCTAAAATCAGTTTTTTCTTTATAGTTATTTTAATCACCATTTTAGATACGACCTATCGGACGGTGTCATTTTATGACATCACTTTCACTCGTAAAACGCGAATTGTATAACAGGGAAGCAATATTGTCTGACAACAATTTTTTAGACCACTAAACTTATTATTTTTTAAAGTATTATATTTTCACACAATAAAAAATTAGGTTTTTTTAGTTACATAGTACTTTTATATTTTAAAAACTTTTTTTCAACTTATTAAAAAATTAAATTAAATTATTGTTTTACAAAAATACGAGTATAGTAATTTTGTGTAGTCTTTTAATATTGATTAATTATTTGTATATGTTTCTCATTATACATAATATTATAGTAAGTAATGTACTCTCGTACCCCGTTTCATGAAACAATAAATACACACGCATTTTTAATGTTTCGAGTAACGTATTTTTTATATTCTTTGAAAAATGTCCCATCTATTTCAATTATTGATTAATTTATTATGACACGATTCGCAAAAAAAAAATAAGTGTACAAAAGTCTCTAATTAAAATAAATGAATAGCAGGATACTTTACAATGTTTTAATAAATTCAAAATGTATAGAATTTAGGCAAAGAGTTTTAAATCTAAATCTCTTATTCAATTTGACAATTGATTTATGCGCTTTCATTTTCTACGTGGATGATTAAGGGTGAAAAAAGGTATTGACATATTACGAATAACCAAAATAGCTTTTAACGTCTGAATCACGTTTTTTAATACTTATTATTCATAAGTTTAATAATGCTTAGTATCTTAAACACAATTGCTCGGATAAATATCCATACATCTCAAATTGAATTTAAAGTTTATTTTTCCCCAAATGCATTACACATTTAAAAAATATAATGATACCATAAAAAATAAATTCTTCAATTACAAATTCATCTAACATATGCTTAAAATTCAACTATTCTATTAACTTTAACAAATACAATTCGTTATTTTATGAACGACTAATGAAAAACAATTAATTACTCATTTTATAATAAGAACTTTAACAATTATAAATTATAATATCATTCTATTAATTTTAATAATAATGATTAGTATTATAAATCATAGAAAACCTGGGGAAGTCACTTTGTTGCATAAAGTAGGTCAACGAAACAGATGTGTTAAATTTTAATTAAATGATAGGTAAATCATTTAATAAGAAAAACGATTCTGAGTAGTTTTCTAATCTACATTTCTGAGGATATTTTATTATTGTTATTTTTTTTTTTGTTTACTAATATTGGCCAAAAATAAATAACAGTAATTATTATACGTAAGTAATTTGACTAGTAATTATTCAAACTGAGAAGTCAATACACATGTATCGTAAAACAATGTTATGAATAGATTTGTTGTATAAATACCTAATTAAAAGTGAATTTAAATATTTTATATTTTATTAAATGATTAATTTTTAAGACAATAGAAAAATTATTTTAAAAGTTGCTTTGTAGCTTTACTAAATTTTTTTATTCCCAGTAAAAAGTACTTATGAAAAATCTTGTATTAAATTTTTGTAAATTTTTCACTGCGAAATGATATCTTTGTCAATATGAATTTTTAAGGCATTTATAAAACTAGTTGCGACAGATACTTTTTACTCACAAACAAAAAATTATCATACCTGTGCAGAAAATATTTAAATAGTTTTAAAAAATTCAAAATTCTTATATTTCTATAAATCGAACAAAAATTCAAAATATTTAATGAACATTCCAAATCTCTACAATTATTAGTTCTTAAAATTCGATTTTGTTAAAAACTGGTTTTGCGTAAAAATTCTAGTTTTTATCTAATTTTTTTCTTGTTATAAAACTTTTTACAAAGTACAAGCTAGATCCAGTAATTCCACCATAAACCGCTCTCAAAGTGTTAAAGGTTGAAGCTTTTGTACAATTGAACTACTCCAAAAGTTGTTAACAGATTTATGTATAAATTTTAAATCACAGATGTAATTTTAAAACCAATACATTCATTGTTCTACTAAGAATCTAAAATTATTATTTTAACCATACAATAAATTACAAAATTATCATTAATATAAAAATATTGAAATATTACTACGCTCAAGAAATTAAAAATATCGTACTTTTATAGTATATTATTTAATAAAATAATCCTGTATTATTTAATCTTGTATATAAACTAGAAACTTAATTACATTTTTTATAATATTATTATACGGCATTAGCACATAAAAAGTAGTACAATATAGGCACTAGTAAACAATGCGATATATGTTACATATATGTTTAATAGGTACAGTATTAAACGTGTATCCGTTTTTCGTTTTTAATAACACTATGCGCACATGTACTGCTTATGATATTTTATAAAAGAAAAATAAATACATTTTAATTCAATAAAATCAAACATAAATAAATAAGACTTTTTGTTTATATACTAAAATAAAAAATTAAGCTATATTTAAAATATTACTTTGGTTTAAAGAATTTCAAAATAAATAATAGAGCTCTAACACTGTATAAATTATTACAATTTTCAAATTTTTCTAATCAAAATTAACTACACATATAATATACTCATTTATTAAGCAATACATATACTGCAGAATGATCATATATAGGAATAAAAACTTAAAAGTTGAAACTCTTATAATGTATAATTATGATGATGAATAATAAATAAACATTTTAATAACATCTTATTTTTGAAGCTCATACTTATAATTTATAAATAACCTGATTGCATACATTCCAATGCTATAATTATTATAAGACTATCATTCGATTCCTATATAAAGCAATATCGTAGCAACCGAGAGTTTCCAAACACATACACATTGTAGATCGTATGATTGTATAAGAATACAAAATTATATATGCTATTATACTATCAATTAATATTCTTGTAAATCAGTAGTTAGACCATTTTTTTTTTTTTGCTATGTAAAATATAATGCTTTGAAAATAAAAATAATAGACAATTGCGTATTTAAATATAAGTCACGTTCTACTTGTCACATTATTAAATCACACCGTCCGATAGATCATGTCTTAAATATGCATGTGGTATTTATTTCGTGCGATTAAAATAATTATAGAGAAAAATTGATTTAAGGTATAATTCATTAAGTAAATTTTTTTCAATTATTTTGAATTTAATTGTAAATTATTTATGTTTACATTGTTTTTTTTTTTTTTTTGTCAGTCCATTCACGAGTATTAGCAATATGATATAAAATAGAAAGAAATGTATCTATTAATAAATCATAATATTCTTCACACGTCTATGTTGACCATCATAAGTGATTATTAATACTTGATTTTCATAAATATACATAGGGATATTTTTTCTCTAATATCTTCATCCTTTTCATAAGACTTTTTGACAGGGCTTGTATCAAGCTCGTGATTTATTTCGGTTTATTTCGGGGAGTTCGATACAGAAAAAATATCGAATACTTTATGATCATATTTTCTATTTTATGCATTTTTAATTTTTGTCATTCTTATAAACTATCCTAAAACAAATTTTAACGCTAAAAAAAAATAATATTTCCTATATGTATGTCTTATAAAACTACCATAAGGCCTTAGTACTTATTCGTTTTACTAGTTTTACAAATTTAAAAAATATATTGAACTAGAAACTATATTTTTTTTATTATTACCGTCATCTAGTTATATATTACAACTAGGTAGTTAGATATAAATTAATTGATCTAATGAGATCAAACAGATAATTTACATATTATGATACAGCTAAATTACTACATAACTACAATTTCAACGCGTTAAAACTTTATGTCTAATCCAATTTTGTGTGATATAGAAGATAAATAAACTTAGCAATTTCCTCTTTCATCATTGTAAATAGAATTATAATTGATATTATAACTTATTATTCATTGATAGTTAAAATTCCGTAGTTAATCAATATTTATATAAAACGAAGTTTTACAATTTTAAATAATTTATTAGCAATAATATATTTACAATATTAAAGTTAAACAGCGAATACACTAAAAGAATTAATTAAATGAATGAAATTAAAATGTTTTATTTATATTTAACTAAAATAGTTGTGTATTTTATTTTAGATTTATTTTAACAAATTGTTTTAATTATATTTAAGAAAAATTTTACTTTATAGTAATAACTATTCTTGATTGAAGTTGTAAAGTTTAGACCTGTTAAAAAAAAAAAAAAAAAGAACTAGAATAAATTAAATATTGTGTAAATCAATTTTTATTTAATTTGTTCATACTTTGATTATAATATTGATGATGTATCAGTGGATGAAAGTATGACAGACTGTGAATTAATGCCAACAGCAAACTATCCAGTGATTTATTTTTTTATTTTTTGATGGCACGGTAGATACATTAACTAATAAAAAAAAGTGAATTTCTAGCTTGTGAGAAATATACAAAACAATTTTAAAAATATCAATATAATAATCACTCATAATATAATTTAATATTTTATTTCGTATTTTTGGATGTAACACAGACCTAAAATTAGGTGTGGCAATAAATTCTGCTTTTTGAAATATATCTACCATGATTTTAGTGTTATTATGTTATTCGTTTCATGAAAACCGCTCAAATAAAACCCGTTATGGAGCTCTTATAAAGTTTCTATTTAACATGATTATTCATTGAAGCTAATTTACACCAAGGAAACGATCTTTCTCCAATCATATTAAATATTAACGTGGCTAACTTTCAAGTATTATATTTAAAAAACTTCTGTAATTAAACCATATAAGTATGCATACTTTGTGTCATAAATGATTGAAATAACTTATACAGCTCACATTTAAATTTAATTTATAACTGCAGTCATACAAGTGACAGATAAGCACCAATCCAGATCAATTCTCAATATTAAATTAAATGATATGTAAATAGGCTAATTTTATGTAGTATATTATAATATATTGATACGAAAAAATTTTAATATGGGCTTTTCTTCTTATCATTTGTAGTTGTTGGCTTTCAAAACAACATACTGACAAACATATACTATGCCACCTTTTCCACTGTTCTTCGTTCGTTCCAACCTCTTTCACGTCTTTTTAACCGGGGTTTTCCATATTTAACTTTAATAATTCTATTAGTATTTTACTTTTTGAAGTATGACATTGTCACATGTATATTAATGAACCTTCTTTCGCGAGTGACTACCCCACAAGAGCCGCTTATTTCTTAAATCATCAACTATATTAGGTTTTTAATACAATTCCTTAATTCTCGCATTATTTCTGCCCTCCTCTCATCTGTATTAGCATCTACGTAATGGCCAAAAATCGACCTCAAAATTTCCTGTTCGAATACTTAAAGGTCATTCAGTTGTACCTCATAAAACATCCAAGGTTTAATGTAAGTTGTCAGTTTGATATTTCAGCGTACCCAATGTACATAATACAGACTGAAGTCAGTAGTTACTATCATATTGTTGACGAGCAGTAAATCTCGCTTTTTTGTCACGTCCGACCCTAGCTATCTCATAAAAGCCATTTTTACAACGATTTTGCTCTGAACGCCGCTCTGAGAGATTAAGAATTTAACGAAAACGCGTAGGTTAGCAAAGTAACTGGATAAAATAAAAACGCACGGAACGCGGAGGTTCCGCGACTAAATCGTGTACCAAGTGGCAAGTTTGGTCGGTACCTATATAAGTGAGCAGCAGCTATAGTGCAGGGTGCGCGAGGTTCGGAGACAAATTGCCGCACTTACTCGACGGAAAACTAATTTCATACATACGCTACGCGTATATAATATATTATATAAGAGACTACATTCCTTTCGCGTGACCGCGTCGGGAAAACGTGAAACGGTGTTTTGCAATGGCATTGTTTTTCTGTGATACACTCACATAATATGCACGTACAAAACTGTATTAAATTATCGCAATTAGGTCGGATACACACACAGATTGTATAGGATATAAAAATATTTTTATTGGCGTTACATTTTATTACTTTTTTTCGACTGATGTTTTATTTTCTTCTAACAAATGTGATTTAAGTTTGTTACACTGCCTGTAATTATTATTTAATTAAAGCAAAAAAAAATAAAATAAGCTGTATTAAATATAAGTAAACTCTTTTTCCAGTAAATTCATAATAATCGCTAATATTAATTATAGTTAGCACTTTATGATTAGGTATATATTTTATTCTTAAATAATTTATTTTTAATAAATAAAGTAGAAAAACATCACATAAATTCTAGCTGTTTTTTTTTTCAACGAAGCCAATAAATAATATTACGATGTAAACGTTTAATATAATGATTTACGGCCGTAGACGTTTTTCTTTAAAAATTGAATTTCATTTTCCTCAAAATATTAAAGAATCTGCTAAGACCACGTACATTTTCTTCCATAAAAATAATAAACTATATAACATTTTAAATATTAGTTCGTTTTAAAAATCTAAAACAGAAATTTTGAGAAACTATAACAAATTTATCGAGTAAAACACAAAATATTATAAAAAAACTACCTGTCTGTAATATTAAAATGACCTTGTTTTAACTATGCATAAATTAAATTTAAATAATATACATAATAAATTATTACAATCAACTTATTTCATAGGAGTTTATAAAGCTTCAGAGGTATTGTACGGTTTTTTTTTAAATAATACATATAAAATCAATCAAACCGTTTATTGTTTTTAATGCGAGTTCAAAACTTTAGGTTTTACGAAGAGTAATTTAGTCAAGTAAAATATACATATTTATACTATCTTTTATTATTCACCGTATTCTTGTCTCATTTCTTTCTATCCGCCATTGCTACCGTTCTGTTTTTAAAACCAATTGCAGTTTTACAGACGTGATTATACGCAATGCTCGCATAAATCACTCGACCCTCTCCGAGCGTCGCCCAAAAAAAGACAATAAATATTTTAAGACATTTAGTCGCCTGCTTGCTCTGCCTCGCCGTACACATCACTGGAGTCTTGTAGCAATGAAAATAATAATAATAATAATAATAAAGAAACCTGTCCCTTAGTAATGATTTCTCACCAATTGTTTTTTATGTGGCGCCATCAATAAATTGAGTTATATTTTTCATTTCTTATTTTAATATATTTTTTATTTTTTATTTTTTTTTTTTTTTTGTTACATTTGTTATCGGCCAACGTCCAACACTAATTTATTATCTCTTCATATGGCCAATATTAGTTTAGTTTAGAAAATAATAATATATTATGTAACCTGATTAACAATGTATTGTAACAGAGGGTACTGTAATTATTTTTTTTTATTTTTATTTTTTTAAAAATAAAAAAAAAAAAAAACATTTTTTGTAAAAAATTTAATTTTTGTTACAAATATAAATACATGAATGGTCATTACATATAAAAAATGAGTTGATTTCATCTTAGACGAGGAGAAGTAATTTTTACTGTTTTTTTTTTTTTTTTTTTTGAGGCGATTAATTTAATTGCGTGTTGTAGAATAGGTAATCAGTGAATAAAAGAAGTATCTTAAGCTTTAGAATACATAATCATTATGAATGATTTGCATAAGCCATAACAAGACGTTTAGATTAATGGAAATATTGTTTTCTTTTTAAAAGCTGAAAAACTAAATTAATGAATTATGTCAATCAATACAAATCTAATAAATGTAGTTTTCAAATCAAAATAATTATTCCATTGCCCAACAATATTGCATTGCTCTCTTCATCCTCAAAAATAGTATTTTATAATAATCATTGGTTTTTAAAATACATAATGCATTATAACACTGATCATGATAAAAATTTACTAATACTCGACAAAAATATTTTAAATAAACACAATTACACAATCAGTTTTATAATGTTATAACAATAAAAAGTAATATTTAAAAAAAAAATGTATACCTCATACTTCTAAGTTAAAACAACTCATTTTATGAAATAATATCTGAAGGGTAAAAGCAATATTTTTATCATAGTATAAAAAATAATAAACATAAAATGCCATTATTTTTCATTTCAGTTAGCTCTAACATGGTCAAGATAAGAATTTTCTATGAGATATAAAAACAAATATAAATTTTCCAATATAATTATTAAGTTAGTTTTAACTCTGAATGACTAAAATTGTAACATGGTACAACGTTTTATATTGTGTTTTGTGAATATGACATGAACTATGAATACATATTAATATGTTGAACAGTTTGCAAAAATGTGTAATACGCTGAAAATAAGACACACCTATTATACTCGTATTATAATGTTGTCTTAATTCAATACAGTACAGAATACGTTGCTTATTACCGTATAGATGTAAAACACTTATACGTATTTTGTATGAAATTAGTTAAACTTAATAAATATTTTAACCATAAATAAAATTTTAATTTTATTTTAGATGTTCTATTAATAAATAATTTTTTTAATTTTTTTATTGAGACTGATGCGGAGCATGCTCATTTTTTCTAATGTTTTATAGTTTACTATTATATTTAAACGTAAACAACAATAATCACAAGGAACTTAAAATTTAATATTAAATTTTAAATAATATTTGTATTATAATTAAAATATAATTTACATTGTAGAAAATTTTATTAATCAGCAATGTTCGATGTTTGGAAATCGTAATGTTTATAATGCATTAATCTATATAGTGTTGTAAATTATTCATCATTCATTTGATTCACTACAATATTCAGTTATTAATCACTTCTGTTGTTTCCTATCAAAATAAGCCTTATATTTCATTTGATTTAATCTAAATTATAGGTATATACACGTAATACACAACTCCATTTGTTGATGATTTAAAATAATAAACTTCAATAAATCCATTATTAATATAAGTACAAAGTTACAGACATATAGTATTATTTTCTATAGTTAAAAACTTAGAGTATGACTTATGACTTGTACAATGACTGCAATATGATATTTTGATTGCTGCTTAATTAAAATTAAATAGTAACAAGTTGAATTAATACACAAAAGTCTTGAACAATTTAAAATTGTATGAACTACATTTTTTAAGATATTTTAATATTTTTTTCTGTGTTCAATCGTCAAAATTGTTATAGTATTATTATTAATTATTATTATTCCTTTTTATTTTTCCCTGGTTATCAAAAAACATTTGATATTACTAGTTACCAGTTGCCTGCAGTTTCCAGAGTGCACACAAGATTCTCATACAAGGTTTGTACAATGCGTTAAATTCGTCTATAATTTCTGTAATTATTTTACTATTTTAATATATAACTGTAAAAAAAAAAAATCCATTCTTTGATGAAGAAAAGTTAGAAGTGTGAGTTAAAATCGTCAATATTTTTCAAGAAAACAATATAAAATTATCATAACAAAATGTGGTATACTAAATTTAATATTTTCTCTCAAACTAGACTGTGATTTTTTCAAAATGACAAAATATTTAAGCACGGTAAACTTTACTATCAAATATTAAGTAAATTTATAACTGCTGTCAAGAAAAAAATAAAAATAATTTCTCACCAAGCATAATTCATACAACAATATGTACCGCAACTTCAATCTCTATAAACTGATTCAAGTAGCAATTTAGAGTGAGACTGGTGTTTTTTACAATTTTTGAATAAAATCTCCAGACTATATTATAAGAACACATTATCATTGAATGAATAATCATTAACTCAAACCAAGGCAGTAAGGCACAATAATTTTGTTTCACAATTCCGTGTTCATCAATCATCAACATTAATTGATATTTTAATAATACACCCATATTAATCATCATATTGTGCAAACAACTTAAGTAAAATTTAATTTTGGGTACACATATAAATATTTTACAGTTCTACATTCTTACCCGTAAACGAAATTAATATTTTCTTAACAAATATTTTATGTACACATCTGAGGTAAAGACAAACCTCGATATTTGTTTAATCCTTTATTTTGATACCATTCTTTTATCATAATTTGAAAATAAATCATAGTTTTTTTAATTGTTATATTTATTTACATTCTGTATCAAATATCTGGCACGTAATAATATTTCATTATACATTGTGTTTATCGTGTATTTTTTGCAAATTATGTCTAAATAGCTACACATTTTTAAATAATGCTATATAATGTGAAATAACAACAAATTTAATTTGAATAATGCTTTCTGAATATTTGTTATCTTTATTTAACAATACTTATTTACCTATGGTAGTTTATTTTTGAATATTGAAACAAAAGCTATACATAATGCATAATTACTAATTAGTAATGTGTCCCAGTAGTCTACCTAGATAATATACTGTACACTTGTATTTAAAATGCATATTTTAACTTGTATAAGTTTAGATAGTGCAAATAAAATATTTTTGTATTAATTTATATAATAGTAGTTGACAAAATATTTCAGCATATCGATCGAGTGTAATTTATTATTTTTATATAATTAGATAAAATTTTAATATAAATGACTTCTTGGAGTAAAGTTTATAGTTTTTTTTCTTTTATCGAAATTAATGTAATAAAAATGGATACACAATATTATCCTTTTTTTTTCATTAATATTCAATCAGTTTAATACAGAAAAAAATAACTGAATATTATAATATTTTAAAATGTTATTTATAATAAAATACAAAGTACCTAGTATACCAATATACCTATCAATCTTTGATTTTCATACTTTAAAAAAAACTTACTTTTTATGTTGATATAAATAAAGTATAAACATTATTATATTATTATTGCTATTTTGTCTTGAATTCGAGGTCATTATTTTTATTATGTATTTGTTTTGAAATATAAATGAAATAATTTTCTTCATTTTGATTATAGCTTAAGATGAATTTTTTTTTTATGTATCTATCAGGACCACGTAGAACAGTGAAAAATCTTGGATTTTTTTATTTCAATATTCTTTTTAGTTTAAAAGCGAATCTATTTGATATCTTAGGGATTCGACATTTTTTAATAACTGAAAAAAAAATTTGAAATATTTACCAAATGTTTATATTATTATTTTATATATTATATGTTACAATTTTTAAAATGTTATGACACAATTAATTAATACATAGACATTTTAAGTTTTAAATTATTAGTTTTTTTTTTTTTTTTTGTATAAATATTGATAAAAATGTTTGCTTGGTCAAAAATTTTGAATATTTAATACAATGTTCCTCATAAGTATTTTATATACCGATTAAAAATTTTCGAAAGTACAATCATCATAAATATTTAGGTAGGTACCTCGTAGTGACGTATTCAAAAACGAGATAAATTTGATAACTACTGTACAGCGTACAATTACTTTCTTTATTTTTTTAAATTATTTATATATGTTATAAAGATTGGATTTTCTTGTTTTTAGACAGTTTATAATTTTAATTTGACTTTGGTTCTAATACAGAGCCATTACATCATTTGCATCTAAGTTGTGTTGTGTGTTGGGCTAGAAGATCGTAAGTATACTATAAAATTTATGTTATTGCAATATGTGTTCAACTGTTAGTATAATTTTGCCACTTCTACATTGTACAACATATTGGTTAAAACTTAATAATTGTATGTCATTACTTATTAGTACTTTTAAAAACACACAAAATAAATTTCACATAAATATATAAATATTTTATTAATTAAAATATACATTTTCCATAATAATTCATGCAATAAATAACTCATTATAATATGTACAATAAATTAATCCTGTTTTTATTTTTTTACAGGTACTAGTACAAAAAATAAAACGATACAGTATTAATTATATTGTACTTTAAAATTGATTACATTTTACAAATTCCTCACTATTTAGATACCTTCATGTGAAGATAATACTCATATAATTGAATTACAATAATTAATTTGTTTTTATCCAAGAACTTTAAACATTTAAATAATGTGACGAACAGTAATGGCGTTCAAACGATAATATTGCACAGCCATTAATTATAATACATTAAAATAATACATTTTTAAACAAAATATAACTAATTTATTGTATTAAACTTTCAAATTCACATAAAATTATTCAATGTTTATTGATAATAATGATAGATCATAATAGTTATAATATAAATATAACAATATTAAGAAAATAAAAAAGGGAAATATGATTTACAATAATACATGATATCTGATTATCAGCCATGCATATAATATACAAAGTGATACCTGTATTTGTTGTGTACTTCACATTTGAAAACTTTCCATTCGAAAATAACTTGAAATTCTGCCTATTTTACTTTTGACCCTTCTGCAAGTACACCAACGTTATATTATTTCTCAATAATGGACTTTTATTTCAATCCAATCAACATTTGTTATACTATTTTCAAAAAAAAAATTAATATTCTCAGAAAAATGTACATGTTATGAATTACTTACTCACACAATGACATATTGTTTACCATTAATATTATGAAAATATTTTAGCACATATTATACTATGTATAATAAATTCGAGAAATATGTGTAAAGTCAAATGCGTTTAAACATTGATTTCCTATCAAAATATTTAATTACTGTTTGACAAATAGATTAAAATCTAAACCAATAAACGCAGAAAAAATAGTAAGAAAATGTATTTTTTCCAATTAATTTCTTCAATCACATAAGACCTACAATGTTACAATCGAACTATTATATTGAAAAATTTGGAGGAAACCCAATAG
Organism: Melanaphis sacchari; assembly: GCF_002803265.2. Lineage (NCBI taxonomy): Eukaryota > Metazoa > Arthropoda > Insecta > Hemiptera > Aphididae > Melanaphis > Melanaphis sacchari. The sequence goes on along the minus strand of NW_020271560.1, from coordinate 3,572,750 downwards.
TTTAGAAGTTTGCACTTAACTTTTGGAAATCGTTGAAAATAGTTTTTGTGCGTAGAAAAATTATCAAGCCAGAAAATACTATGTTGTTTAATTGATAATGGTTTCTCTCCGATTTTCCCTTATAAGAAAGAAAACAAAATATCATGCTGTGCGACAATACACAAGCTCATAAAAAATTTATTTACGCCACTAATATATAAATTTTCAAATTTTCAGCGAATTTTAAAATAAAATTAAGACAGAAATAACGAATGAAAATTTGCCATGCATTGTCAAAATATGTTTTGAAAGTATTATTAAATAATATATAATACATCAAATTAATTTTTCAATAATATTTCTTGGTTCTTTACCAGGTTCTTATTGTCCTTAATCTAAAAAAATCTAAAGAAAAAGGATTATAATAATATTGATAATTTAATTATTTTTTTCATTTAGGATAAGTTAAATACCATAAAACGTTAAAACGTGTGTAATATATTAAAAATTCCACTAATTTGAAATTTAAGTATTTATTGTGTTCACGTCTATGATTAAGTAAATAATTATTTTTTTTTTTTTTTTTGGTTAATAATCACTATATATTTGAATTATTATAAAAATTATCGTGTATAACATAATCAAATTTAAATGTATTTATGAGATTATAATTTATTGTTTTTATAATAAATTTGATTATATGTATATGTAATACTCGTAGGTCTCATTATTCAAAACCATATCTTCATTTTACACATATTTAGAAATCTATTTTGATCAATGTAATACTCAGTATGCAACACTATTTACTGAAATAAAGTCTAGTTTTTAATTTAACTGACTACCTACTCAGTATAATATTATATTATATTTACTGATAAATAAATGTTATGTTGAAGTATGACGTACGTGGTATCGAATAATATAATCTCCACGTAGAAACATTTTTTTTTCTGTATTGTCACTTAAATATTATGTCAAATCAATATCACAATGTTTCTGTGATTATTATTTCAACAAATGCATATGAACGAAAATTAAATTTTAATATTATAAGCAGAGCACTGAGACCATTGAGATTTTCTACTGAAAGCTATTACCATTTACCAAACACGGTACTCTTACCAACCACTCAAAGTAATTTTGTAAATTAATTTCGATTTTAAGAGCACAAGATCGAATCCAAAAGAATGGCTATACCACAGTCGATGACGCGTAATGGAATTATAATTTTTAATTTTTTAATAAACAATTTGTGTATATTTTTGGGTCAAGTACAATGTTCGCCATTGTTTTCAGCGAACCGAAAAACAGAGTGATGATTGTATCGTCGATTCGCCAAAACACCCGCACTTAGTCGGTGGTAGTTATTAAATAGGAGGAGAAATATGCGCGCCTGAACAAGCGCTGATAGCGCAACGGCGCACACATGCGTGCGTTGATGTTTACGACGGTCTATCGCACGTAGGTTAGGTGCCTATTAAACGTATACCATGTAATAATAACAGCCGGTGTAGCGCTTAACGTTCATATTTTTATAGACCGATGGACGCACCTCCACACTAGTCACCCCAACCAGTACTTACACGCGCACGCAATATCGTAATGGCTCGCGCAGACATATTATTTATTTAAATTATTTTATTATTTACTAAAGCTTCGTCTCGTTTTTCGACCACAGCAACAACTGCGATATTATCGTATACAATATTATTAATATTAAGAAAGAGACGAAAGATCTATCACGCTCGCGGTTTGTCCACTAGTATATCCGAACGGAAGTCGTGTGCTCCAACCATTATAATGATAATGTTATATTATAATATGGTTGTGTCCACATCATAATACAGTACACTTTCAGCCGTGTGGTATAATGATATACCACCTACATCTGTGCAGAGTTTCGTATGGTTCGGAGCCGGTGCGGCGACCACTGAATAGACACAAATAATAAACTGCTCGGAGCTCGATTTTGTGTGAAAATCGCCATGTTTGTTATTTCGACCCGGGGTCGTCTTTCGTTTTGAGTGCAACAAAGCGAATTAAAGGCGCTTCGGATGCACAACGCACGTCGTTCTCAACTATTATACAGTGTATTTACTTTCATTTCACAAACCGAATAAAATTCTCAAAAACAATTATCGCCCTAGGAGGTGATGTTTGAAATAATAATATAGCTACGTTATCGATAAAACAAAAAAAAAAATAAAAAAAAATACAATAAACGTTTTTTATTTGAATTTTTTTTTTTTTTTAATAAAAAAGAAACTCCTCGAGTAATTTAATACTATCCTGAAAATCGATAAAAAAATTATGATTTTAACGCACCCATTCTACAGCAATAATCGATATACTACCGCGGTCACACCGTTATCGCAAATTTAAGACTCATAGGTATACGATTCTGCGCGGTTTTTAATGCAATATACATGAAACAACAAATTATTATTGTAACATTTTTTTTTTCTGCAAGACCACTTTGTCATCGTAAAAATACAACTTTCGTATAAATGAGGGCTTAATTTACAAAGACCATCACGATTATTCATGAGTCGATTGATTCCCGATCAATTGTCAAAAGTTGATAAGTATGATTATTGATTTTATAGATAAAATAAGTATAAAATACGTCATACAAACATCCCTATAACTTAAAAAATTACATACAATGTTCTATTGTACTACGGTAAAATTATTATCATACCAGAATCTTCCATGTAAAATGAACCATGTAAAATATATAAAATATATTGAATCATAGTGAGTAGTGATACCATTCAATTCGTTTAGAAAAAAAATGATTGGTTGAACGTATACAATAAAATTTATTCTGATATTTATACATATTACAATAAAATATAATAATAATAACGAGAATAATGTTATATTATGACAACGTAGCATTTAAAAACATGAAGAATTTTATACATATGTATATGAAAATTACGGAATTGTTCTGTACAGTTACGAGCCAAGTAAAATTTTTGAACATTTTACACAATGCCCAGTATACTGTTAGCAGTGTGAATTGAATCAAATGATTAATAAAAAATAAACAAAAAAAAAAAAACAAACTTTTCACGTTGGTCAGTATTTAATTACAGTTATTATATAGTGCCCCGGATCCAACATTTTTTTTAAACCGGGGGAAAATATGAAATTGGGGCTCTTTTATATCAATAACCTTTTATAATTATAAATTTGCGCCCCTTTATAACTAGTATCCGGGGCACATGCCCCCGTATTACCCCCCAAGATCCGGTGCTGTTATTATACTGCGGATATATTTGATTTGAGTAGATAAATATGTAAAAGGTGTACATAAAAGACATTGTGTAAAACATACAATATGATTGCAAAACTTCGACTTAGCTACTCTAAGTGCAATGATAGTTATTCATTTATAAAAAATAACAAACTAATAATAATTATTAGTTATCTTTTATAATGTATTTAATCATATAAATATTTTAAATTTATTGACAGCTTTAATAGTGGTTCGTATAAAAAATAAATAAAAAATATTATGTATTACTAATATCTAATCATATTATGTGCAACATGTTTAATCAAATTTTGCCTATAACCACTAATCTTAATACTTTTTGTACTTTAAGCTTCAATGTCCATTTCAATAAACTTGTAAAACTAATATAATGTACAAGAATAATATTTTATGATTTAATCATAAATATATTTATATTTCGAAATTTAATACTATGCTCTTTAATTGAATATTTTTTAACTTAAATTTTATATTTTCTTCTCCGACATTTGATCACTATAACGTAGACTTTTTCCTACTTTGACCACCAAAAACGAGCGTTATGAAAAGTTCCCAATTTCTTACTTGACCCGTTACAGATATACTTCCTAAGGCTTTATTATGAGTAAAATAATTGAATTTATCAAGTGTTGAGGCTTTGTTTGTAAGCGCTGAAGTCGACAGCTTTGTCTAAGCGATTCATCCCTCCGCATTCAACCTTATGTTAGCTATCTCATCCAGAATTTATAGATTTATTTTGTTGGTAACTGTTGTCTCATTATGGGTAGGTAATATAATTCATAACTACGTAAATAAAATTTTCGTCAATATTATGTGTGTTAAGCCCACCAAATTTCATCCAGAACGATAATACACATACATTTTAGATCTGGAATTTGATAAACACGCCCGGAGTCAAAAATATGCATATATATATGTATGTATAAGTAATAAACGAATTTTATCTTTGCGTCATGAATCGTGATATTGATCTCTCTTTTAATACATTTCTCCCAATTCCCAAATATTTGTAATTTTTCTAAAACTTGACATGATATTAAAAATTTGTTCATAGTTTATCTCATCATTATATTTTTAAAGTAAATTGTGATAATGTTAAGAAACAAGAAAAATAATTATTTAACCATAAACTAAATTGGTAAAATTAAAACTTTTATCAAACATAAAGTAATAGTATTCAAATGAATTAAAAATAAATATAAAATAATATGATAAATTACTTTATTGAAAAAATATAACTATTTTTTTTAAATCTAGTTTTTAACAATTTATAGTGATATTTTGATAAAACTAATTAAGCTGAGTCAACGTTAGTATTATAATACTATTAAAAGTATTTATTCAGTAATTAAAACATGAATTATTCTACCCTTACCAATTCACATTCATCTGGTCTCTGTTTTTTCTTACATCTCTCTATGCTTGTGCCGTATGGTGATTAAAACGTCTAAAAACATAAATAATGGCCGACAAAAGTTTTATGTCTTTGAGACAGTTTAGGCGAACCGGAGATATAAAAAGGACGAATGTAGATACTTTTCTAACGGACAAAGATAAAATAAACACTAACTGATAGAATTTGATAGCGTACCGGATTTATGTAAAAAGGAAAACCCAAAGAATTCTCCCCTTTTCCGTCAAACTATTCAGTATTATTTTTTTTTTTAAATAAAAATAATTAACTATTCAATAATAAACATAATTTAATAATAATATTTTATAATTGCATAAACTTGTAATATTATGTGATGTGGTGTATAGTTGACACATTTAAATTTATCAAATAAAAAATAATAATAATAATAATAATGTAAAATATAATATATATTTCTCTTTACATTCGAATACGGATTCATTCATTATTTGAATAATGTTTTAAATTTTAAACTATATTAACAACGGCATAATATCAAACTACGATATTATTTAAATATAATATATTTTTAAATGTCCATGCCTGAATGCTGTGTGGACGCCACACTCGTATTTAATGTCTCCATTAAACCATAGCGAAACTTAGACAATTTTCGTTCATCAGTTATACGTATATATTTAGTTTATTTAGCTTAAATATTTAAAATTAATTGACTTATTATTAAATTTAATGGTTATAATATTATCCCCGATTTTCTTACGATTTTATTCGGAATTTTAATATAAAATCTTATTACAATATATATTTTTAAAACGCTGATGACTTGCTTCAAAATTAAACTAATAAAGCAAAACGTATAAGTACATTTGAGTTTTTTTCAACAACATTTAATCAGTTTTAAACGAAAATGTATACAGAACACATTAATATTTTATTTATTATGTTTTAGTGACTTACCTACGCATTGTTATGTTCCATACTGAAACCAATATTTCTCAAAAGATTTTTACTCGATAAATGAACTAAAATTAATTTGCTCATGAGACATAACTATATTGTATCTAATGATTCTAATGATAATAACTGGAATATTGATAAATATTTAACTGTACCTAAGATATTAGATTTTTAAAAACTTCCTGTTTGTTTTTTTCTTTTATATAATTATTGCATTATTTAATAGTTTGATACTATTCGTTCATTATTCAGAAATTAAAAATTAATTTTATCTATAAAAGCTTAAATAATCTAATCCTTTTTTTTCCTTGAATACTTTTAGTCCCATTAATTTATATATATATATTTTTTAATTACAATGTACTATTATGATATTTTTTTATCGTTTTATTTATCTACAAAAGTTACATTAACACTTGAATTTTAAAACACATACCGTTATTTTTTTTTTTTATCGTATCAATTACTATTACTTAAGATATAAATTTAGAGTAATTGAATTTTAGGAGATATTGTCGTAAAAATAAACGGCACAAGAGCTTATAGTTAGACCACCTATAACGCCTTTAATAAGTACCTACAAATAAGATATTAATTTTAACTTTGAGAGAAAAAACAATATTTAACAAGTGATATCACAAATTTATTAGATTTTTTGTTAAACAACCAAGTTAGATATTTTGACTATACATTTATACATTTCTTAAGCTATTATGATATTACTCATTATACGATAATTGGAATTTTACAAATTGTACACAAATTAAAGGCGTATTATACACAATTTATAGAAACTATATAATTAAACGTAAACATATTTCAAGTTTATGATTTACATAATATTCTAAGAGTACCTATACAAATAACGAAGACAGATAGGATAATATTATATTAAAATATTAAACATTTAAATAAAATATTGTAATGTAAAATTATTTAAATTCTATAAATTTGTTTTGAGCAGAATTTTTGAATAATACTTTTTTTTTTAATTGTTCAAACTAACATTATCTAACCACATTAAAATATTAGATAATACTACTGATTAAATATACATATATGCTTATTGCATGTTTAATCAATCATTTATTTAATCAAATCTATTTATAATGTTAAACTTTAGGACGATTGTTTTATTTGTTTCTCAATAATTATGTTCGATGTTTATATTATATTATATGATATAATATATTTAGGTACTAATAAATTATTACTTGTTAAAAATGTTAACATAATATTTTTATTCCAATGTATACTTTTATTTTTCAAATTCTTAATTGTATTCTGGTGTATGTTAAATAATTTTTATTGTTAAAATAATGTTACATAAATAAAATAACATTATAAAATACAGTTCATTTTTTAATGTTTTAACAAATAAAACCATCAAATAATTGTTTTTTTTTTTTTTTTTGACACCTTCGGGTGCCCAACTAAAAATTCTGCCAAATAGGCATTCAGGCCTACTCCCGGACATAAGCACCATATGCAAAAAAATATTAAAATAATTTTGTGTATGATGAATAATGTTCATGTTAACTAAATCACTTAAATATTACTAAGCAACTATTATGCCTACCTAATCGTCTGTGAAACACAATGCAATTTAAAAAATAGCCAATAAATAATAGAAATGTCAAGTACTCAGGTGTATAGTATACTTTGTTGCTCTTAATTTTAAATTACGATGGTGTACTATAGTGACATTTTATAACATTAATTTTATTAAATTAAATAGGTTATAGAAAGATTGACTAGGTATAAAATATCTATAATATTAAATTATTATTTTATATATTCAGCATATTTGAACAATTTTATTTTGTAAAAAAAAAAAAGTCATAGTTTTAAAAAAATATCAATAACTTATTTTAAAAAAAATATTAATAATAATACAAAAATGAAAAAAGGAATCCAGTTAACAAAATTAAGGTATAATATTGAAATAAATTCTTCTAACATATATGTCAAACAAACTCCACCGCTGGACACCATGACAAAGTCGTATGATAATATTGACTTTTAAACTTATACCATCGTATATGCAATACAAATGGCATAAACCACGCATGGTTACTAATACATATGTCAGTTACGAATTTCAATATAACATGATGATTGATGACTGATGAATTCGGAAATTTTTATTTTAAATTTCTGGTATAATAAATCTATGATAGTTGTAATTCGTGTTTTAAATGAATACCACTTACCAATAACGTTCATTTCCATAACTAATTGTTTTTCAACACTTGCTGCATACCAATTATTTAACTTCTATTTATTGTAATTTCATAAATAAACATTTATTTTATACTTTATTATGGTTTTAATATCCACCTATTTAAATTAATCAAAATATTAAAATAAGATAAAATGTAATAATTTTAAAGTAATGATACTATTATCTGAGGCTAATTTTTTTGGCTTATTACATAACAATTTATTTTTATTGTTTATGTATAAAATAATATATTTTGCATTCCAGAATTTAATTTAAACTAAATGAAAAAAGACTGAAGATATGTTCTACTTTCTACTTTATATTTTTGATCACGGAAAGAAACGGATTCGGTATATACTTTTTTTTATAGTTTGTAATTTATAATTCCTGGTTTCATTTTTCTTACATGCATATCTTAGTTTTTTACCTATAAAAAATATGCAATGCTATAAAGGTACTGGATAAAATATATAAAATATATATATATATATATTATCAATTATGCTAAAAAATACGAAAAACCCAAAACAACTCTATATAGTTATAATACGTATATGTATTTTAATAGCATAATAAATAGTACTTAATATTATGTCCCAATGCACAGCATGCAATTATGTAAAATTATTATTTTGAAAAAATAAGCTTATATTCGCTACGCTATTAAAAATATATTTTATATGTTAATAATAAAGTTTAAATATTGAAGTTTTATAATTTCTTTATATTTTTATAGTGTTTGTAGTTTTATTCTTAGTTTCTGTTTCATTCTATTGAGCAAATCACAAATCTTTGAAGTACATATTCCTACCTACTCTTATTTTAAATAAGCTCCTGTTAAAATTCTTCACAGTTTGTTTACTTTGTAGTCTGTATACATTATTTACATTCACCATTATATATTATGAAATAATAATTATTATTATTTTTTATCCTATCATATTAACATTCTAAATAAAATACTTACATAATTAAATGTACGCTAAATAAGAAATATCGTACTAAATACCACTGAAATAATATATAAATTCCAGTAAATAAAATCTTTCTGTAAGTAAAAAATGTTTAAATCACTTAAATTAATTAAAAATGACTATTATCAAGTACCTACCAATAATAGGTTTAAATTATTTATGTTTATTATGATACATTAATTTTATAACTTTTCATGCTAGTATTATTAAATCAAATAACTTAATCATCTTGAGTTATAAGGGCACAAATTAATATTCTAGTACTTTTACATCTCAATTTAACTAATCATGATGATGTTATACAAACTTTAATCTATCTTGATATAAAATTTGACTCAGCCTAAGCAATTAATAACTATTCGGTTAGTAAAAAACGATAAAAATTTATTAACCAATACATGAGCCGTGATTCGTGTATACATTTTTAAACTATAATTCTAAAATATTCCATTATACAAATAAATTAGTTTTATCAATAGGACTACGACTACATAGTACAGGTACTTAATACCTATACAATATATAGGTAAATATAATATTATATCCAATGTTAATAAAAGATAAAATGAAAAAGTAATGAATATAATAAGATACCTATAGTTAAAAAATCCACATTTAAGTTAACTATGAAATATTTTTTTTTAAATGAACATAGTATTTAATACACAATATGTGTAATGCATTATAATAATATAACACAATGTGTTTAAATAGAAGTGATACGAACGCATTCTATATCTATGCACATAAAAGATAAACTATGTAAACTTACAAATGGATGGTAATTTTATATTAACCTCACAACAATCATACATAAAAAGTAGTTAATTTTTTTTTCTAAACTATACATACAAACTATTTGAATACTGAATAAATAAATAAACAGGAAAAAAATACAACCATTAACTATTATTATTATTTATCGTTGGATGAAAGTAGACATATACTCGTAATTTGTTATTGAAAGTATTTCTATCTTAAACATATTTTAAAATTTTCAATATTTTAATTGTTATGTAATTAAAAAAAAAAAAAAACAATTTTATACATAATGTTGTAAATTAAGTTTTTTCTTAAAACTAGTGTAGTATATATATATATATATTATATTGTAATGACTACATTTCGTACAAATCTATGAAATTCTAATTTGTAAACTTTCGCGCTACTTTTATCTTTATTCGTACGCTGTATGTCACCCACTCGTCAAATCCCAAAACACGGCTTTCTCTCAACATTTCAGAATACCAAGCCTTCACCATTGTAGCTGTATTAAAAATGCTAACAAAGTCTACATATTATGCGTAAATAAACTGCATGATTGCGTCCTACATCGTGAATCGTGACAAATAATAATACGTCGTGCCCATCATAAAAATAAGTACTTACATCGTATTCTCAACCCTGCACAGAGCATAAGCACACAGTGTTCGACAATAAATTAATGAAAGCAAATTAACACACCGCTGCAGTTCAACGTTTTGGTTGTGGGACAGCTACGATTGGAAGGAGTAAAAATGACCGAGGTCGACGTCCTGCTGGCTCTTTATTTGTATATCCCTTCTTTTTTCCCCCATTTTTTTTCCAAGTGTTGTTTGCGCGAGTCATGATGCATACGGTGAACGCGGTGTATGTTGGTATTATAATGCGCACGGTCTCAATACAATAAATAGCGGCAAGTCCCGAGTTGTATGCAAACACGCACGCCAGTCTCAATATACCTACCTATTAGTACCTACTCCATAATACAGCTTGTCGAAATCCGAATCAATGACTTCTGAGTGGTAGGACTGAGGATTAAATAAGTACGCATACAAATGTACCGCGGAAGTGGGGTATATTACACTGCAGGAACTGCAACAGAGGGGACCCCCGTACAATGTAGATGTATATGACGAACGTCTTTTGCATTCGACTGGATTTAATCCGCACAACTTTTTCAAAAGGATTCCCTCTTTCTTTTAAACAAAAAAATTTCTTCCTATTACTTTCAGAGGCATTGATCATTTCTGTATACACTGACATTTTTCATAACGCATTCTCGACCGTCTGCAATTTTCCATCCCACTCCACTGTGGGCTTACTCTTCATGTGCAACGGTCTAGAAACACTAATGCGTTCTCAGGAAATCCCCCATATATGAATTTATATATATATAAACAGTACGTACTACATCACAATAGGTTGGTGTGAAAATTAATATTCGCTATATGTTGACGACTATAAGGCTATAAAGTATCAACTAGTACACCGTCACACAGAAGTGTACGATACCTATTGCTAGCACGCAAGTAGAATACTATTGTGTTTTCCAAAGAAGGTATGGCGTATGTTATATACATAAAACCGTGTAGTGTCGTATTCCGTATAATATTTAATGTATAGATAACAAAATGTTTGTTACACGTTAAACGTCTACAAGTTATATATCATGGCCGATCCGACGACACAGTATAGTAAGAACCTGACTTGATTTTTCGGGAAAATAAAAGAAGAAAAGACTATATACCTATTTCATATTGTAAAAAGCAAACAAATTATTAATACAGTTCACAGTGTACACACATATTGTACGCATACAATATACATATATATATATATACACGTACTCACATACCTATATCTATAGACATATAATATGCGTTCAGCTGTTCAATTTACATAGGGATAGACGAAATGAAACGATAAATGTTCATATAATAATGTATAAAACCCATATTATTATTGTAATATATGTAGCTCAGACGTGATGCCTGTCGACGACCCATAACACCGTTTATAACTTAGTTTGGGTTTCACAATTTCGTGGCCAAAACTAATAAAAACGAAATTCAATTTACTTCCGTGTTGGCTTAACTACTTCAAATGGCTACCGTTCCAACGTATGTTTCATTATTTTTTCTAGTCGATTTGAATTTCTACTTTTTTTCTTGTATACATCCAGAGCTCACTTTGAAATTCGGTGAGGATCTGCACACTCTGACATAGCAGCTATACACACGCCGGTGTTTTTCAAAGAGGCATTTTATCCTCTTTTCTGTATAACAGTTTTATTTCTACCCAACCAACCATTCTTAAAATGCAACAGTAACTGATTACGCTGATGAAAAAACGATAATTTCTTATAACAATGATCCTATCCGTGCCTCAAAAAATGTTCAAACTCACCATGACTGTATGAATAATTGGTTTACCAGCAAATGCCGTTTTAAAGTTAACCCAAACAATAAATCTGTTTTTATTAGACGTATATATTTACTATCAGATACATCACACGTCCTAATGTTTCTCTATATGATGTACCTATTGTGGAAAAATTCAAACCTTATAAAAAAACACACATATCATTTAAAATCAAAAAGAACATGTTTTTATAAATCATTTCACAACCACCTAACGTACTTAAATCTATCTACTAGGCAATCCTACGAAACCCCTATTCAAAAAATTTAACATCCACTATAGTAGATAAAATTAGGTAATGAAAAAAAATTATTGAAAATGTAATCACTATGTCATATTGGTTAGGTCTATATTCTTACTGTATCAAATAATGCAGGTTGTGTATTACACATAAATATATTTATAAATTATATAATACGTCCAGAGCTCGCACACACTAAATAATATGTTTAATCCTATTTGAACAATATAATTGTTCGAAATTGTAGCCTATTATTTGATTTTGATAATATTTAAAATAATTAAACGGAAAAATAATCTTTCGAATTGTCAACTTTAATTTTAAGTGTCTCAAATATCTGAATAGTATACCTATTAATACGATTATTAAGTTATAATGAGATGACTAAGTACAAACATAGTTTATTTAAAATAGGCCCACTACACAGAACTTGAGTGAATATTTTTGACAATATTTCTGATATAAAATGCAAATTAAAAATAAAATAATAAGACCTTTTATTAATAACAATATTATCACTCACAACATAATATCTAGCTATCATGAGTATTATGAATGAAAAAAAAATCACTTATTTTCATTTTAAATACATGTAAAATGTAAAATGTTAAGTTTATTTGTCTAAAAATTGTTGTTTTTAGAAAAATTAATCTTCTTATAAATTATAATACCATTTTTAATTTTAATAATAATGACAATAGTATATTATATAGTACCTTTTATAAAATTACGAAAAACAAAGAAAAGTTATTATACAGTAAAGTCAATCCTGTAACATTGTATGTAAAGTTGATTATTTAAAAAAAAAAAATATTAAGCATTTTCTATTTAAACCTCCCAAAAGTATCAACTAGATCCAATTTTCTTACAGAAACCTAAATCAAAGTTTGTGATCGGATTATTATTTTTTCTACAAGAAAAAGTGTTTTTAGGCACAATAATAAAAAAATCACACATATCACTAAAAAAACCAAAAAATTCATCATCAAAAAAAGTTAACATGCCGAAGATATTATGTTTGAAGTGGAAATACGTTGAAATTTAAAAAAATAATGATAAGAAAAATACGATTATGGAAAAAAACATTATTATAAATCTAAGAAATTCAATCTCATTTCCGTTCCACTTAAAAATAATTAAGTTTTTACTTGAATGCACAATTATTATACTATGATGGGACGTTATAATAGTGAGGGTATTATTATAATAATGAAACTACACGTGGTCGGTAAATGCGGTTTGTTGTATACAGGGATAATATATTTTAAACTACCGGAATCCTCGGAGACGGTTCTATTTTGGGTGAAAAATCTGGAGGAATCGCAGTGGCAGCGATGATGACGGTAACAATTAATTTATTCTAACAGTGAAGTCTAAAATATTACTTATTCAACGGTGCGTGTGGTATCAGGTGTCGAATGTCACCTCTTATTACTACTCCTCTACTACTACTGCTGCTGCTGCTACTTCTACTTCTAATTCTAATTACTATTATTATTTCTATTTAATACTTATACATACTAATACATCCCTTATTTTCACCCTCTCACACACGCGCGCGTGTAATATGTTTATACGCGTAAGATTTAACTGTTTCAGACATGCTGCGTTTAATTTGATGATGCCTGCCGGCAAATGCTCGTTAGCAGCCAAGCACCAAATAACCATGTGCGCTTAGAGTGCATAGGAGGTGAGTGTACGAGACAAAGGTTGTCTTGTACGTTCGTGTTCATCTCTCTCTCTCTCTCACACACACACACACACACACACACACACACACACCAAACAGAGAGTAAATGTGTGAATCATAAAACACGCAATGCGCGATACTCTACAGTCTCGTTTGCTTGTTATCGGATGACGATTTTTTAGCGACGAAAGTAAAAAAAAAAAAAAATAAAAAATGGCGATGGAAAACCGTTAACGAGAAACACTTGTGTTCAGCGCAACAGTGAACGGACGAGAAGTGTGATAGCGAAAAAGCAGACGCCGCGCGTAAAGGTACGCGATATCGCGGTAAATACTCAAACTTTGTTGGGAAAACATCTGAAATTCGTCATTCTCGCCACCCCGCATGCAGAACACAAGTCGAGTTTACGTTAATCACACGGAGTTTACGAGCCGCTACAGACGTTTAGGTAATCCCTGATTGTGCAGCGGGATTTGCATATGTCATGTATACAAAACGCTCCACTGTTTCGGGAGACGCGAATTTCTTTGGAAGTTACGACAAGTATTAATTTAATAAATTTACCATTTTTTCTTGTTGTACATTTTCATTTTTAGATCCTGTAGCCCGAAACACCCTGAACTTGTGTTTATGCGATATCCAGCCGTTTGCGATGATATGGAAGTCAAATTTCACTTGGCTAATTTTGTATATTTTATTAAAATATAACGCGTTTTATTTTTTTCTTACTTCTAACAGTTATATTTTTAAATATAATATTATTTTATTACTAATTTAACCTTAAAAATTATGAATTTACCATCTGTACCATTTGTATTGAATATGTAACATAATATCAATAGATATAGCAGTTAGAAAATATTTTAAAATATTTATTTTTATATATGAATTGTTATTAAATAATACATGAATATTATGATTTGAAGAAAGTACTAACCACTTGAAAAAGAGTAATCGATATAATAAAATAATATCAACGGAAACATACCATGTATACATTGTAGTATTATAGTTTTATAAATGTCTGTATTTTAATCACAATAAAAATATATTGTCAATATATAAATTGTACCTACTGATATAATCCTATAATATACATACAGTTAATTTAAATGTAGTCATTTTACTTATTATATTCATTGAATTGTAATTTTTACCTTTTAATTATATAATAAATTAATAGTTTCAAATGTTATAAATAACTATCGACCGCATTTCATGTTTTTTTCCATATTATTATAATCGATTATAGGTACCTACAATTTTTATAATATTATGTAAACATTATACTGAATGTATTTCATATTTAAAAAACTCATTATCATTTTATTCGTATACTGTATAGTGTAAAATATTATATTCATTTTAAATATTAAATAATTTTTTAATAAAAAAAAATAATAATTAGTGTATTATAGTATAGGTATATTTTCATTTTCAAATCATTTATGATCAGAAATTAATATTTCTTGATTTTATTCTTTTTATTTATTTTTTCTTGTTCAGTTTTTTTTATTATATGATATTCAATTTTGATAAAAATCCTAAACACGATGAAATGTAATTATTAATATAAATATTATTTATTTTTAAAAGTGTATAACGTTTATCAAATTACAGACTAAAAATCGATATAATATAAATGTATTTTTTTTTGTATTTTTTTTTTTTTACAATAAGGTACTCCTAGCTTTCGTTATCTATACCTAGAGATGTAGGAAAGGTAATACATTTTTGGCGTGTTAAGTGCGATAATTAAGTTATGACAATTTTAAATTAGGTGATATCAAAAGTTTGAGGCTTAAATTAGAATGTTTCTTGAGGAATTAGGTCATGCGAGTGTCCACGTTTGAGGTGGCGTTGTGGAAGTGGTCTAATGTGGATGTGGTAGTGCATTGAACTTGTTGACTTGTGGATGGATTCGAAGAAACTTACAGCCAAGAGTTTGATGTGATCTTGAAGAGTTGATATTTTGAGATCTTTGAGTTTTTTACAAACCATGGAGCGTTTGTTATCGTTCTTAAAACTTTATTTTGAAATAAATATACTAAAAATTAGAATACATTTATTATTTACACGAATCAAGAAATTGTATTTGAAACACGTTTTGTGTAATGGTAGCTGATTAAAATTACCTACCTAGTTACTTCTAAATTGAAATTAATTAGCTATTATACTTTCTTTATTCTACGACGTAAGAGCATACGATATTTGTGGGCTTTACAATAGATTGGATAATATACATACCGAGGTAATGTTTTATAAAATATATTAAAATGTACTAATATTAATTAAATAATATCTGTCTGTAAAAATATAGTACAAAAAAAAAAGGAAACCATTCAGTGACAGGACGTCCAAAATATATGTAGTTTACAAAAACTTTTTACTATAATAGACCTCTAGATCAATTTATATCCATCGATGTCCACTAATACACATTTCGTGGTAATGTGAGAAAATACATGTTTTAAATGAAAGGGTTGATGCAGTTTGACGATTTTAGTGAAATCTTTTATAATGATAATTTGCAAGCTCTTTGACTGTTTGTAATTTTAAATCACTATGGAGAGAAACATTTATAGTATATCATGGGGCAACTAGAAAGGGAAGGGCTCTTTACACGTAAAAGTAAAAACTGTAGGAATTAGTCAAGGGTATTGTGGGTTCTTAACTTATCTAAACTATTCCATTAAAAGCGTTCTAAAAACGATCAAACGGAAACTTGCAAATTTGTGGAATTTTGTTTCTGGCATACACTCCAAAACACGCACGAGTACTAAAAAGACTTTGATCCAAAAAAGAACTTCACGAATTTGTGACTGGACGCCATTGAACTGGAATTCAGTCGCGTACATGCCATTCTTATACATATAATATCCTCGAAAGTATTTTCCAGTTAGTTCGTTCTTATGTTGATGGATAAACTATGCAAGAATTTCTCTTTATATTAACTTATTATTTAGTATTAAGTCATATTATTTTTTGACAAATAAAATTATCAAAATTAATACACTTGTTGTGAAGAAACTGTGGGTAACTTCCTCAAAATTTTGTAAATAAATTATGAAAATCATTACATACGAATTAGATATTTTAATCTTAATTCGCATTGACTCCTTGGTACGTAAATGACTCTTTAAATTAATATTTAAAAATTAATAATATTTACCAGACTTATTGAAAGTTACTAAAATATGTTACTTTCAAAATTCTAAAGTTATTCAAACCTTCTAATATATAATTAATCATCACACAGAATCATTTCTAATAACCAACTATCCACGTTCGCCTCAAAATACACTATAGTGCCATAACCTCATAAATAAGTAATAATAATATGTTTAAAATAAAAATTTTTAGATTTTTAACTAAAAAAAAAAAACTTAAGTCATAAATACATAATTTAAATTATCGCGTTACTATTTAAATAAATAAAAATAACGCATACACGAGTAAATAATCAGCTCTTTAAAACCGTACTACATTTGACTAAAATGAATACAAAATTTAAAATATAAATTCTGTAAAACAATATTCTAAAATATAAAATAAATCAGAATTTGTTACATTTTAATTTATCAACAAGATTTTATATTATATAATAGATAAAGTAATTTGTGCAATATTTATAAAATCTGAATAAATCTTCATAATTATTATTTAAGTTTATAGTTTGCTGATTTGTTTAAATTTCATTTCGTTTTTTTTAATCTTCTATTAATTAAGTATTTTATATCTAATGAATACATTTAGAAACAAAATTACATGTTATATTTTACTTTAGAAAATCAAATTTTAATAATTTAATTACTTGAATATGTTTAGCTTGTTTAAACATTGCGATAATGGATAATAATTGTACAAACTATTTTATCAAATTCGACCCAATTCTCATAAATCCTAATTAAGTGCACGCTTTGTATAAAGTTCAATCGGCAATCGCCAATCGGTTCGTTTTAATATTTAATAAGATTGACCTTATTCATCATGAATGTAAATGTGTTTTGTTTATATGACTATTTTAAATACTTAAAAATTTGATAAAAAAAATTTTAAAAACATTAAATTCTACTATTTTACAATGAAGAATTTAATATTTAATTTGTTAGTAAATATGACATATTTTACACTTTTTTTAGCTAGAAAAATTAACAATGTCTAAAAATAATATAATTTATATAAATATCACATTTAATTTTATGAAATATATTTTTTTTAATTTAAATATTTAATAAAAGTGAAAAGTGTTGTATGATGCAATATTTTTGTATATTAAACACAACATAACTAATTTTATTTATTATTATTATAATTATTATTATTTTTTTAATTTAGTTCAAAACCATTAAAATCTAGTTCAAAACTTTTTTATATTACACAAGTTTTATGCAATCAAATATTAAGTTAAAAATTAATAATAAAAAATGTATATCACAAGTCACAACTATATACACCAGAAACACAAACATGTACATATAATTTATAACTTACTACTTTAAAATATTAAAAAAAATGTCTTAATGACTTTAGTAATTTAGTTTGTGAATGAAGATATATTTTATATGGACAAGAAAAATCCCATTAACAAGATTTATACTGAGGTGAAACCAAAACAATAAGCAATTATTTAATATAAAAAGTATCCTTTCTATTTGAAATAAAAAGTCTTCTTTTGCACATGCATTATGCGTATCTATGTATTCTCTCTCTCTATTGTATTCTAGTTATATTATGTTTTTTAAAGAATTTATTTGATATAAATTTAAATATTACACATTTTCTCTGAAAAATCTTATATGCCTTACAGCCATGTTATTCACATTAAATTGTAATAATATTGAACATAAGTAATTTTATTTTTATGCCGTAGTAATACTACAATATGAAACGTAAATATTGTTGTTGAATTGTCTTTAAATACATAGTTGATATTGTAAAATATATACTTATTTTAGATTTCGATTTAATAAAAATGATGATTATCATAATTTTTAAATAATATTTACCGTAATTCAACAAAATATTATATTTTTGTTTTTAAAACCATTCTTATACTGGAAAAAAATAACAATAATATGTTTTATTTTTATTGATTTTTAGTTCAATGTTTATTTTTTAACATAACATGAGTATAACTCGAGTTAAAAAAAATAATATGCTTATGCCGAAGGATTGCATTTTTCACAATAACTGAATTATAAAACCGAGAAATATTATGTCTGCGTATTGTTAATGCGATCACATTTAAGCTTATACTGGTTTTGAAATTAAATTTGTTACAACATTGTTTAAATATTAATTATTTAACTCTAAACTTTTTGCATCGATTCTGCATTTCTATCATTATTTAATGCTTTTATGTGATACATCACTAATTGAATAAATTATATTAAATTTAAAATCCGATCACAAAAAAAGTAATAAAAGTTAAAACGTTTATAATTTGTTAATAATTGTATTAATAAATATCGTCAATTACTATTCTTTAATAATTACAGTGTACAAAAAGCATACATTCAAAAAGCTACCTATACTCCTACTTTTAAAGTTGAGAATAGCTGATATCGATATACGTACATATAAATATATAATACAATTTAAGTAAATTGTTATCTATTCAATGATTTTCCATGAATCTTACACAAAGGCACTAAACTTTACTGATTAAAATAATCCAAGAATGTTGCATCCACCAGAATGCGCACGAACCAGAATGTGATGTAGTTTTCATGTGTAATGTCTATATTACCTATCATTATTGTCGCAAGACATAATTTGTTGTTTTTTTTTCTTTTATTTTATCATAATTAATGGTTAGACTTATGAATAAATGTATTTCTCTAATGTTGATGACATTTTCAAATGTTTTATTATTCTATGATGCATCATATTATTTAAACTATACATGTACATAGCATACAGTAGTATTGTACATTTGTACCTCCATGACTTATTTTGATGTATATTTATTGTTAAGCTCAAATTGATTATCATATAAAACTGACTATTTATTGCGTTTATGTTTGAACTATTTTATGTTTTTGAAGTTTATGATTGACTTACAAAACATTGCTCTAACATCGTAGCATAATTTTATGAAATACAAATAAAAAGGAAATTCAATTTTATGTCCTTCACAAAACCATTCCTTAATAATTCTATCCTATTTTTAGAAAGCATGAACTAAATTTTTCATTTTGCCTAAATATTATGTTACTTTCTTTATAAACATTGTTTACTTTAAAAGAAAAAAATATGTTATACATCGCAGCTATGTATATAGGTACACTGTTCACATACGTACAACAGGTATACCCACTGACACATAGTATAAAACATGAAAGCACATATTATACTATTATTATGTCTAAGAAATAAGATTTGAGTTGTATTCTTGTAGTATATGTTATCCAACACTTAAATCAACTCGAGAACATTTTTTTTTTTTTAAAGTGTTAAGTCACTTACTCTATAGTTAAAATATAATGATATAGATACGTATTATATTGCACCTATGTTGCAGATAAGTTTTTTTTTAATCTTTTGTTCAATAAAAGTATAAAAATTTTCTATTGTTCATTTGAAACTATTCACAAAGTTGTTAAATATATTATGACGTGTATAATATTCAACCACTTGGGTCAACGTAATTTATTAATAATAGAATAGTAGTTAAAGATTGGTACTAATATTGTTTTCTAAAATTATTCAATTTTCATTAGATATACAATCAATAAAGTTATTAATAACAATTAATAATAATTTAATTTGTTTTTAACTAATATTTATATTTGTACATTATATTTATTTACTACGCATATCCTATTATTAGATACGTTTAGTTGGTATTGTTGGTAATTAGTGAATAACAATATAATATATTGTCTTTTACATAACTACATAGTGGTTATTATGAAGTCGTTTTCTAATAATAAAAATTTTGATGTTTAAATTGAAATTATTTGACATTTATAAATTTGCTTATTATCATTTTAAATGAATAATTATTTTACAAATACTTTTTAATTACAAAATCTATCATGTTTAATATTTTTGGAGAAACCTGTATAAAAATGAAAAATTACCAAAGTGAATGTGGTAAAATAAGAAGTCCTAAAACGCTTTATTAATTTAAATGTCATACAAAAAAATACCTCTATAACTCATATTTTTATAGTTATAATACTAGGACCCCCATGTTTTCTAATTTTCTTGTTTTAGATTAACGGTAAGGTAAAAACAATTACCTACTTAGTCCCATTCACATATAGACTGTAGTATACCACAATATTACAATATGTTACCAATGTACTTTAATCTAAATTAATTTCACTAATTGTTCATTTCATCATAATATACTAACATCAATGAAATAACAAGTGACTATTGTTTAGTGGTTCTATAATACCTTTTTTTAATTGTTATTTTTAATGTACATTTGTACACGTTTGATACAATAAAAATGTGTAATTATATAAATAAGTTCATTATTATGTAAGGTATATTAAAAATATTTAAACAATTTCAAACCATCAGCTACAAATGTCTACCAAAGAATATGCTTACATGCATATAAGTATAATGTATAACATAATAGGTACCACACATTTCATGGCTATCATAAATTACACCATATTCGAATGTGACGGATACCAAAACTCAGTCGGTGTGGGAAACTGACAGATGTTTATAAGTACGTATTTATTCGTATACAATATACACGACTTCTTTATAAAAATCCCTGAAAAAATTATTTATATTACCGCGAGAGCTTATCGTTTTGTAGACTCGTCGACATCATTGCTTAAATATTCATAGTTACAAGAAAATTTTATACATAATATATAAAAAATAACAGATCAAATTATTTAACCGTTCATAAAAATATATTTTTTATTTTCGATTCAATAAAGGTCACTTAGTAGTAGTCACTAATGTGATATTCGTACTTAGGTATTTTGAATTTTTCTTTGTATTGCCACTATATCGTTATGATATTATATTCTAGTATACATTCAACTATTCACAAAATCATTAATTTCTAGTACCTACCTATCTATTTTTTTTAAGTTTATAAAGTATTTATTAGAATTGACAAATCTTTGACTTATTAATCTATAATTCCTTAAAAAATCTTTTTTTGGGTCATCAACTAGTCAATTTAAATTTACAAGACACTCTTTTCCCCATAAATTAAGAAATTCGTGGAAAGAGCTAGAAAAAAATTTCAACAGCCTACTTCGATAGTAAAAATTAACTTTTTCAAACATTTTTTTTAGGAATATGATGCAAGCTATTTCCGTGAACATTCATTATTTATTTTGAAAATTGCACAACACCTCTTTCCCTGTAAAAAGAAAATTACATGGAGAATAAGCGAGTAACGACTGATCTCAAAGTTCTACTTTAATAGTAAAAAAATCTTCATTTATTTGTTTTTTGTGAATATAAAGCACAAAGTTTACTAATTTTATGATCATTATAATCGCGGATGCTTGCAGAGAGTTTTAACTTCGCGATTATAGTATAAAAGCAATTATTTTTAGTATTCCTTTGACTCGTACTGTTTTTATCGACAACCGATGGTAAGTCACGAACTGTAACTTGATTTAGTAATAATAATAATTGTCATAATTTACAATTAAACACCTCCTAAATACTGCTTATAAAATACAATTATTTAAGAATACACACCGAGTATGAGTCGTGTGGGACCTACTCAAATAACTAAAAATAAATATAAATAATAACATTCGATGTATTTAACTCCAAATAAAAATATGTGAATTTTTCCTATTTTAATAGAGATAACAAATGATTAATGATTTCAAGTTTTGAAATTATAACCATATTTATTAAAAATTTAAAAACTAAATTTGCTTATAATTAGGGCTCGGAAGTTGATGCATTTTTTTTTTTTTTAGAACTTATTAAGCGATGCTCTCCTGGCCACAAAATGTGTGTGTTTCATAAACATGTGAATCTAAATAAATTATTTTTATTTTACATTTTTTGCATTTTTTACTTTTTAAGTCATTTTTAGATCCTACTTTCCTTTTTAGTTCAATTTCTTGTATTTATAATTTGATTTTATCAATTAAGATCTTTAAATGCATAGTTACTTTTTTTATACAAATTATTATATATAAGTACCTACCTACATCAAATTCATATTTTACACAAGTTAGGTAAAAATAAAGATTCGATAGAATAAGGCGATTATTGCTAGTTGTCATTTTTATTTTTGACAATATAAAATATGCTTTAATAGTGTAATAATTTTTTACTTTATAATGTAATAATTTTGAGTAATTTTTAATATTATTACTATTCTTTTTTTTTATGTATTTTTACTAATTTTAAACAAATATTTATAATTTTTTATGTCTTTTTTTGTGATTTTTAAGTCATATTTACATTTTTTAATGTTTTTAAGGTCATCAACTTCTGAGCCCTACTTATAGTATTATGTAGACCTATTGTTGTAACGAGAAAAACATTACAATTTTGAATCTGTTCTATTATGACCATGTAAATGATAAAAGATAAATAACTCATTAAACTTAGTAATTAGTAATTACTAATTTGGTATATAAAATTAAAAAACATCGCTTTATTTTAATGTATTATAATGTATTGGATCATCATGAATATATAAATACATAAATAAATTAATATATACAAAGTTTATATTATAGGTAGTATACTTTATATTATTATAGTTATAAATTAAACATTTATATAAGGATAATATGCAGACTTAATAAAAAACTAAATAAAACTTTTGTATATGATACATGGCTATATTCCTTATTATAGAATATATATTATGTATTTTTGTTTTACCAAATCTTTATTGTAAAGTTCTAAGATTCTCAAGAAAGAATAAAATGCGATTTCCTGTCTTGTGAGTATGCACAACATATTAAAATAGTATCGAATTTAAACCGTATCATTTCTCACAGTTGTATAACACTCTGCGTAAAATTGTATTTCCGACATTCGAATACGCTGTAAAATTGCTATCAAAAGAAACGATAAAATATAATATAAACGCTATGTTTATCGGTCACGGCTTGTTGGAAAAAAATTAAACGTTCATTAAGGTTCGTTTCACGAAACTTTACTGGATAATATCGTATATCGTAATAATATTATTGTACTATTTATAGTGTGTATTATATTGCGTACTTATCTCCTATATACGATTACCATGACTATTAAGCAATAACGATTTAGTGCCATTGAATGGTGATTAATATTTCACCAACACGATTTCCCACGTATTTTTTATACGAACTGCACCATGGGTCACAACAATTCAAACGCCAATAATGCTAAAATAATAGAACATAAATAGTTTTTCGATTTAAAAGTCTTGCCGATTTCCTTTAGATAGGTCCCTGTACAACTATATCCGTTCAATCTAACGAGCGACATTATCGTCAAAATAGCAAATAAAAACAGCGTCAAACATGTCCTTCAACGTCGTGTGCGATATTAATTTCCACGGAAAAACGCGTCACGTAATCTACTTAGTTCGAATGTATGTGTGTACAAAAATCTGTGTGTAATTGATTAAGTCACGTACATGATATTCCGTTTGGTAAAACTGACGTGTAAAATTATCCATAATTATTATTGTATAATATAATCGACATCGTCAGACTGCGTTAATGAAATAATTGGTTTTATTGGATCTATTCTTCAAGATATAATGTTTATATTTTACAAACGATACGTTATTAATAACTTTAGAATATAATATTATCGGTCGCATAAATACTAGACGTAATAATACAAAGTATAATAATAGCCAATAGATAAAGTTGTTACTTTTGATCAATAACATCCGTCCATCCCTAAACCTAACACATACGTATTATTATGCATACAATTATGTTAACTTATACAGTATACACCATCACTGTGTGGCGTGCGCTATTTTTTTATAGTGTCTATAGTGCATATAGCACCTACTATTATCTATATGTGTGAACAATGTTTAACCACTTCGGTCATCTGTTATTATTAAAGAATTATTATTAATTTAGTATTTATCTCCTGAATATGAATAAATACAGATTCAAAAGCCTCATGTTCCACATTAGAAAAGTTACCATAGCATATAGTTAATCAATGCAAATATAAATAAATTAAACATAATTATGGTATAATAAAATAAAATAACAGTACATACTTTTTTTTAGAATTTTTAAACATGATTATTTTTATATTAGATAGAATAGGTAAATAATTGGTATAATATTTAAAAAGATATTTTTTTTTGGATTTAAAGTTATCATTATTATCTTATATTATTTTTGTGATTAATGTAGTCACGTGAACCTTTCTAATCTAATAATACTATATGAAAATTTGTAAAAGTTTTTAAATTAAATGTATTAAAAAAATACATGCTTTTTTAGAAATCAATTCTTCAGCAAGCTTATTTTATTGGTACCTTTAAAAAATTAATATTAACCTATTAGGGGAATATTTTATAATTTTAAAATTATATTACAAGAATTGCTGAAAATTTTCATATCATTATTATTTTTTTCTGCAAATTTTATTTTGATTTTTGAAGATATTTAATTTTTTTTTGCAAAAAGTTCCTATTTTTCGATAGATATGCGTTTATCTATTTATTTTATGAATTATTATGTTTTAATTGTATATTATTCAAAATAAATTAATAACAAATTATTCACTATGCTTGTACTTTTAAATTATACATTTGTATCACACAAGATTTATGTATAAGTTATGATGATTCGATAAGGTTTTACATAGTAAGCATGAAAAATACAACACTTGATAATTTGTTATTGAAGTATATTTCATGCGATTACTTGGAAAACTATTATATATGTAACGATTAGTTGTTATACTAAGCCAAAATAATATTATTGGCGACGCTCATAAAAGACAAAAATATGTTTAGTTGATTTTGTAAATGCCTTGATAATTTTTACAATAAAACAATACAAATGATATGTCAATTAGGCATTAATAAGTTATGTTATAAATTGTTATTATCATAGTAATATGATATATTTACTGGTAATTGGTACCTATACAAATTCATAATAAATGAACATGGATGAAATAACATGCTGAACAAGCTTAATTGTCAGGAAAATTAATCTAGTGATTATAATTTATTAGAAGATAACACATTATGATTTTACTTAGCTCCCGAAGGGGAAAATAATAATATTTATCCTCGTTCTTGAGTACCTAGTAAGTGGAATATACATATATATCGAGTCGAATACTAAATAATATTACAAAACCCTATGGAATATGTGGCCACATATTGTATTATGTTCGCATAACAATTGGCCAAGGATATAGGTCTTAACCAAATAACTCTATAATAATATACAATAATACTGTATTATGTCCAGTAAACACAGATTTTGCTGATCGTAGAAGTTCCCGAAACGTATGTAATATGTATATCTAATAAATTACTCCCATGATATTAGTAAATACGACTGTACAAATAGTCAACATTATTTAATAAAAACATCATCCCTGCAAGCGCTATCTTAAACTTAATTCAGTAACTAATATTTTGCATATATTCGACGACCGCAAATAAAATTTATTCATATACTTAATAGTTTATTGAGCTGTTTCGTTTGAAATTTAATTTTTATATTAATATATTTATAATATAGGTACGTATTATAAAATATGTGTTACATGATATATTATATTTATAGACATAAAGTATACTATATACATTCACTGTTTTATGTGTAGTTTACAATCGTGTTACCGTGTATGTAGAAGGACAAACATACAACTACAATTCTTTCTATAGATAAATTCATGTAGGTACTTGTAAATACCCAAAAATTTTTTTAAATATTGCTTATTCTTAAACTCTATTTGTTAAGTATAACACATAGTGAGTTAAAGGCAATCCATAAAATCATTACACACTTCTTTCATTCTTTCCCTTCCTTCTTATCCTAAAGTATCATCACAATTCCATATTTCCATTAGTTAAGTACTTAGGTTATACAATTGACCATATTCTTACTCGGGCGCTCAAAAACCGCTTTAAATGCGTGCGTCCGCTTAATATTCAGCAAAAACACTAAATTAAATATAATTTTTTTAAGGACTTACTGTTTCTAACTATAAAAAAATACTAAGAAATAATACAATCTCAATAAAATTCTTTAAAAAATATCATTAATGCCACACCATATCATATTATAATTTTATTTTACAAACATATTTAAAAATGAAAAAGTCGGCACAAAAACAATAACATTTTATAAACGGTTTCATAATAGAATCCTATCCTAACCTCTTTATTAAATGAAGCCATTTATATATTTCCTGTGAGCTAAGAATAACTCGTAACAACTGTAAAAGAACTGATGTAGAAATATTTCTAATAAATAAAATTAAAAATAAGTTTTGGTAGGGTGGAAGTAGTGCATTCATATAAGTGGCTTATTCCCTCATGTCGTTCATTGAAAAAAATCCTTTATCACATATTCTTATAGTGCCCTAGGGCACAGAATGCATATTTATTTTAAAAATAAAAACAAATATAATACATTGTTAAGTAGAATTTAATCAAATTACTATAATATTTAATACTAATGAGTTGAAATTACATTAAATGTTAAAAGTCAATTTCATTAAATTCAATTTTAAAACAAAATATAATATATAGGAGGGTATAATTTCGTCACCTACAGCGCATTACGCATCATGCGGTTATATTATTGAGGTTGTCCTCAGACTTTTAATATGTATCCATAATATTATTAGAAATATAATAAAATATAGGTAGGTACAATAAATTATAATTTTCAAACACTAGTCGTAGCAAAATCTCATGACTTGTCTGTCTATTTTTACAAAATATAATTATATATATATATATATAGATAAATGTGTACCTCCTGACGCATAATCCTCAGGAAACTAACCACACATGTCGTCGGACTGAGACTGTTGATCAAGACTTAATTTCGTCACTGTGACACACTATGTATAGAATATATAAGGAATGGTTGAAGTTTTCACTATGAATCGAACTTTTCATTGTAACTTAAACTAAACATGTACATCGTACTATAGCGTGGGCTACTATACAACATGATTGGTTGTTTATGACCTTAAAATTGCTGATCGTAGATATTATACAACGTAATAGAATAAAAATATACATACAAACTACACCTATACCTATTCATTTATTTATTTTAGATTTTGAGCAGGGTAATAAATGTATTTATTTAACATAAACGTGTGTGGTTTTTTTTTTGTATATGAATACTCAATTAGTTGTCGATAAAATACTTTGATTTTTTCAATTTTGATGATAAAATGTAGATGTAAGATGTTCTGGATAAAAAATTAAATCTTGTTTGTAATATGGAGATGTCAAAATTAAAATTGTTTTATTTATAATCAATAAAAACAAATAATATACCAAGGGAAAATTGGAGTTTTTACGCTAAATCAGATTTTGACTAAATATATTTTTTTATACCATTATAACTCGAAAACGAATATCCACAGAAACTTAAAATGTTCATCAAATATCTATATAACAAGTATTATTTTCTAAAAACGGAAAAAATTCTAGCTTTTTATAGATAGTTGAAATTTTCGATTTTTTCATAAATGTCAATAAAAAATGTATAAATGAGTAAAGATTGAATACAAGATCCCTAATTAATGGTTCATTTCTTAATTAAAAAATCTAGAAAATTAATAGTCTCAATATTTTTTTATAAGCATTTAAATTTAGAATTTTAAAAAATTTGATAAAAATTGTAAAAAAATACAAACTATTATGCAGAAATTCATAAAAACCTTTATTTTATATCTAAATTTCAAAAATTTAAGACAAATTCTTCATAAGTAATTGATTACTGAAATTATAAAATCTATGAAGTCTAAAAGTACAAAATTATTTATGTAAATGAAAAATAATAATTTTATTTTAATTATTTTGTTATAATTAAAAACATTATTCGTGAAAACTAAACTTAATACTTTTAGGTATATTGTATTATTATGAATTTTAATGACATTTTTGATTTATTTAAATATATCTATTTATGTTTTGAATTTATTTTTGCTGTTTTGCGGTATTTACCAAAAGATAAAATTTTCAAATTATATACATTTTTATATCATGATATTAATGTTATTATTATAATAACACTACATTATCAAAAATAAAAAATAATAAATATGTATATATATATATTAACCTACCTCAATACTAAAAGTAAAATAAATTACTTTAATAACTATATCAAAAATAAAAAAAACACATCACGAAGTATACTTAGTGGTTTTACAGGCTGATATAATCTGCTCAAAATCGTTTTTCATATTATACAATGATATACCATTGAATTAAAATTTAACATATCCATAATAATAATCTACTAGACACCTACTGTATAAGCAGAGCGGTATCCCTACTATGGTTGCCTACCATTTTTTTTTATTATTATTATTATTATTATATGTTTATTATAATCTATTTAACTAATGACTATTTTTTAATAAATACGTAATACTAATAATCTGTAGGTTAATTTTTCGACAGATAAACGAGCCAAAATAATAACATATATTAGTATTACTCGCAAGGTTCATAAGTTTATAATAAATTCGATATCAATCTTGCTAAGCCATATTAAATGCTACTATCATATTATATAATATGCCCTCGCAAACAACGACGCAAAAACGGTTGGTTTAAAATTTCAATCGATATTTATTGTTGGAATTTAGTCACATTGCACAGCATTTATATACACCACTTGTGAGGCAAAATTTAAAAAAAAAATGAAATGAAAACGATAAAATGGCATACAACTGAGAATTGAACAGTTAAAATAGGATAAAAACAGTCTCAATGACAATTTTATAAGGGTTTTTAAGATTAACTAATGGAAAATAATCGCGGTAACCCTCCACTGGACAATTTCCCAATTTTCCAACATCTAATTTACAAAGACCTAATTCAACTACGAGCATTTACTTTTATTAAAAGTAAATGTATCAAATTGCATAGCCACGAATTAAAGTGATACTTTTTTTTTCTTATCCAAAAAATAATCTAAAAACAATATAGATATATATTTATAAGATTTATCAATAAAAAATATTTTATTTTAATTAGTACAAAATATTCTCCTTACAGCTCTGTGTGATTATTACAATGAACGGACGATGCGAGTATAACCTTCTTAAACTCGAGTTTTCCATACACTAACCACTGATATTCATGGTATGGTAACTTTACTAATTTTCATTGGTCAATATATCTCAGTCTCGTGTGAATATCCGTCACCACCAATCGTTTTCGTAGTTTGATTCAAGAAAAAACGTTTCCACAAGCGTATTTTATAGTAATTTATTATGCACTGCGACATTTTGACAAAACAAACATCCATATCAATTCCAGCCTTGTGAAACACGCTTCTCGTTTCTCGTGGATTTGCGTCTATATTATTCACTGCAAGCCTCTTATACATCGGACGCTTATTTTAAATATTTTATTGTACTTACGAATGATGTTTGTAATGTATAAGCTTGGCAATCAAAATAAAAACTTAATAAAAAAATAGTTGCTTGGCGTATTATTGAGTCACATAATAAGACAAAATCAATAAATATTAATGTAAGTACATTATCGTCGATTGGGTTAATGAATAAAGTTTTATAATTTTGTATTATTTATCTTATTAATTGTGGATCGTGTGTACTAAATCAATATCGGGTATTACTATATTACAATAAGGTGATCAATAATGCACGGCAAATATTATTTTTAAAATTAGACGTATAGTTTCCTACTTAGGGTGTGAATTCAACGATGTCCCGATAATATAATATAAAAATGCACCGAAAGCGTACTGAATGTAACATAATATGAGCATTTATAATTTCATAACTAAAATCATTAGTTGTAAATATTTTCAGATACACTGGTACAAAATGTAAAATAAAATTAACTAACTCAGAGCAGCAGTGACCAGTAAACATTAAACATTTTAAATGCTCTATTACTTTTTAATAACATTTTACAAAAAAATAATTATGTAGATTATTCTTAATAAATCTATTTAATTTGCATACATTTATATTTATTCAAACATTGATTTTTGATGTATTAACACTTAGTTCAGAATATTTTGTTGAATTAAGTCTTAAGAGTTAAGAGGAAGTGATACCCGCATGTGTTGTCTCCGTCTTAGAAGTGCATAACATAACAAATTTTACACTCAGCAGATCACGTTTTGCTCTGTTAGCTTAAAAATTAGAATGATTTGACCTCTTATAAAATTTAAAGGTAAAAAAATTATTTACACGACCTTGTGGGCTTTTTACTATATTTTAATTTTGAAACGAATCATAAGTATTTTAAAATTGTAAATTTTTTATATGTCTTAAAATACTTATAAATAATTTCAAAATTAAATTATAGTAAAAAGCCCTTTAGGTCGTCTAAATAATATTTTTACCTTTAAATTTTATAAGAGGTCAATTCACTCTAATTTTTAAACTAACGGAGCAAAACGTGATCTGCTGAGCGTAAAATTTGTTATGTTACGCATTTGTTAGATTAAACAACACATGCGGGTATTACGTCGTCTTAAGTCTACTAATAGACAATAAATTAAATAAATAATTAATTTCCAAAAAAAAATTATTTTTTTTTTTATATTTTAAATGTTATTTATATAATATGTGTATTGTTTTATTCGTTGGTACCTAAGTCTAAGTGCAAAATTAACTTTGTCCTGAAACTTTTTATTTATGACAACTTTAAACGATTTTAAATTTTAAATAGCACGTCTTTCTAAATATTAAATGACAAACTAAAAATCATAATTTTTCGAATGGTCCTTCGTACTATTGCATCGTTGTGTGAATAAATATAGTTAGAATAACATTTTTCATTTTATTAGTAACTGTGATAATTAAATGAGTTTTAAGTTAGCAAATAGTAATAAAAACTGTATAATAAATTATACGCTTAGCATAAATATATTATTAATAGACTTTTAAATAACATTTCAACAATCTTAATGCATTTCATATAACTGCGTAAGAGGCTCCATGCATCACGCCAACAAGTTCATGTAATAAATGTAATTAAAAATATATACTATATTCTAAATCACTTTCATTCATAATAATTAGTTCAATAAATTATAAAATTATTGATTATTGACTTTAGTAAAATATAGATATAATCACGGTCTACCTACCTTTAGGTATATCGACATGACCACATACAGAATAAATGCAAATATTTATGTTGATAATAATAATTATTATTATTTTCATTATAATATTGTTTGATATGGAGTATAAACGCCATCAATTTTGACAAGTCATACTTAAACATTTCAAACAACTCTTTTAAGTGCTAATTAAATGTTTATAACAATTTAAAATATTATAAATTGTGATTATATACCCAATAAAAATAATTTTAATAATAATTAACTTTGTAACAGGTATTTAGATACGCAATTTTATATAATATTTTATTGATTGAAAACTGTTTTATACAATTAAATAATATAAAAAATTTCCTATAAATTTAATCTTTATTAGTTGAAAAAAAAAAATCTCCGAAATAGGACGGCAGTTATACCATAATACTAATTAAAAATATTAAAATTAATTTAATATAATTTAAAATTTTCTATTCATATTTTTAATTTTTTACACAGACTATCAATTTGCCATACTTCTACATGCAGCCGTGTAGATTAAAAATACCTATTGTTTTAAAGTTTAAATTACTGTAATTTTTTTTTTTTTTTAAATCGAGATTATTAATTTACGAATTTTATTATTAAACAGTCAACAATAATTTAATATGAGACTGTATAGACACCTCTTAAAATTATTTTGAAGAAGTAAACATTAATACTATATTATGTTATAATTATAAATATATCAGGATTTTTGACTGTTATCTGTCATTATTATTAAATAGCATTGATAATCTATTTTAATATATGGATAAATGTATGATAGATACATCTAAAAATTGTAAATATTAATTAAGCCACAACTTCAGGTAAAACCTCTAAAAAATAGTCGATTTTTAATCTTTTTTTTTTTTTTAATATAGAGGTATATATAAATTTTTCTCTAAGGAAAATAATAATATATAAAACAGAATTAATTTTTTTTCATAAGTAACATATTATAAGGAGTTACTCAGTTGGTAACACTGCTCTAATTTGTTACCTTTTAATCTTTTTTTTTTTTTTTTAATTTAAATTTTTAATTATTAAACCTCAAGAAGGTAACGACACCAATTTTTTTTTAGCCTTCTTAGAGGATTCTCAGGAATTGTGAAAATGGTAAGGTTAGATAAAAAAAAGCGTTGATAGGTATGAGACAGGAATCTTGAATGAAATTATTTTTATAAAAGGTTACTGCTTCTTTATTGACGGTTTTGATTTTTAAATCGATATGTAATATGAAATTTGAAATATAAGGTGATGAGTGTGGGCACTCGAGCGAACCGTGTCTACGTTCTGGTGCAGTCTGTCACGTAATGCTAACCAGTACTTAAAACTGAGCGTCGTCGCGGCGGTTGACTTCGGAACCGTCGGGTGGACAGTGTTGACAGCTGGCAGTGATCTTTGGTCTTCAATCGTCAGTATTTGAAAGTGTTGAAACTGTGTTGACGATTGTGAAGATAATGACGGACTGTCTAATGTGGCAGTGTCCCTATACGTATTTTATACTATCCTGCCATATGTTACACTGGCTTGTGATGTTCATGAAAAAACGCATGAAAATCACCTTTTTGCTATTTGTCTTGTGTATAATATCTTATTTAGATAATGTAGTTGTCTCTGTGTGTTGCAGTTATGGTTTTTTTTATAGTTCTGAAAAGAACCGTTTTATGTATTCCGTAACACGGTATAGTCCTAGAAATAATAACAGCTTTTACAAACATTGGTGGTGTGAGAATCTATTGGATTAATTTATGTTTATCTAAAGGATAAAAATTAGGAGAATTCATAGGAATATTATGCAATAAAAACGAGAGTACTAGTACATCTTGAGATCTCGTTAAACTTTAAAGCGGCTTATCGTAAAAATAATTTATTGTTGTTTAACATTGATGACGAATTTTGTTCGAAAGAAAATAAATGATTTCTTTTATTTTTAATCTTATTTTTTCGTTCCAACTGAACGATGGAGAATGTTGCACACAATATTGACTAAATACCGACTTGTGATAACTATTGACAAAGTTGAAAATTTTCTAGGTGCACAGACTTGCAGACTGTATAATTTTGTTATTGTTATGAGTTATGATGGTTAAATTTAAATTATATTTGGACGCTGAGTGAGTCGTAATAATTGTTATACTGCACCGATATAGACAACCATCGAGGCGGCGAGCGATAAGGAAAGGCGGCCAGAGCGAGGTTAACATGAGATAACGAAATAGTAGGTAATGACGGCATTATAATAATAAATGATATTTCTATAAAGAAAATAGTTGAAAAGAAAAAAGAAAATTTACACATGGTGTAAGTATGTTAGCGTTCGTATAATAATAATACAGATGATATTGTAATAGCTATAAGTTTAATAATGGACCTTTTAGTATATTGTTATCATACATATTTTATACGGAATAAAATAATAACCGGACGGTGTGCGACAGACCGGTGAACATACGACGGTCGACGGGCGCTAATCGTGAACTGATAATCCTATATAAACCGTATAACCTAGGTTATAACGTACAAATACATGGGTTGCTACTAGGATTTGACATGATTGGGTAATTAATAGTTATCTTTGGGACGCAACTAGTTTTACAGCCAAAATTTACTTTAATACTCACTTTATATATTATACTATTTTATTTTACCGAACATAGTATACTTGTATTAATTATTAATACACATTAAATCGTTATAGGGTAAATATTAAAATTCATCATTGGTATTTTATTAACATTAAGCACCAGTAACTCTTTTTATGGAATTTAGAATTTGACTCCAGGGATAATTACCTCCTCTCTCAAACCCATAAATATGTCAGTAGTCACTATTATGTGTGAGTATGATATAGGTTAGATCTTACAAATATAATGATCAATGATAATTGATTATAGATAACAATGTAGATGCGTATATACAAATTTTGTTAATAATAATGTTTGTCAATCTTATATTTTTGTAGTACTTATACAATAGTATAAACTATATTAATCTATTAAGATATTAAAAATATGTAATTACCAAAAAAACAAATGTACATTTTTTAATAATACAGTAAAACTACATAGCAAATTTAAATGTGTATAATTAAAAAAAAAATAGACTGTACTAGTATGCCGATTATATTTAACAATTTGCAAACATTAATGACGATAACTTTATAATTTTTTTCAAACTATTTTTTTAGGATAGAGTGCTTTTAATGTTATAAAATATTTTACGAGCTCAATTAAACAAAGATTATGTGTTTACTAAAGGTTATAATAATATTGCTTTAAGCAAAGGTCGTACTATTATTTTTTACATCATTTCAAATTTATTCAAGCACAGCAGTGTGAGCACAAAATTAATTTTATACAACTTATCGACTGGCTTTCATAAGTAAACATTTCAACGAAGTTGAGTAGATGAGAAAACAAAACAAAACTTGCTTAAAATTATTGTATTTCTGGTAAGAACCCACAATAGTTACTACCTATATACTTTCTATACATAACTTTAACAAGCATAGTTTGTTTACAAATTTAAGCAATTCTGCGCACACATTCAACACAAACATTCGGGAACTTATACGCGTTATAATACTCAGTGTCTTATTACAAACTAATTTCAAATTTACATCTAGTCCAATCAATTGTTAGTTTTATAAACATTTAAAATTGAAAAATACTTAATTTTTTTAAAACAAAAATATTACATTGAAAAATTATATAATATTACAAGTTTCAAATTAATTCATATTATGATGTAATAAAAAATAAAACTTATTGAAACGAATATTCTAGATTTAGATAATTATAAAATCAAATATTTTACTATTATAACTTATATGTATTAAGTATGTATAACATTAAATAACTATTTATTTACATATTATTTTTAATTACAGCACAATTTATTAAATTGATTATAAGTTATAACCCGATAAAAA
The DNA here is from genome assembly GCF_002803265.2 of Melanaphis sacchari. Classification (NCBI taxonomy): domain Eukaryota; kingdom Metazoa; phylum Arthropoda; class Insecta; order Hemiptera; family Aphididae; genus Melanaphis; species Melanaphis sacchari. Next base: position 3,536,629 of record NW_020271560.1, on the reverse strand, counting down.
ATATGTATGATAATAATTAGCAATTATTATATCAAAATTTTAAAATTAAACAATGTCATTCAACTACTTAGAAAAACACCCACACTGTAGTTGTAACTATTTTAACATTTTTTACTATAGTAAACAAATACTGACACGCAGAGAAACATAATATCTAGGAACATAGTTTTTTTATATTTTGAAGTATGATATTTCCTTATACGACCTTTCTCGCAAACGAAAACTATGAAAAATATGGTTTTCACATAACATTATACTAGGATAAAAAACATGAATATACGAACGTGTGTTTATAAATTATAATTTATAAACTATAAAACGACTACAGTGATAATTTCACCAACCATGAAATTTTTATTACATAAAAATATTCAAAATGCATTAAAATTTATTATGATATATAATTTTTTTTTTTTTATTTGTTTATAGCACTGCAAGTTGTATTTGTGTGGTAAATTCATTCAAAGAGTTTTCTTCCGTAACGACAGCCGACTAAAATATAAGTAAATATTGCTTAGTTGCTTACAGACTGGAAAACACGGCGAGGTCATCATCTTACACACATCTCAAAACTATAAATTTGTTATAAAATTATAGAAATAGTATTGAATTTTGATAGTAACTTTTTAAACTCAGATTACATGTATAAATAAAGTCATTAGTTGTATTCCTTAGTTTTTCAGGTGATTTTAATTACTAATAATTTTTTAAACAATTTTAATTTTCAGTCACATGCACCTAATCACAATCTTTCTTATGGGGAAAATTGAATTTTTAAATAAAAAGACACATTTTATGATGATAAAACATGTAAAAGTAATCAAATAAATATATTTTTATAATCTGTACCATCTGCTAGATGCATTTATTACAACGCATTTTTCAATTAATGGTTGACCGCGAGCTGATAATGACTGTTTTTTCCTAGAAAAAAATACCGATAAGAACTTATACGTAATCATAATTACAATACATATTGTGTCGTATAAACTCTTTTGTGTAGAAGGGTCGAAGGGGACTTATCGGTAATTAAACGTCGTTTTCTATTATTGTAATTATTTACAGACCGAGCACGCGCAGAAAATTATTCATTATATATTTATATATTTCAATGTTTATAAAAACAAAATCACAATATATGTAAAAAATGTATAAAAATAAAATTAAAGTTCTTCGTTTTTTAAATCAAATAATTATTCTTTATCATAGTTTGATATTTTTCCATGAATATGAATAAATTATAATATTATTATTTATCATAAATGTTATTGGAGTAATAAAAATGATTAAAAGTAATTAATAATATCTTCTAGTTTTAAATTAAAAATATATTGACGTATAGTTTATGAATGGTTTTATTTGTTAGTTATAGATAATAGTATTGTACTATAAAATATATTATAAAAATATTTGAAAACTATAGTTCATACTGTTCAAAGTATAAATGGTTTAAAGAATTGAAATGTTAGGTAATTGTATTTTCTGAGTTTCGATATATTCATAAATTATGATCAATTATTTTTTTTCATAAATTTGTTGATTTAAATGCAAAATGTTAAAAAATATAAAAAGGTTATTACATAACTTTAATTATTATGTATTTTGTCCGTGGGAAATTTGTATAGTTGAAACACGTGTTTTATAAAGAGTAATTATTATACATTTATTAATAAATTGTAATAGTGTACGACAAAATGAGAATAGTGTCACGAAATATTAACAACAAAAACAAAAACAGATTTAAAAAGTGTTTCTTATGCTTTGTTATATTATTGACAGTATATTTAAAAACTATTCTAAACACCAGAAAGCACTAACCATCCCCTCCACCCCTATAATTACGCTTATAATTAGGTAGAAATATTGACGTCCAATAAATTTTAATAGAATATCGATGTGTTTTTTTTTCCATTACATGTTGATGAGAAAGTTTTTTGCCTATTAACGTGCATTAGTGCGCGAGAGTTAAACGTATATGTTAGTAGTATTCAATTAAATTTGCTTTTTTACACCCGTCGTTAATTTACTGTTTATCAAAATTTTAAATCAATTCGTAGGTGTTAATATATTATAATATAGTTGAAAAAATAAGAAGTTTAATTAGCTATAATTTGTATGAAACAAAAAAAGTTAATATATATTGTTGCTGTAGTATGTAATGAAATAAATACCTACAACTAATACTAATAATAAAACTTAACTGCATCAACTTTATTAGATGAAAATAATTAAAAAATATTTGTATAACGTACTTAAAACATTGTCATTAATAAATAGCTCTTCGTTACACGCAGAACACATAAAATCATAATATTTCATAATAGTATTTGTTTCTTTGATCAATAAATTAAGTAGAATATAAATCTCCAATTTAAAAATGTGTACTACTTATACCGGAGTAAGAACATGGAGACGTGGAAAGTAAATTTATGTAGCAGACATAAATTAATTAATTTTAAATACTATAATTTTATAAGTTATGATTTTTTTTCACTTTTCTCAGAACTATACTCATATAAATCTTTAAAAGTAATCCACAAAGTATATTTAATCAAATGTTTTTTCTTAAAATATTTGTATATTCTAACCATTCACGATTTGCTAGAAAATAATACTACACAGTAGTTTTGTTTGGTATTTTTAAATGCTTTGATCAAATCTAAAATACGATATTATCTTCATCAAACTGTAAATGTAGGCTTCTACCAGTATGGTATTTTTTTTGTTCACTCCAGCTAATCTCTCATTGATTTTTGGCCTTTGTCATCCATTTCAATTTGCACATGTCTCTTCTATCACTGGGATTATTTAAATTTTTCTACAAAAAATATTTACAATATATACAAAGTTATTTTTATTAAATTGACGTCAAATGTTATAAGTAAAGAAAATATTCTATTAACGTAAATATGTAGTAAGTAAATAGAATAGTCAACTAATGGCCTAAGATAAAAATTTTATAATACATTATAAGTTATAGCATATAACTTCCTATTTATAATCTTTATGGTAAATAGTAACAATAATTTTTAGATACCTATTAAAATATGAAAGTGAAACACGATTCGTAAATTCTTACTATTCAAAAAATTTTTGCCATAAATTAAACTAAACAACAAATTGGGATATATTAAACCAAAGATAAATTATAAATAAAAAAACACTATAAATAATACCACTTCTTAGAAAAACAAAATATTTAGGTACTTATATATCATAATTATTTAAAAAAAATATATTTATAGTTTTAGTTAAAATTTTGAAAAAAAAATTAATTTTAAGACAAAAATAATCATTATGATATATTGAACAAATGTAGAAATGTTAAATAAAATTCAATTTTATTAACATTTGTTTTTATTGATTTCAAGTGTAGATACTACAAATTGTTGTGGTAACTACTAAAAAATATACCATACATATATTTACGTTTTTATTATATAAAAATAATTGAAAAGTACTTTTGATCTTCAATTACGTTCATAAAACAAATATAAATATTATAAATCACTCTATCACATAATATGTTTTAGAAAGTTTAAATTAATTTAATAACTTTATTCGAATGAACTATTACTATTTTTATATAACTAACATATTAGAATATACATTATACATAATTTTAGGTATTATTATTTATCACTTTATTATTAATTTGCACATGAGTTCATCCAATTTAAGTGTCATAAATAGGATATTATAGCATATAAAAATTTATTATAGGCAATTTATGACTTTAAAATTTAAAATTAAGATTATAAACACTATTTATTATGTTAAGAAATTTAAAAATGTTAATATTTTTAGATTGATGATATATAAATTAATCTGTAAACATGATGTGCACATTGCACGTGCGATCTCGACAGTATAAAGTCGATAAAATATATTATTATATTATATAGATAAGTATGATAAGATAACTTTGATACTTCGAATAGCTTAAATAAGTTTACAGCTTATTTAAAGTAAACAGTAAAATTATTTCAATTTAAATAAATTATTTAATTACTACCATTCTTTTAAAATTAATCATAATAATATAAATTAAATATTAAACATTTATATGTAATACTATAAAATTATTTCATTTAATATATATATTATATTACATTCAATTTATTAAATCTTTTTTTTAAATTTTTAGAAAAGTAGAATATTTAATTGTATTTATTGTTCCAAAAATACGTTATTTAAAATGTTCATATACGACAAACGCATAAATTTCAGAGTTGAAATAACTAAATATTTGTGGCTAGAGCCAAATCTTACTAAATGGTTCTGTTCTGCGTCCAATTTTAAATCTACTTTATTGACGTTTTTTTTTTTTTTGTTAGTGTAGTCAGTACAAATCCCATAATACTTTAAAATAAATAGAAACTTTCAATAAATAAATAAATAATAATCAAAGCACCGAATCCTAAAATTTTCCAATACAATTGTTTTTAAAATTATGGCTTTTTATCAAAATTAAATATAATTTTATTTTTGTGCTTACTCCTTACTATATTTAGTATACACATATTTTAAAATGGTACTTAAAAGACAAACAAACAAAAACTTGTACTGACTCGTTTCATTCTAATTGTTGATTCTTGGAGACAGAACAACGACTAGATGAGAATTATATTCAAGACAAGACATACTAGAGAAATCAACTGTTTTTAAAACGTTTTGTCAGTAAAGTTCAAAACTGTTTCCTTTCAGGAAATATAAATTTAATAAAGCTATGTTTTTAATAAACTGTATATTTGTACTAAAAGTAAGCTTTGAGCTAAATATCACTTCTAAATCATTTACAATGTTCATTTGCTTAAGACTACGATGATTTAATATTTATCGAATAGGTAGTTGTTTACTGTGTGATTTTTTTTTTAATGTTAATGTCAACACTAAACAATTTATCAATATTTAATTTCATACTACTATTAGTACATTATTTAACAAAACTATAAAATTAGATTGAAGACAGTAGGTATCATTTGTATACTTTAAATAGGTTTTAATAATTTAGCATCATTAGATAAAAGTAATATTTTTGAATATCTTACAGCATTTACTGAATTATATATAAATATATTTATTTATATCACAATAGAAAAATAAGTGTCGTTAAATAGTTAAGTTATGTTTAAAGTTACTTTAATATAATTAAATTTTATTTTATCAAAATTTTTTATATTTTACAATTGTTGACGTATTAATTATTAAAGAATAAAACCAATTAAAAGAAGATTTAAAATTCTAATGAGATGTTTCTAATTTGTTTATCAGGAAGTTGTGATTCATCATATCGAATGCTTTCTTAGAACCAATAAATATTAAATCTGTTTGAAATTTATAGACAAACGATTCTGTGGTAAATTGCTTAAAAATGGCAACGCTAGTAACAGTAGCATATAAAAATATACAAAATGTAACTGTAATATGTAGTTAGTTATATGTTGTTAATAAACTTAAAATTCCAAGTATGAATAAAAATTGTCTATGTCTTAATTTTTTTTTTTTTTTTTAGAATACTTTTTATACATTTTATAATAAATATTTGTTTTTCCTATAGCGCAAATATCCTATTTAGCAATAACTAAAAACCAAATTTTTGTGTTGTAAGCACCGTCAATTTAAGTTTATTTACAAATATAATTTACTAAAATTTTCTATCATTTACACATTTTAACTTTTTTAGTAATATAACTCATTTGATTTGGATAAATATATGATTTCTATAAAACATGAAATGGCATTATCTTCAGTAGTAACGAACACTAATTAATTATAATAATTAAAAAGTGTAACAAAACGCATAAGTTCGTTTAAAAATGTTCCCCATTTGCAGTAACGATCTGAAATGGCCGTAGAGCATATTTTTTGTGCATTCCGATTGCCAGTTGAAGACAATTTTTGAAAAGAATAGGTACATGGTACATATTAAACACATTAGTGTGTGTTAATAGGAAATATCTTTCTAACACTTTGTCAATTAAGTATTCCGTATAAATACTCGTTTATGTATAAATGCATGTTCCGTCAACATTCTACTCGTCATTGATATAGTTGTGTATTCTTAATTTTTTGAAAGCCCTCAGAGAAACGCCCGAAATAACCAAAACAAATATATACATACATATATATATATATATAAAACAAGAACTATATACCAGAATAAATAAGAGGTAGCCGTTTCGACGTTTGTTGTTTTCCCGTGGGCGTCTTAAGTATTCTGAGAATTTATGAGTCTAATTACCGTCGGCAGACCATAGTATTTTGTTTGCTGACTATTTTGACAAGTGGGAAATGCCATTTTTCGTCTGCCTGGATAGTAGAAGTACGAGTACCTACAATTCTGACTTTCAAAATTAAAGATAAAAACAAAAACACGTTTGTCCCAAAAGACCGCGTATAGAATAAAAATTAAGGACAAATTAATATACGATTGTGAACAGCAATAAAAATGAAAAATAATCTTCATAATAGAATATTACGAACCTAACCTAAACTAACGATTTTCTACTATACAACAAACAACAATACCCTCTCATCGTATGACCATAATTTTACCTGGCCAAAAATGTGTCTCTCTAAATATCTATAAGAAATACCTATTGGATACAATAAAGAAACGTTTAAATACCTACCACTTAATTACTGCGCTAATTAATTTTACCAGGTATTATATAATTTTAATACTTAATTTATTATAATATAATATTTTAAATTATTATACTTTAAATACAACGTGCATGATAGAATATTATTTTATAGTGGCTAATAACTCAATGTTATCAATTTTATATCTAACTAAAATCATAAAAAAATAAAAATAATTTTAATTTTTGTGGATTTGACATAAAATGGGAACCATTTAAAAAGAGGAACTTCTATTGCAGATCTCAAAAATGAGACAATCTTCCCTTAACATGATTAAATAGGTAATATTCAACTACTTACTCTGTTAAAAATATTTTGACCACCGTCTGTATTGGTATTGTTTGAGAGTCATCAACACTGTTCTAAAAAAACTAAGGTCTACACTCAAATCTAAATTATGTTCTTACTTACCAAGCAACATCATACTTACATTGTCCTCGAAGTTGAACAAGATCGGAAAATATTTTAAACATATATTTAAAACGTTTTAAACAAGTGATTTTATTTAAAACATTTTATATATAATCGTTTAAAATAATTTATTAGTATATATTACCAAACGTACGAACATTTGTTAAATAAAAATGTACATTGAGGATAAAGATTTAATAATAATATATTGGTACAATGTTGTCACGTTTCAGTAGTTTTTTTCATTTATGTTGTGTTAGGTATTTTTTTGTAAATATTTTTGAGTCACACGTCAAGAAAAATAATCAAGCGGTGTAGGCACGCAAATACACGATCACAAAACATCCGTGATTATTAAAATATTATATGTTAAAAAAAATAGGTGCATTCTTTTCACTGTTATAGTATACAAGTTACTCATAATAAATAATAATGTTTTCTAACTGCTATACGCCTATACCTATAGAATCGACCTTTGAGGTGTAAAAATTTAATAAAAACTTAAATTATATTCTTGTCATAATAAGTTTCAATGTAGCCGTAATAACCTTCAAAAAATATTATGTATCAAACTCCTTACGGTATAGATAGGTACAAATTGATTAAATTAGGAATTATAATTTACTGTTTTAAATGTTTTAATATCGTATCTAAATGGCTATACTTATATTGTTTTTATACGAACCTTACATAGTTACAAGACTTTTATAATATTATATAAGTGATTTGAATCACTTTCAAAGTAAACAATGTAAAATGGAAATCTAATAATCTAATACCTTACAATATTGTTTAAAATAATATATAACATAATAGGTACGTACCTACTCTATTCTTAAAATCGACATATCCATTGTTCAAACTCGAGTTCAAAAGAAACTTCAAGTTTAGAAAACGTTGTATGAGTTTGCCCTATTTTTTTTTTAACGTAAAACATACTTTTAATTAACACCGATCTGGTTTACTTCGTTAGAACTTTTTAAATTTTAGGTCATGCTTATGAGTTGTGGTTAATGTATATTCGATTTCGACCTATTGTAACTATGAATTTATTGTAGAATAAACAAGTTTGTTTATCTAAATTTCAATAAACCGTTTATGTTTATACTTTTATTACATTTTATCAGAATTCTATAAATATTTTAAATGGATTGGGTCTTAATAGCTATAATATATACAATACCAATATAGTTTACGAAATGTAAATAAAATTGTGAATCTTTCAAAAGTGTAGACTGTCATAATAAAATAGGTTTAATTAAAGATATTGTATAATATTGTAAATTTTTTTTTTTATTATAATAAAAATTACTCTCAGCAGTATAGGCCATTGGGATACAATTATTATATACGTGTAAAAAATATGCCATGTTAAATTCGCGTTTTATGTGAAATATTGAAATAATACTCAACAGTAAGTAGTTATAATATTAATATACAAACAACAAACACTACTCCGTGCAGTCTGTTTATTTTAAACGAATACATTTTTTTAGTACGAAAATTTCAATACAGGAAATTCGATTATGCCATTTTCACATTTGTGTTTACGGTACAAAAGATTACCATGACAATTGCAATTTGTATTGATTATTTATTAGAAGACATTTGGTAGAGAATATAGCTGTACTATTCTATAATGTAGAGCGGATGTATGTATATATAAGTCCTAGTATACACCTATGTATCTAGTCTATAAAGTGTATAATGTGTTATGTGGTTGCGGTTAACAATGTGTGGTTTCAGTAAATAAGAACGAGTTTCAGGGTTATTTGTTTGGATTCAACTAAACTTTTGTTACATATTTTTTTTTCTTGGCAGTAATAGAGTTTGTTGGTTTCATGCGGGTTTTGTGCATCAGACGTGTAACTCGAACATTTTTGTCTTTCCACATCATGCTTAATGTATTTATATACATATAATATATATTATTATAATATTTATTTTATTCTGTTAATATAGGTAACCAGTATTATACATAACAATTATTATTATTTTCAGTTTTTTTATGTTAACTGACAACTTATGGTTTTGATATTGGTTAGTATGAGTATGTTAATAGTTTTTTTTTATTAATAATTAAGAATATTTATATATCTGATATCAGTTTACATTTCATAGAGCAAATAAATAAAAAGGAATATTTTGCCATTTTTGACAGATACCAAATAACGTATATGTACAATATAACATATTATCGTACATGAAATATTCTTAAATTTTAAAGCAGTGTTTGCGCGTGAATGCATGATTATGTTAATTTTAATATTATGATGTATAAACATACAACCAATATCTCAGCAACTGAATTTCAGTTGTTATGAATGTAATAATGGAATAATAAATTAGTGTAAGATAATATTCGTTATCGCTTTAGTTACTTGTTTACAGGTATACGTTTAATTATATGTTTAATTATTTTTATTTGTTTTCATTCTTTACTTTTGTAAAATAATTTAATTTTTAAATTCTTATATGTGAAGTATCTAATTTGATAAGAATAAGAAGCTGACATTTCTTTTTGCTAAGACTATCGGTAATTAAAACGAAAAATTGAGTGATAAGTTCGCATAAAAACGAGATTATTCTGCTTCATTAGTGAACATAGTATTTTTAACTCGTAATAATTAGTGACTAATTGGCAATATATAGTAATATTTTTATAAGTAAATTATCATATTTAGTGTAAGATGTTTTCAGATCCGTTGTGTACTAATGCTAAACTCCCGTACACTGATAACGATTGTGTAATTTTTGCTATGTAGTTACCCACACAAAAATAAGTCAGTGGTTACGGCTTAATTGTTTCACACACCATAGATTGATATACATATTAAACGTGTAGAAGCTGGTTGTTTTAGTTTCAATGGACCGAGTACCAACCATCGTTATACTTAACGAAGCGATAAAAATTTTGAAAATCCATTTTAATTTATCACGATGGCGTACGACTTCCTTATTTTTCTATTTTATTCTTAAATTGTTTTTATGTAATACATTTAGTAACAAATAATATGTTATACAAATAAAATATATATTTTAATTTGTAAGTACTTTAAACTCTAAAATCCAGAATTATTTAGTCAACTAACTTTTGACTCAAGTAAATAAATTTAAATATTTCAAAAGTTTAATTATATCAAACAAAAGCGTCACAAAGGAGAAAAAACAAAGATTTGAACCAACTAATCAGAATTTATTTAGGAGAAGAAAATTGTTTTATCAAGAAAATGATTATAGTAATGAGGAAAATATTTTAAAAACTTACGGTGGAGTGTAGCTTCATCGTGATTTAGAAATATGAATGATTAATTAAATAGAAAAAAGATCCACTTTTAAATATTATGTTGGAAACGCATGAAGAGAAACGGATAGATAGACAGAAAACTGTTTAAGATGTATTAATACAATATGTTGAGGAAATAAAATATCGATAAGTAAATATCAATTACATGTCATGGCAAATAGCTATACCATACATGATAATTTTGAAGTATACATAGAGAAACAAAAATCCGCGAAATAGCCGAAAATGTATGTATCACACAACTACAAAGGATCTATAGGTCAATACTTACGTTGAACTAAAAAACCATAATAAATTATTGGCAAGTATTCAGTTATTTGTTAAAACCAACCAAATAGCTATAGATTCGGTTACTTATTAATCATATCTTGCTTAAATGGTTTATAATCACTTAGATACTTATATACAATATACAAAATACGAAAGAAGTACATAGAATATCAGCAGTATGAAATGTACCTACTGTTATGCAAAACTTCCGTCTTGAAAATCGGAAAAACACCATTTAGGTTTATGTCTTGTCCTTGTAAACATAAGACTACCGCTTTAATGCGGCTTCTCATTTGCAATAAAATATAACGATAAAATCGGCCGTTGACATTTTATGTGTACTTATGTACATATTTTTTTATTTTTTTATTTTTTTTTTTTTTATAAAGAACGGTAGTGACAAAAAAAAAGAAAGAAAAAACAATATTGTGGAATACTGTAAATATTGATTAAATAGAAAATATAGTTAAATTTAATATATACTATATTATAGAGAGTTGTAGTGATAACTAAAAGGGTGAAAATAAACTTTTTCAATCATAGGTATACTCGTTAAAAACGTACTTGCACACACACACATACACACATACATATTATAAACGCATAATATATATTTATATTTTATATTAATTTCCTATACACTATAATATATTTATCTAATATAAAGGTCATTACTGACAATGACGATGACGCAAAGGAATGGTCATACTTGTGAAATTGACTTAAAACCCCACACGTACATTGTACATATTATATTTTAAATATAATATGTACACATAAATATATAAAATATATTTAGACGTAAAAATAACACACAAATGTATGAAATAATACAATAATATATCAAATATATTCTATACATATAAAATAAATTACTTGACTGCAGGACGCAGTAATAAACGATGTTAGTCATCGTGTTAGGTATTATTTAAAATAATCACTTCATATTATTATTTCACCGAAGGGTGCATTTCCCTTAAGTTTTAGAATTTTAAGTCAAAATTGCGTTATTGTATATTGATATAGCATCAATCGCTTAAAGACTAACTGCACGATAGAAATCTGCGGAACTATACCTACTCACTATAACTACGCATAATACCACTTATTTTATTTTTATCTTTATACAAACACCTTCATACATTTCAAGCTCTCAAGTAGTTTCAATAAGAGTGGGTTATTTTTAATCACCAAAAAATGAAAAAAATGTGAACTGTTCGAGTTATTTTTATTATTTTATGTTTGTCTTAAGCTAGAAAAAACTAAAACGATATGGTAGTTTTGGGATCAACAAAATTAACTTTTACGTCGATCTTCAAATATAAGTAGCCAAGTAGGTTAGGTTAAGTTAATGTAAGTGAAATTATCTAATACAGAAGAAATGACTCATTTTATAAAGAAAACTGTTTCAAAAGTACTAAATGTGTTTTTTTTTTAATTATACATTTTAACTCGTTCAAATAAATTTTAATGTATCAAATAAGTGTTTGTAAAAAACAAAATGTGTACTCAATCAAAATACTTAGTTGTTTACAATTTTACAAATAAGTTTTCTTTACCTCCAGGAAAAAATAGTGAAAATCGCAACTGAAGCTTTTGTTCCTAAAATAAGCTTCTCGTATTATTTATTTATTTTATTTAGTTGTATGAATAAATGTTAAATCCAATTCAAAATACGTTAAAGCTAAGCAGATAAACTTTATTTTATTACAGTTACTATAACTATTATAATTAACTTTTCTTTGTTTATCTTTAACTTCATTCTGCACATCTATTCAGTCAATAAAATTGCATTATACAAACATAATACAGTCGAGTTTGCTTATTACGATGCCGTATATAACGATATTCCGGGTAAAACGATTCCAAGCAATGTATTTGGTTGATTTTATATCTTATGTGTAGTTACTTTTTATAAACTGGATATCATGAAGTTCGATTATAACGATCAGATTCTCTAGGTCCCTTGAAGATCGTTTTAAGTGAATTTGACTGTATTACATATCTATAGTATATAATATTGTTAATTATATCGTAATGTTACACGTATTAAATTATAACATGACGCGTATCATCAAAAATCTCTCGCTATATAAAATGTAATAACACATAATATGATACACATAGATACTTATAATTTACGTTGCCTGTATACCTGTGCGATTTCGAGACGTCTAATACATATAATATAGTGCGATAGTGCAATGGAAAACATCTATTTACGTGCCGAATTGCATATTTGTCACAGACAATGCGCCGCGTACACTTGTGAATAATAATAATTTTGTTGCAGTTCACTGTGTGTGTCATTTTATACAACGCTCGCAATACGTTTTAACTGACGGAAACACATTTTTCTCAATGTCAATTTTTGGTGCTCAATTAATCTTTAAGACGACATCTTCATTCGTTTCAACTTTGCAATGCTGTCGCTGTTCCTCTAGTCTCTTATTCATTTTTATTTTATTTTTTATTTTTTTGTTGCTGTTCGCACGTTCATATTTATTTCAACGCGATGCGAGAGAATTATTAAGCCCTCTGAAAAAGCAATAAAAGGGTACCTGTTATATAGCATCACTGTACTGAACAGTATTATAGTAATATAGTTGTGTATGATTATGTAGTCGTATTCTCTATAACGTCAACACAGTCGTTTGTTGGCGTTTGCGCGTTTTCGGAGATTTTAATAATTTTTTCAAGATAAAAAATGAAATATATAGATATATGTAATTTTATACTCATAAACTCATAAATATATATAAACGTCTATTGTTCAATATATCTCTATGTTTACTACATGATGACAAAGACTTATTGTTATTATCAAACCAACATTCCTTTCTCTCAAAATCGTCAAAACTCGCCATCATATACATTAATCTGTATGCCATCGCAGCGACGGTGGTAATTAGAGGGACAAACGAATCATGTTGTTTGCGCGAATAACGAGAAAAATGGAGTTACAGAGAGAAATTTAATTTTTGAAAACTGACTGACGACGAGCTTTGTGCGCGATTTCCAAACGATAGTGCAAATAACACGAAAGTGGAAAATCAAGAAGCGTTCCAGGCAAAAAAAAGTTTTAACTGTGTGTGCACTATGCAGTGTGTCCAAGAAATGAAATACAATGTAAAAAAACATAAATAAAGTAAAGAATACTGTTGAAATTAAAGCCACATTGTTTGGTCAGGAATTCCGAGTTGGCAGTGCGGATAAAAGAAGAAAAACGTTAACAATCGCAGAACTAAAGTAATAAAACTTATTAAAAATATATAATGAAGTGTACATTTATATGTAATTGTACACATAAATATTTATAGCAAGTTTATCTAAATCAAAATTATTGTTGTTTTTTCTTAAAAGTATTTTTTATGTTATTTTTAAATCCTAATTCAACAAAAAATTGTAAACAAAATATGTTTAAAACACTCGTAACTACCTTTATATTATACTCTGTCAATGAAAACGAAAATATTATGTTCATAATATTTATTGGCTTATTGTTAAAAGTCTTTTGAATTTTAAATTCAAATATGTTGGTCTTTAATTAACCATTAGTTTAATTTTAAGTATAGGTATAATAATATGTATTATACAAAAGCAATACGCTAAAAATGTTTAGATTTTTATGTGATGAGTTATTTTAACTTTAAAATTTTAACGCAAATATATAGATCTTGGTTAAAAATTACCAGTTAGGTTCATATAAATAAATAATATACATTATTAAAATTTATCTAATATATTTTATTTTACTTTATTAACCTTTAAACATCATTTGTGCTTATTGTTAAAAATATTTAAAGATTGTACAAATTATAAATTTAAAAATAAATGTATTTATAATATATTTGTATATAGTATTTTTAATTAAAAATGTAAAAAAAGTTTTTTACAGTGCTGTGAATTAATATTTTATAACTCTAAATTATATAACATGTTGAAATCTTAAATTTTTTTTTTTTAATGAGTACCATATGGATAAATTAAAATATTATTTTCACAATATATTTACTAATATATATTATTTAAAATGTCTGCTAGATTTCATATATTGCCTATATTTAGTTTAAACAATATTCAGTTATTAGATTTAGATATAGCACTACTTTGAAAAAATAAGGTGACAGTATAAACATCCTAATATTATATTCAAAGCACTAAATTGTATGAGTTTATTTAGAGATGTGGTTGAAACGTTTGTTTTAAAATCAGGTTAAAGATAATATTATATAAAATTATATGATTTATATTTTATTATATTATTATATATTTTATATTTTATTTAAAACTATTGTTATAAAATATAAAATATATGTGATGTTTGGTTTAGTATTTAATATAGACTTAAATATTAATATTATTAATATACATAACAAACCTGCAATCTTGCAAATTATGTAAATAAATTTAAATTTACAATTCTTTTGTGCCTACCTATACTTGTAAATGTTATTAACTAAGATTCAAAATTATATTATTTTCAAATACTTTTTTTTTTTATTACATTTATAACTGTCGGTAAATATTTATTTTTACAATACAACAATAATTAATGATTTTTAAATACTCAGATTTTTATACCATAATAAATGTATTTAAATGGTCTAAAAATAAATTTAAAAAAATAAATAATTTGTTCACAATGTTACCATGCACAAATAATTCAACAAAATTGCTCATCACCATTTTTTCTATTTAATAATATATGATTAATAATATAAATTCTGATTTTTGAAATTATAATGTGAAGATAGCTGCAAGAACCATACATTTTCAAATACTTAGATTTTTTAAGCGATTTAGTGAGTGTCCTCTGCCGATGCATTTTTTTCAAATGAGAACCACTCATTTTCTGTAAGGAAGATAATTTTTTGAGAAACTTGTACATAAATTTAAATTCAAATAAGTAGTATCTAAAATATTAAATTATTTAAACTTAATGTAATAAGTAGGGTTCAGAACTTGATGACCTAAAAATATTTAAAAACTGCACACAAAAAATATTTAAATGACTTATAAACATTAAAAAATTTCATAATATTGTCAAAATTTACGTTTTTTAACAATAAATCATCAAAAAATCATAGTTTTTAAATTAATATTTGTTTAACATTCATTAATTATTTTATTCATCTGAATTTAAACAATGTTAATATTTTTATACATTAAATATGTTTTTTACAGACTATAGGGGCTAAATTAAGTTTAAAACAGAAATAAGAAATAATATCAGTAATACAAAATAATTACAAAAAAAATCGGTGTTTTTAGAAAAATAATTGAAGGATTGGACTGTACAATACGTTAGTTTTTTCAAATATTTAATTTTGTCAATATAATATAAAAGAAATATATCTACAAAAATGCAAAAAAATGCACCAAAATCAGTAAAAAATTATTGTATAACCAAAATTCTTAAAATAAAAATGGTTTCATTGAATTTTGCATAACATACAAGTAAGTCGTATTTCTGTAAAGACAAGCCTCGTATAAACACATTAGAAGAAAAAGATGCAAGTACATCAAGTTCCGGGCCCTAGTAATAAGGATATTATTAATCTATATAATAATAGTTTTGAATAAAATATCAAAGATTTGTAATATTTAGTCTAGTATACCTATTTAATATTTTCAGGAATTATAAAATATTAATGAATGTTAATATATAGATATTAATTACTATGATTTCTATATTATCAAAGTCCTAAAATTACGGAACCTTAATAATTATACACTATTATCCTTAGAGTTAATAACTAATAAGTAATTAAAGACATGATCTTTAAGTATAATTAACAATTCTATAAATCAGAAAATGAATAATTGCATAATTAAAGAAAAAAATGGAGTGAGCACTTAACTTGATTGATGAAATCTCTGTGTACCATCATATGTCTTTTAATTGTTTTAATATAAACAAAATAAAATATTATACGCAAAAATAAATTATTTTTACATACTTCTTTATAAAATCGAATACGAATATTACGAATTATGAACGTATTAAGTACTTATAACATTATACAGTGATCTAAATTAAAACTGTTTAATAGGTAAACATTAAATATAAAATCTTATCAAACAAAAATTCTCAATTTGACTTTATTCTTTACCTTGAAATAGGTTTTGTTTGTTTTTTTTTTTTTTTTTTATCAAAAGCCAAAACGTTTAATTATGGAAAATTGATTAATGTACCTATATTTAATATAATGATATTATATTTAAACTTCTAATATATTTGCAAAATATATTGTATCAAATATCCTGTAATCTGTTAAGTACAGCTACGGCTACTTAACAATAACTATCTTATCATTTCAATATTTTCTATATAAATTAAAATACAGTAACAACAAATAACAATAATAAAATAATTGTTTATTCGCATATTTATTAAATGAATAAAAACTTATATTTTCAAATTCATTTATATAGGTACTTGCTGTTTTTCTAAAAATAATTTCCATAAACGTAATACATACATACACACACACACACACACACACACACACACACACACACAGGAACTGTTTAATTCGATTCATTCAATAAATCTTATTTTCAAGTACATCATTCGGTTATTCCGTTCGGATAACCCATTTCTTATATATATACATATTGTATAAAAATTAAAACCACTATTACTTTAATAGTGATCACATCCTGTAGCAAGTACTTTTGCCGAAATAATATAAAGGTTTTACGGTTCCTCGTCCTGGCCCCTCGTTCAATAATAATCGTGTGTAACTAATCCAGAGTAGGTATATCGACCAGTATACGCGGGTGAGGTAATTTTCGCCAATTTCTTATTGTCGCGGAAATCTCATAACACTATATAATACGGCAACGACAAAACAAAATAACTGGCCAATAGTGTTTTTGTTTGGAAATTATGCCTATTGTTTCCTTTACGAATGATTTTAAATTAGTGTGTGTTAAGTACTCAAGTGTTAACAGACGAGGCCCTGTGAGCAAAAATAGTATATAGTATTTTTTAATAATAAAAAACACTTGTATACACTACTGCTGCAGGTGCGTAACGGCACCGAATTATGACTATGCGCGTCTATCTATATAATAAATATTAATGGATATACCAAATATTATTTAATATATAATATATTCATACCGAACTAATAACAATAGTATTATTATTCGAATGATTATAAAGCGTGTCCCATACGACTCGTGTATACTTGACGATCTTCGTAATCGTGTATATTCATTGAGTATTTTGACTTGACGATGATCTTGCACGACTCATTCACTTGCCAATCATCGTGTATTTGCGCATTATCCGATCATCGTGTTTTAGTTCCTAGTTCTATACGACTAGGATAAAAATAATAATATACCAAATGCATGACTTCGTGTTTCAAAATAAAGTCTATTGTTAATGTCACATTTAGGGTAATATGTATTGCATATAATTAAAAAAAAAAACTAAAAAAAAAAGTGGTGAACATTGTTGCTAAATAAAAATCGAGAAAAGTAAATAATTTTTCTACACATTTAACTTAAATGTTGAAGTATTATTCAGTATCAACATCAGAACTCTTATGCCTGGTTACACAAAAATATATTGATTCAATAAACAGCTATTAGTCTAATACATTAAGTTATAGAATAAATAAAAATACGTTTCACAAAGCCATAATAATTTCTTCTTGAATAAAATAAATATTGGAAGATTTTTTCGCAACCGGGCATTAATATATAAAATAGTACCTATATAATATTTATATATATTTATATTAAGTATAATGGTTCAAATATGTTAGAAGATTTAAATTGTAGTCGAATGTAAGCTGAAGACTTTTGGCATATACTTAATAAAATTAATCCAACTATTCATTAACAAGATACAAACATGAGGAAATATATATCTATTCAGGATAGATTAGCAGTAACTGTTCGATTTCAAGCATTCGGAAATAGTTTTATTAAATTATTATACTTGTTCAAATTTTCCAATTGAATAATATCAAATATTGTACATGTGGTGTGTTACGCTTTGATTCATAAGCTAAAAGATCAAATAAAGTTAAAATATATTCTTATCAACTTATATGATAATTAAACTAAATCAAACATATTCAATAAAATAATAACAGAACTGTTTGATATTAATAATAAATATTTTCTCTTTTTTGTATTTTTAAATAATAACTGACTTCATAATAATAATAATAATAATAATTTATTAAAGTAATCATTTTATCCTTTTTTATTTTAAATAACAATAAATAGTAATAATTATTTATTTTATGTAAATATATTATCTTCCATGCTTTAATTTTGATTAATATTGGTAAATAAGTTTCTGTAGATTGGGAGCTATTAGAAAGATTTATATTTGTGGATGGTTGGCTGATGCAAAAATGTTCGAATGAATGAGATGAAAAAGAAGAAGAAGAAGAAGAAGAAGAAGAAGAAGCAAGAGATATTTTAATTTTGAATTATGCAGTATTCGATTATGTTAGTGTTTTAAGTTTTTTCTTTTTTTCTTTTTTTCATTACTTTGGTCACTGTACATTTAAAACTGCTGAACCTAAGAATGATAAAGTTAACTCTATTACAATTGCATTATTTTTTATGTTTCCTTTGGCTACATTTAATAAAGTATTATCTTCTTCAATGCATTTCTAATCAAAACAAAAATAAAATAAAATAATATTTAATTTTTAATTTACATTATATTTACTAAATATCATTTAAATTTTTTTAAATCATAAATTTTGTAATTCTAAAAAATCTTTAATACTTAAGTTTTTTTAGATTCTGCACTGAGCAATAGAATATAATATCCAATTTTTTTTAGTTTGTTTTATAAAATTGATATAACTTTTTCTAAGTCAAAATTCTCGTATTAATTATTGAAAATTAATAACTATCAATAAAAATATAATGATATAAAATATCTTAGGCTGACAGATCGTCACCATTTAAAATTGTTTTTCGTATACCTACCTACAATGATACCTATCATTTTATTTAAATTTATCACATTAATTAATACCTACATCTTATGACCGAAGTTAACTTGACACTTACTACACAACAAAGTAAATTTTTATTATTATTTATACTTAAATTTTTTAATACTTTATACTTCGTTATTATTTTTAAAATATTAATCTCAAAACAATTTCATTTTTTATGCAGTAAATTATTATCATTGATAAAAATTAAAATTCTATAATTAAATTTAAAAATAATTTCTAATTGTTTTCAACACCACAAGACTGGCAGAACATTGCTTAAGAATACACTGATAAATGAAATTTTTCATATTGTATTGGGGCTATAGATGGCAAGCACATTATTTTACAATGTCTAACAAAAAGTGGTTTATAATAAATATACTTAAAATTACTTTAAAATATCTACTTTAAATAGTACTTATAATATTAGAATAATTATTATTATTATCATATTCTAAAAGCTATTAATTCTTATCATTATTTATTTAAATATAAATTTTAAAGTTACTTACATATAAAAGCTAGACATTTTATTACCATATAACAATTATTAGTTATTCATTTTTTATTTATTTATAATTCTACATATGTAGGTATATGTATATAAATATTATTGAAAATTATGTGTAAAATTATAAAGAATACACAAAGGGATGAGGTATTAAGTTTTAATTACAAACGTGACTAACCTTTTAAACTAATTTTATGGGAAGTAAAAAATAAACAGACAATTTAAATTAAGTATAATATATATTTACACAAATATCTAAGAATAGATTTAAGTTTAAATAATTAATAGTTAAATAAAAATATTTTCTTTGTATAATCAACTGTTAATAAATTCAAAAACTTATATATGGTAGATTGACAATTTATATAAAATATGAGTAGTAATCCATTGAATATACAATAACAATTGCTAAGGTATTAATGAGTTATAACTTATAAGTCTTATGGTATAATCAGAATCAATTATATCTACACTCTATGTAATAGGCAGGGGTGCCGATGTATTTTAAAACACCTACTCAATAACAAAAATATTCTTTTTTAAAACAATATAGAGCAGTGATATATATATATATATATATATATATATATAAATATCATTTAAGGGTTTAATATTTTAATAATATTTTAAATATTTATAATTATACCTAAACAGTAAACATGTTATTTTCTTAATTAAACCTTACGTTTTATGTAAATGTAAATAACTTTTCATTACCCATGGGCCATAATTACCAAACATTGACGCAAAATTTGATAATATAATTTAATCACTGTATGTTTTATAATAAAATATAAATATTAAATACAGTAAAGTACTAGTGTGAACTGTGTAGTCTGTATTAGATGTTAGTATGTAGCATAGCATAATGAATGACTAATGAGTACCTAATACTTAGCTAGTAGCAACTTGGGTACGTTTTACTTATAACTTAATGTAGAAAGTATATAGACAGTAAAACTGAGATTTCTATTTTTCTTCACATTATATCTACCCACCTACCCACTTACTTATTTTCCTATGAAATTTCTTATAGGCAAAACCAACTTTCGGCGATTTTGGTGGTAGGGATTGAAAAGTCGCCATCAGAGAGTCATCTTTTTAAGTCTAGGATTGAACAATTTACGCTTAGTTGATCTTTTGTTCTCTGTCAAGCATCATTAACAGCGTTTCTATTTTTATGCATAGGATCTTTAGCGTTCCATATTATTTATTAATCATTCTTTTTCGTAAAGAGTTAAAATTCCATAGTATTCTCTTTCGAACATTCCATTTTGAATATAAAATACTAAATATACACCGAAAATATACTAAGTATATTATACTTGAATTGATTGAATTATTAAAATATTAATAATAAAGGCATCGTAAATTATATAAATTACCATGTTGCACACATTCTATTGACAAGTGACAATTGAATATTGAATACTGATATGATGACTGATAAGTAATAACTGATAAAAACTAATAACTGTATTTTGTCGCTATCAAAACAGCAAGCGGTATCGTGGCACGAGTGGTGAGCAAGGATGAACCGTGTGGAAAACTCCACGATTACGATAATAAATAAACGTGATTATTAATAATTCCTTTGACTCGTGTCACGTTTACCGATAACCGATAGGGAACGACGAGTGACTCGGCAAGTAAAAATAATTGCCATACTTGACGATTAAACGCCTCCCACACAAATCGTCAATCATCATGATTGACAATTATTATTATTCGCCAAGTACGCGAATCGTGTGATATCGGCTTGAGGGGGGTGGCTCAAGGTTTAAATTAAAATAAAAAACATTTAAAATAAATAATATACTCTATATTAAAGTCACATTATTAAATTATTAGGTTAGAAAATATATTGTACACTGTTTACATTGACAACCTCAATTAGTCCTTCCTATAGCTTCATTTTAGTTTATATAGATTATTAAAATGTATGAATTACCATTTACCAATTATAATAATTTTTAACTATCATACATATATTTAAATATTCTATATTTTATACTATAAAAATTATCTATACACGTGATTATAATTATTAAATGTTTTATTTTTGTTTGATGACGAAAGTGTTCAAAACAAATGTTTTAGTTATAATATTTTACTCGTATCAATATACACTATACAGTCAAACTGAAATAATTACACTTAAAAATGTAATAATAACAATGACAATTAAAGCTATACTTATAAGCAAGATTTTAAGTAACTATTTTAAATTACAGTTGTAGTTTTTAATAAAGAAATCATCTTAACGATTATTTAAGCAGTATACAGCATGTGTTGCAGAATTTTGAGTCTGTATACAATAATTTTCACAATATTCTATGACCCCGTTAGAATCTAGAAAAGTAACATTTAAGTTTTTCTTTCAAGTTAAAAACAAAACAACTTTTGGATATGATTACACTTTTTATTTGGTATTTAATTATAAAAAGTACTTTTAAATTTTAATAAATTAAAACTCCTGTAGATCTCTCCTCGGTAATGTACTTTTTTATACTTGTTTATGTCCAGAAACAATAATAGAAATCTTTATACTAATATATAGATATCAAAACTTTTTCTTGAACCGTGGTCTCCTATGTTATTGTTCATATCTTCATTTTTATTTTATTAACTTTTATTGATTGTGAAATAAATAAGTCCCTTATATTCACTTAATGTTGACTTACAATGTTTATATTATGATCATAAAATAACGGATAATAGCAGTTTGATTGTAGGTCGAAGACATCATGACTTAACCAAGGCATTGTTTAAGTATAATTTAATCAATGACTAAGGGGACTTTCATGACTCGCCTGCATTTTTGTACGTCAATATTATTTTGCGAAAATTCAAAAAGGTAATTATATATTAAACTTACATTTAAGTATTTAAATCAAGACAAAGATTAAAATGATATTGCAAAATTTCATATTACTACCAAATGGACCAAATAAATAATAACTTACGTTAGTTTTTATGCTTGGAAAAATAATATCTGTTTACGTAATGATCATATTCTTCTGTCTCTAAGAGTTTAATCATTTAATACCATTTTAGACAGAAAATGATTAAATGCTTATTATGCAAATGCCCACCTTTAGTTTATTTACTATTTTCTTAACTATAATTAATATGGTTTATAATCACTAAATTTCTTAAAGGTTAGAGAGTCCAAATATCAAATATCATAAACCTTCTTCTAAGTATAGTTCTTTCTGTGGGATTCATATTATTTATTTATTTATTTATTTATTCATTACACATAAAGTCTAATATGAAATATAACAATTATAGTAAATACAGTTATATATTATAAATGAAGAATAAATATATAATAAATAGTTATAACTTGTAAATTTTACAGTTATACATTACTGATGATATTATCAATGAAATTAAAATAATATAATTATTAAAAATATTTTTGCTGATTGCTGTATGATCTAACCTATATAATATAATAAGAAAAATTCAAAGTTCACAGAATCATTGGTATAGAATTATTCAATCAGGACCCCAAACCCATCAACGCCACCATCAAATTTGCCGTCATCAATCTGCTTAAAAACATTTTGATTGCTTATTGCCATTTATAATATATTATTTTTTAACAGCTAACACAGATAACAAAACAACAGAGTACAGTTATTAGTATTTTAAACATAAATGTTAATATTAAATAACGAAATATTTGATTACAAAAAAAAAAAATTATTCTTAAATAAATTGATTGTCGATAAAATAATAAATTGTACTTTATTAAACAAACAGAATTATTACTATTGAATATCTTGTTTTAAATTTAAATTATAAACACTATTAATGTAATTAAGTACATACTTCATTTATATTTTATAAACAAATTAAAAGTTTAAGAGCTGAAGTTTAATATATCCTTGAATTAATCATTTTATATAAAACAACAGTTAAAAAAAATATAATCTAATTTTATTATGTGTATAGTGTAATTTAGTGGATAGTGTTGTCTCTACTCTCTGTAATTTGTGTATTTAAATTTTTGTTTAGAAATTGACTTCATTTTTTAATATTATTCGAAATATCATTAAAACTCATTTTAACAAAATGCAGATGACATTAAAAATTTTAATATATTTTATAATATACAAAATAATTAATACAATTTAAATAGTTTTAACAAAAATAAATAAATAAATGTATCATATTATAATATTATACATTTATTGTCACTAAATGAAACTAAGTGTCTTAATATTTTAAACTTTTAAAATAATAATTATTAATTATAATTTATAATAATAATTACAATTAATATAAATACAGAGTGGTATTATGTTTATTCAAAACAAAAGCACTATTCTTAATTTTACACCATTACCTTTAGAAATTTTCAATCAAATATTTGTTTACACTTGATGTATATATTCAAAGTATTATTATGAAATATATTTATTAAATTAACAGATATATTTATACAATAATCTTGTGTTACATGTTTATTAAATATTTTAAACATTAAATAAAATGATTTACCTATCAGCTATCATTCCTTTAAACAATTTAAGCCACCGGATTTTTAAATTTTGAATAATTTTTTATCTCTTTTATTTTTGTCACTCACTCTTATAACCATTTTATATTCCAAGCAAAGCGAAAAATCTATCGACTTTACAATGGTGCATTATACTTTTTTTAGTAAAATACTTTTAGAGTACAATAAACGTACTACAAAAGTTCCATGTAGTATATGAAATCAATTGGAAGTTGTATCTAGATTGTACTTTGATTAAATAAAAATTGTAAAATTCCCATTATTTTGCACGAGAAAATAAAACAACCTACGTAAAAAAACCATTGAAATTATCGTGAATTCGTCTTTTTTGTGTCTCCAAGTTACTTTTTAAAATATTGAATATACTCCAGAAATAATTACACTTAAATTAAAGGTATGCATTCACGAACCACGATCAGCTACGAATAAAGTTTTTACTTAATAAATTATATTTACTATAATCGTAGATTTTATTATCGTGATTATACTGTACATATCGTGTATGTAATTGTCAATTTAATAATATATTATTATGTCTAATTGGAACTTAAGTTTTGATTTTATATCATTGAATATATTTTGAATCAATTTTGTAAATAATTGTTATTTGTTTAAAATATAGGTCATATATATATTGAATATTATGCTTTGTAAGTTTTTTAATGCACATATTATTATTATTGACAATATATGCGTGTTTAATATGTTGATAATATCTGTTTTCTAGTTGTATACCTATACAATTCTATGAATATATTAAATCAGATTTAAATTCTATTAGTGCATAAAAATATACTATTGTTTTAATCAACAATTTATACATTTTCCGTTTAACTGGGATATTAAACATTTTCAATAAAATAAAGATATAATATATATGCACATTGTATATAGATTATAATATATACAATAAAAGACATGAATAGATCTATAGAGACCAAGTGTATAAAAATAACGTTTTAATTATTAATTAAATTAATATATTGTGGGAGCTTCATACTTGAGAGTTGAGGCCTCGAAGGTATGTGAAATAATATACAAAATGTTTTGATAATTTTTTCCATTGAAAAAATATTATGATGTATTTCCGCCCTTATTTTTCAATTTATTTTTTTAATATAACTATAAGCATTCTATGTCTATATTTAAATATTGCACTTATGTGAAACATATTTATTTTTTTGAGATCCACACCTCAAGTATTGACATTTCACTGTTCACTGACAGTTTTATTCAAAATTTTTGATATTACTCATTTTTTTTTTTCTTTGGAAATATATTAATTCAACTTAAACAACTTCAAACTACACTGTGTGGTAATGTCTGATGTCATTGCTGATTGATAATTATTATTTTTTCAGGTGAAATATATATCCTCTGGCCTGTCTTATTCTCCACCCTTTTTTCTACAATATCATAGCTATTATTACTGTTATTTTAATTATGGACAGATTCACAGATAACGTTTGAAATAGATATTTTAGTTGCATTTAATCTTTATCCAACTATTTGTATTTTTATTGAAATTTTATCATTTATATTTTACATATATATATATATAATGTATAATAAGCTGGATTTATTATTATTAGTATTTAATTAAATATTAATAGTTAACTGTTATTCCAGACACACGCATAATATTATGTAATATGAAATATAAAATATTACTAAATTATTGTGTATGGTTTGTTATAAATATTTAAATTTATCATAAATTAATACAAAAAGTACTTAATTTAATTTAATTTATATCAAATAGAAATAAATTAAAAACGTAACGCTGATTAACGATTTAAATTATACAATAATTTAAATTATCTATTTTATTCATTGTTTAATTTTATTGATATGTTTGATATATGAATTAATTTATATGAAGAATTGTGCAAGTACTATAATATAATTATTAATATAAGCATGGAACTATGGTTTACGGCATATTATGTAAAACACTTGTAAACATTTTTGTGATGTGCTATTTTATTTTTATTCTTATCAATATAAAAATATAAAATGTAATATACAGTTGAAGATTATCAATTCTCAATTCATATATAGTCGTTATTTTGTCACTACAATAACATTGAGCCTATATAGATCTATAAACACTAAACAGTATAAACTTATAGTTTATTAGTGAATTATACACATAACAATAATAATTTAGACGATAGAATTGTTCATGTTGTTATATTGTTCTATGAATTATTAAATACTAATTTAATTTATCTGAACATTTTTCATTAAGATCATTAACTGTCTGACATGTTATTTTGGTAGGTATATAAAATACCTGGTTAATTTAATTAGATATTTAATTTTCAATATTTATTTGGGATTTTAAGGTTTAAAGTGTGAAGGGAAATATTATGTTGTTAAATATTTAAAATTTCCTCATAATTCATTCCATTGCACGCTTTAAAACAAAATTAATAAATTGATTTTTATGACTTTCGAATGTCTGAGGGAATAAAATTGTGTACGTTAATAATAAATAATGTGTATAAAATAATAATAAAAAATATAAAATATCGTTTCAATACAGTATATTAACGTATAATATTATAATACGATGTAAGTATATACACATATTATAGAATATTATATTTGATTTTCAAGCAAATCTTAACAATGTTTCCATAAGTACCTATAGATTTTTTTTTTATAGATATTTCCTATCAACTGACAATTTGACAGTTTTATTAAATTCCATCGGAGTTTCTTTTCGCAGCACATAATAATTTAAAATGCTCAAATACCGTTCGGTTTTGGTGCCCAGTGGCGGGTGGTAGATATGTCGTAAATGTATAATAACAGCGGTTAAAAAAACTACAAACCACGGTCTCATTTCTGCAGTAAAAATAATACGATATTATAAATTTCAAATACAGGTAGGCAGGTACAGAAAATTATTCGATGCAAACGATGATAATAATATTATCATCGATCGTATCGAATTGAGTAACACGACCGATGGCTCTGTGAAAAATAAAAATTCAAATTATTATTAAGTATTTAGTAAATGTATACAGGTGTAGTTAAAGGAAAATATTTTTTTGATCCGATGTGGTAGATTTGGGAGTTGGGTGGCAAACCAAAACAAATATTTCACGTTATAAAATATAAGTGTCTATTTTTGGTTAAAATAAATATGTGTAAAACATAAACTACCTATGCGATTATAAATATAAATTTCTCTGTAAAATGTGAATTCATCAAGTCATCAGAACTGCATTAGGTTATGGAGAGAATGCAGTCGCTCTCGTGTTCGGAAAAATAATTCATTGAATTAATACATAATTTCTTATCGTAACATTTCAATCACACACCAAGGTGAACACTCGATATATTTAATATTATAAACTACTTAATTATGACTTACATTAATTTACAAAATGTTTGTTATACCGAAAGAAATTGAGGAATGATTTTTGTTATTATAGGGAAACCCTCGCCACCTACCCTGAAACTGCACTTGCATAATTTATACACGATATACTAATAATGTTATTAAGTCGGATGAAACGAAAAGCGCCGAAGGGAGTCGTACGCTGGGGCGATGGAAAGACTTTGAAAAAACCGTCTTTTCGGCGACGGCGTACGGTAGCACGTGCGCGTGCGTGTTGTGGCACGACTGCGGCGGTGGAGCAACAGAGAGCGACCGAGTGTGAACGTTGAATGAGTGTGACTGTCGTGTGAGCGACGCGCGCGAGCGCGAGAGAGAAAGAATGAGCGAGTGTGAGCAAGAACGCCGATCCCAACCACCGCGCACCCACTGCAACCGCCGTCGAAGCCACCCACCGACAATAAACGCCGTCGACGGCGACCGACACGACACCGGCCGGCCGGTTAACAGTGCCGAGTCGGTTAGTGAGCGCGCGGCATCAGTTCGTCCGGCAACACCGTCGTTAACGGTTATCGTCGTGTTCTCCGTGCGCCACACCGCGTGTTATTGCGTCCGTCCGTCCGTTTTCACCGAGTCCATGTGCGTCTGATTCGTCGCCGTGCATTTTTGTGGAGTGCGGTTCGT
The DNA here is from genome assembly GCF_002803265.2 of Melanaphis sacchari. NCBI lineage: Eukaryota > Metazoa > Arthropoda > Insecta > Hemiptera > Aphididae > Melanaphis > Melanaphis sacchari. The sequence goes on along the minus strand of NW_020271560.1, from coordinate 3,507,931 downwards.
GTGAATATATTTTTTGGTCTGTTTGGTCGTTTTTGGAATTGTTTTTATTTTCCCAAACCGCTGACACCGTGAAAATCGCGTACGTCGACACTCGCTGCATTACGGATACGACAAACCGTGAGCGTCTACTATTCAAACGAATTTCCCGCCAAAGCCGGTGAGTACCGTCAGGTTAGATACTTCTATTCAAATATTATTGTTTCCGTCGTCTTTTTTTCACGGCATGACGACCAAATCGTGTTCGACGGGCTTCACGATATTAATAGCCTCGTCTCGTCAATATCGGCTAATCGGTAATGATTTCGTAGCCGAAACGCGACTTGCTCGCTCGTTACACTTTTACTCGGCGCATATTATTATTAAGGTCGCCCTAATACCGGTGACGGGGTAACCTTGGTCGAACAGACGCGGGTTACCTTACGTTATGAATCGGTGCCGTCGTCACGCCACGTCCGTGTCGGCGGCTCGCTATACCGACGTGCTTCGTCGTTACCTGTGTAATTTTATTATCATACCTATTTCGAAAAACTGTTAAACATTTGGGACATGAATGACTGCCTATAACAATAATAATTTTAATTTTAAATGTAACGGCGGTGATATTATTGTGGGCTTCTGTACCTATACGTGATCCGAACACCTGTCCCCCGCGTGTCGCCGCAGCAATCGGCGGTTAGGTACCGACCGCCATACGCGAGGGGACCAAAAAAAGACACCAACCACCAAACCCCCGTTTTCCAACGCGGAGTAGTCTGGTGTTAGCCGTGGAACGACGTATTATCATAGTATTATTATTGAACATTATTGTAGTTGATGGTATTTGTTTTTATTGGACGTTGTTGTGACATCAGGCTATAGATACAGTAATTCACTAACTGTGCAATAGGCAATATAAAATGTGCAGCCGACTTGACAAATATTATATGCACCTGAAAAGTATATAAAATATGAATGATTCTTAAAAATACATTTAAAAAAAAAATCAAATCAATGCCTATTGCTTAGATAATAAAAGTAAACTGTGGTATTACCTAAAACAAAAATAGCTTATTTATTGACGTCAGTTGTTAATAACAAGCGCGGCTGTACATAATAGACATGATGATATTATGTTTTTGCTTATATTGATGTTGAGTACATACGACAGTACGACACCAATTGATTTTATGAATATAGACGTTAACTGTCGATCGTCTTTGATTTCCAAAAACTGTTCTTGTATTTATTTGAATTTTTTTTTTTAATTTAAAAATAAAGTATACATTTTGGTGGAGTAAGACTGTATAGTGGTCTACAAGTCTTCGTAACTAAAATATTAAGTAATATATTACTGTTAGTATATCTTTGTATTACCTATAATCGGGTATAATGAAATCTGACGTCTGTATTAGGATTCTCTAAAAACGATCCTGTTTTCTCGGATTTAGATACCCTACTACTGATGAATTTGATAAGCCTTGATTATACAACGTCTACAATCAATTATGTTTTATGACATTGAAACGTATTATTTCTCTTTATTAGTTATTCTGTCTGCACACCGCACTAAAATTAAATCTATCGTTTATTAATAGCAATAGAATCATAAAATAATATCACGCACGCTCATTTGTAGCGTTATGTCACTGTTTCTAATTGATGAGGTTCGGCGACGTAGGGTTTGGTATTTTATGGGATACAGATACTTCTATACGAAAATAATATTAAAACATAGCACACAACAAATATACCTATTGTAAAATATTTTGTAGGTAAGTCACTTGGTAAATCATTTCAATTTGTATGTATAATATTAGACATTATGTTATTTTATTACATTATTATTCGTATTCACTAGTGGATAATATAGTACGCGTGTACGTAAATGTTTGTTAATGTATATTATTATCATAAAATTACAAATAATAATTGATCGTAGACTTAAAATATATATAAGGTATTTAATTTTAGAGCAGAAATGTCGTTATTCTTGGATTGTTATGAATATTCAATGCAACTACCAACTTATATTTAATTCAAGAACAATCTTGGCGTTGCGTTATAACAATATAGTGTTCACTATTTAGTATAATGGTTTTGCATGGCTTAATAATATCGTATCATCCGTCTTATCTATTATTATTATTGTTTTACATGCTAACCGTTTTGTAGGATTTGATTACGCAATATGTCATACATGTAGCATGTACCTATTGTACCTAGGCACATAAAATAAATTAAAATTTCGTAGGTATTACCATATTTTTTTCACTTATGTGTCTTACAATCCTTTGACTTATAACCGCAGAATTGTTTGATAGTTAACCATGGGCGTCCCCAAACATTTTTCTAAGGGGGGGGGCAAAATTAATTTAAAAAATAAACTAAGATTTTTTTATGTATTTTATTTATAGTACATTATTATGTTTCGTCATTAATACATTAAATTATTGCAATTGGGTTACAAATTTAAAATTCTAGGGGGGGAATGCCCTGTCTTGCCCATGTAGTTCATTATAAACAATTTTTCATCATAAGATATGAATTTCTCATCTTAAAAACCTTTTGTCGAAGAGAGTTCGTTGAAACAGCTTTATCTTTAAATAAGGGCGTAACTAAAAAAAATCTTAAATAAATCAATATTACAATTTTGAAAAATAAATATCATATTGTAGGTATTATGCTATATTATGCTGTGGTATTAACTTACAAAGTTCTAGAATAGATATTTTCACAAATGTTTTTGTCATAATATTACAAGTTAAGCTAGTCAGAAATTCACAATTTCTAGATTATTTGCTATTTTAGTGCATTGTATTTATTTCTATATGCTACATTTCATTAAACTTAATTTTTTAATCAAATGTATTATATTTTTGATTATATTTAGGTTGGCACTCTCATTATTTTGGTTTGCTTGATATCTTTAATTATTTCAATAGGTACTTAAATTGTGGTACATAAACAAACAATAAGTACTTATAAAATTTCTGATACTGACGGGTGGTCTCTGGAGATAGGATATGCCCTCGGATATTATTCCTTTACATTTGAATTTTGAATGTTACAATACATAATTTTATTCTCAGTGGAACTTACACAAAAATTGTCAAAGTTTTATAGTTAGGTAAAAATTGTTTGTTTAATTTTTTTCCCATTAGATAATTGTAAATATTTTCTTAATTAATTTTAAAAGTGAAATATCATGTTATATAATATTTACCTGAAATGCCTATTTGCTAATAATTGTGTGGTATTTTTTTCGGAAATAAGATTATAAAATTTAAGTCAAAATTATATGGTTTTAGTTTAAAATATAATATATTTTATTAATTATATAGATTTTAAACACCTGCTACGATTATTACTACTTCTAATGTACCCAAACCTCATTCAACACATATTCACTATATACATTTTATTTGTGTTGAATTAATAACCTTTAAAGTTGATTCTGTAATAACATTTATAAAAAAAAACAAAAAATAAATACTTATGTTTTGGTTCTGTAACATGCACTGTGTATTTTGCGAGATATTGTAAAATCTGTCCATAAGAATAGCTGACCTAGCTAGTATGTAAACGTTTTCACACTGTTAATGATATTGCTTATAAAGCGTTTGCGTGATTTTAACCAAAACACAATTAGTTGGCCATAGAAATACGTTATACGTGTTTTTATATACCTTGTATAAGAACACATGTTTATGTAGGTTTATATCTATTCTTTGAAAACAACTGACTCGTGAATTTAAACAAAATCTTTTAGTGTAAAATTACTAAATTGTTTAAGTATAGCATGATTTATTTCAGGATGTGTTACGTAATAATTATCCCACATTTTACCTTATTGATTTTTCTCTATTGTGTGAATATTCTTTGGGTGCCTATTTATATAAATAAAAAAAATCACAACAACCGTCTTTTACTCTGTTTGGTTTTAAGTGAGGGATATATTCCTTGTCATTTTTTATGTGAAAATATATTTTCAAAGGTCTCTGAAAGAGGACAATTGCAAAAAATGTATACGTGCTGTACCTACCTACTCTAAGCAAATAATCAAAAAATGCGTTTTAGAGTTTGAACAAAATCAAAAGGTATTTGTTAAGTCTTAGCTAATATTATTGAGGAGTTCGGGAATTGTTTGATGTATTATTGTCAACTGTCCCCATCGTAAAATGAAAGCATAAGTATGTAACAGACTTAAAGCAATATACCTTATTATATTAAATATTATAATATTATAATATACCATTTAAAATATAGTTGAAGTGAAAATTCTTTGTGTGTAAATAATTTTGAATTTTGTGTAAATATTGAGTATCTACCTTAGCGAGTATTCTGGTGAAAATATTATAAAATACTTTTAGGTAAAAATAAAAATGTACATCTTTTAAAATGAAATATCTAAAAAACAAAAGATAAGTTCTTGAGTAAATTGTCAATAATTATTGTTTTTAAGAAGGTATAAGTAATTATTTACCTACTAATTGTTTTTTAATATATTTGGCTATACATGCTAACATATGGTATTCTGTGTTTTATCAGTGGATAATAACTTAAGAATAATTTTGACATTTAGTTCTAAATTTGATTAGGTACCTATCGATTAAAATATTTGTATAATTGTTCTTAATTAATGTCAATGATTAATTTTGTTTGTATATTATAAATATATAAGCGAGGATTATAAGTATTAATATTCTAATGTTTCTATAAATATTTTAATGTTATGTTTCAAAATACTTATTTAATGTGTTTGAATTTTAAAGTACCGATTTTTTCCCATGTTCTCTGTAAAGCTGATTGTTTACTATTGTTATATATCTTACTGGGTATTTTACTAAGTACATACCTACCAACAAACTAAAATTTTACTGGACAGATATATATATATATATTTAATCCTTTTATGTTCGAAATTGTTAAAAAATGCTTTCCTAATATGATCAAAATATTATTGTGTCAATTAAGTTGAGTATACCCAATAAAAACATAAAATATATATAATTTGTATAAACGTCGTATATTTCTAATTTTCTATTATGATTTTTACTAGCTTTTGCTGTTAAATTATTTTATTTTTTTTTACAATTTACGTTAAGTTGTAATTGCATATTATATACTACTAAATTTACTTACTTGAAATAACTCCGTTGGGTGTATTTATAATTATCTCTTTGTCAGTAAAACATAAAGATTAAACAAGTAGTACTTACCTACATTAATTCTAGAAATAGTTAATAGATTTAAATTAGTTTATTTATTTTTTCTAAATAGTGCATTAAATACATTAAAATTTCTTTCAGTTTTTGGTTTCTAACTTATAGAATGTTTGCTTAAATTTCAGTGCTATGACAAAAAACTTTCAAAGGTCGTTTATGTTTAATATTCTTTATGTCTGTAAGTTCATCAAAAAACAGTTGGTTATTAATATGTATTTAAAATATAATTATTACAATATCTAAAATGACTAGAATGTTAGTGATTAAAAAAAAAAATTATTTGTATTATCCCGTTCGTAATACCTTTGTAAGTTTAGGTTAAGAACTGTCGACTTTAAAAATAGTTACTCACAATTTTATTTTGCAATTGAACATTTTTCAAAGAAATGGTGTATAACATATTTGGTATATTAGGCATAGTGTATACAATTGTAGTGCTTTTTAAAAATTTAATCATACATTTTTAAAAGTCGTTTTAGTAAATTTGGTAGGTACGCGCGTTTCGCGGTGGCTGTTATGCGTCACTTACCAGTGACGTTTTTCTCATATTCTGTGTACCCTCTGTTTTCTACGGCTTCATGTCGTATATTTACCATGTTCGTAAAAATTATGGGATGGTGTATAGTATTTTTATATTTAAAGGATTGTATAGTGTCTTACAGTATTCAGTGTAATTTCATGGTGTCGAGTTACCCGTTTTATTATTTACTAATTTACAAATAAAAAGGGGAGGGATGTGAGAGGACTTTTCGGTGTAACAAATGTTACATATCCAATGAAGTATGTAAATAATGCAAATATTATGTGTTCTCACGTCCGTTATCGACCAACGAAGCACACCAACACAATATAGTGTGAAATAAAATATTATATTCGGCTCCAAAACGGTAAACTGCAGTACACAATGCATTCATTATCCATTGCAGATTAGATTATTCAGTGTTTGTTGGAGCGAATCGCATGATGATTTTTTTTCATAGAATCATATTAATAATATACTTATATTAGTGATGAAAAAATTGAACAATCGATTTGTCAATAGTAAATCGATAGGCTAATTAATATATTTGTCTTGGTTCGCATTGGATTATTATTTTTTTTTTTATTCGTCTACTTTTCGTCCCCTAAGGCTTCAAGTTCAATTAATCGAAACGGTTGGATGTTCCTACAGGTTTTAATTCCGCATCTATTGTCGTCACTGCCAGTCGTCCTAGACGCATGTGAGTCGTTCAATCAACCGGCTTTGTCATGTACTCTAACCGAAAGAGCTAAGTGTAGTAAAAAAAAATATTACCCGTCTCTAATGCAATTCGGACCAAACCCTCGTATTGTAGTAATATAGTACAATAGTAATGAGCGTACAGGAGGGATTTCCTCGTTTTTCCGCCACAAATACTAAACACGAAAAACTTTTATTTATGTTTATATAGTTTATCTATATAGTATTAATATTGTAATATATACCTACTTATAACTTATAAGCAACTCGTCCAAAATTCTATTTGTACCAATATATCAAAAATATACTACTTTGGAATCATAATAAAAAAAGGTCGGTAAGTTGGGTACCGCTCTGCTGTACACTAAATGTCGAGAAGGTCACTATTATGAGTATGTTTAAATTTAAATTTAATGATATAGTGTTGTTTACGAAAAACGATTCTGAGCGGAAACGGTCTGTCAGCCTACATTTATCACAAAGTAATTTAAAGTAATTTATTTTAGTTTTAATACTACGGTGGGTTGATATAATTTTTTCTAAAAATATAGCATGATTGTTATAATAATTTATATTTTTATCGTAATAGGTAAATAGCTCAAAACTTGATAAATTTTTTTTGTAAAAACCGTAAAAGTAGATTTATAGTATAAATTATAAATAGATAATATATAACAATAAATCAAATATGTTATTGTGTATTATAATAATTTATATTAATATAATAGACATACAAGTTTGAATTTCTACGAGTATTTTAAGTTATAACAAAATAATTAACTTTGTTATTGTTGTTTATTGTTTAAATATATAATTTTTAGTCAATTTTAACTTAAATGCGCTTAAAAAAAAATTGAGCCTATATATTTTGAATTTTTTTATACAAATTTAAAAACAATTGTAATGATATTTTGTTTTAAATTATTTTTAAGAATTTTGACCTTGCAAGTACTAAATTAAAAAAAAAAAAACTAAAATTAAAATGTGTTACCTATTCCTACTAAAGTACTAATAATTTCTTGAAAAAAATTAAAAAATTTCAAATATTTACAGTTATTTGTTTTTGAGTTACTCAAAAACAAAAAAAAATTGAATTTAAAATTTTTTCTTTCGTTTATTAAATTTACTTTTAGAAAATTTTACTTTTGACCCCCTCCCCCAAGCACCAACTAGATCTAATTAGCCAACCCCTTTATTGGAATTCGAAGCATTTTCACTGTCTCCAAAGGTGATGACAAACAGAAAAAAACACATATTATTGTATAAAATCAATATATTCGATCTGCTCAACATTTAAAATATATGCGTTGTTGTTGTTTAAAAAATGTTATTTTGTAACGGCTTAAATTTATGTAAAATAAAAATATTTTCAAAAACATTAACAAGAAATTTTCCTGCGCACATACACTTAGATAGGAAGATTAGTAGTTTAATGTTTTAGAACACGCTGATTCAATGCACATTGATTTTTGAAATTTTTTTTTATGTTTTTGAAGTTGGATATATTAAATTGTTCACATCATATTTTTAACAAATAATATCTATTTTTGTAATTGTGATATTTTAAAGATTTTTAGTTTTTTTTAATGTAAATGTATCAATTTCGAATGTTGAACAAATCAATAGTTTTTTATGTATGTTTCTTAAGTATAAATAAGGTGTGAAGCGACAAGAAATAATCCTCTACAAAACATTGCTACAATAAGTAATAATTATAATCTAAGTTATCCGTCTGATTTTTTTAAATTTTATATTATACTTTAATACATACCTAAAAATATACGAATTTTGTATTAGCTTAAATTAAATATGAATAGATTCACTCAAATTGAATATTTACGTAGTTATGTCGTGTAATGTGTACGGTATATTTAAAACTTGGATAGACATATTATACTTATAATACATATTTACTCATTATAGTTATTATAGTTTTTACGTAATGTTAAACATATTCACACAATAATGTCTTATACGTTAAACGAATTATGTTAAAGGTTGTTACTCACCTTATATTCAAGGCTATAATAATATTATCTAAGTTACCTATAACTACGTACGGCAGTTAATTTTAGTTTTATTTTATTTTATGCTCTCCAGTTATTTATGTTAATGTTTGAAATATTAAAACAGTAGAATAAATTTTAAAGAAAAATATAATTTGTTTTATGTAATATTACCTATACATTTTATTTTTCACTATTTAAACTTTTTTAATTTACATCCTTGTTGGAAATTTAATATTTTTAGAAATCTTTTTGAAATTTACATGATATACAATTAAAAATTGGTTTTCTCGAAATGTAACATGCTTATTAGATAGTGATTGAAAATTTGTTGAAGTAATGTATCAAATGCAAAGTTTTTGAGACATTTAATCCAAAGATTTTTAGTTACATAAAAACCTATATATATATATATTATCATTGAATCTAAGAAAATGGTACATCCTTTTGTAATGGTCTTTGTAACACTAAAAAATATTCACTCAAATTTTGTATTTATAAAACTTTGGTAATAATTCACGCTTACAGGAAACAGCTTTGCAGAAAGTTTCTTTCTCCTTGTGTAACAGTATTTGCCAAGCTAACGATGAGAGATTATTTTCTATCTTAAAATGTCTACTAAACACAAATTAAGATTTCATTATAGCAGTTCGTCAGTCAATTAGTTAAACATAATTTTTTTTCATTGTCATGTACATAATTATTTTATAGCTTAGTTTTGCTATAATCCTACTCTAAATTCTTTTTTTTTTTTTTTAAGTGTTACAAACTATTTTTCATACAAACTAATTACGTATGTATTCTAATTTCATTGCTCTGCTTTCTAGATGCAGAAATTGGATCGGTCGTATACTCGTATAGATTTAGAAAATGTCAACTCAGAGACCGTAACCGATTTATTAATGTTAAATTTTTTTAAATCTATTCAGCAATTTCAGAGATTCCCTCGGTTTTTAAAAAACATGACTTAATTTAATTTAATTATATTTAAAAACTAAATAAGATATTCAATTTTAGATTGTATTTTTAGCATTGATATTTACTGATTTATCGATTACTATTTTTAATTAATTAGTATAAAATATATCACTGTTTAAATGACGCTCAATTGGATTAATAATTAAATGAAGTTATTAAAAAAGTTACAAAAATACTGTAGTTAACTGAGTTTTGATTAATGCAATAATCAAAATTTTTTTTGCGCTACTATTCTACCGCAATTTTGTTGTATATATAAACCATTGGGTTGTTTATTATTGGATAATTCTTATTTTTGCAATATTCCAAAATACATTATTTTTTTTTAAGCAAAAAAATACACTTATTTATGATAGCAAAAGTAACTTATCATTAAGAAAACGTTGTTTCCGTGTATTTCGTCTTTGCAGTCTCATTCACGCGTAATATAGAAAATATACTTTTTGGACTCTTACTAGTTACTACAATTTATATATAGCTTATATTAGAGAAAATAAACTTGATATCAAATTTAAAGAAATGAATATAATCCGGGTTCAAGATTTTTTTCCATCTTAAAATAAGTCATGAATTTTGTAAAAAATGAATTGTTTAAGATCTATTTTCAAGTTACAACTCATCTTAAAATAAAGTTTTGAATAAAAGCTTTACTCAAGCACAGTTTATATTTTCCTCTTAAAATTTGATGATAAGCACATTTTCTTTAATAATACGTTTTTTCTAATATTAACTATAAATACTCTGTGGTAAGAATCCAGTATATATAGATTTTCTATATTATGAGTCTGTTTAGACAAAGATAATAAATGTGGGTACGATGTCTTCTTATAAGCTTTTGAACTATCTTATAAAATTACTATTTTATATCATATAGAACCTCATTAATCTAGACTAATTGGGGCTTTGGTCGTCTAGTTTAATGAAAGTCCGGATTAAATAAAATAACTAAAAAACGTGTATTATAGATTTAAAAATATTTATTATAATATATAATTAGGTACATACATAATATGTATGTATAACTATATTATAATTATTGTACTAATTTGAAGAAACTGCTAATCTTTAAAAATGTATTAAAATTTAAAGAAATGTTATAATAATTTTTTGATTTATTATCTAAATCTACAATTTTATTATATAGTACTTATTTATTATGTTATATTATCCATTTTTTTTGCATTATTCATGCAAATGTCAACATTTTACAATAATATGAAATTTTTATCATTTAAAACATTAAAGCCTTCTTGTTGTTTATAGACAGGGCTCATCATCCAATTAAGGAACGTTGTAAAACATTATTTCCAAGCCTATCGGGTCGGTATTCAAACCACATATGTATTTATATAGGTATACCCAGTTGCATCATATTTAAGGGTACGGACGTCGAAACCAAAACCATTCTATTAAAACTCATGCAACAATTTTACCGTGCTTTCCCTAATTTAAACGGTTTTTGGGGTTGTTAAGCACAGGACTAGGCAAGGGAGTTAACGGGTCGAGGGGTCCATTAAACCCCTTTCGTGAGGAAGATCGTAAATCCCCATAAGAAGCATTATCATAGCCACATATTATGGTCACTGCAAACACCAAGTAGACGCGATGAAATATGACCGGTTTTTATTTTTTTATTTTTAATAATAGTATTTTTATTTTTTTTTGTACTTGTGCCCATATGAATTCAACGCCCACGGGAATTTTAGTCAACGCCATTTAGGTATCTTTAGTTAACGTATTTTTCGTTTCTCATGACAATATATTATATATTTATTTATTATAATAAATGTTTTAAATTATGTTTAAATATCTATAAGTCAGGCTAAATTGAGGGCTAAATGTATTATTAAAAAACTAAAATAGTTGATTATATAGACGTTTTAAACATAGGTGGTAAATATAATATTATGTGCCATTTTCACAATTCTATTTTCGCTTTTTTATTACTATAGGTGCGTAGGTAAATAAAAAAAAATTAAGTAATAAACGAAATAAAATAAAAAGTTTCTTGAGTTTCTTTTATACAATAAACAAGTACATAATATTATGTCGTTCAAATTAATAATATATGCATGAAAAGTTTTCAAAAAAGACAGTTTTGAACATTGATCTTATTTATTATACATATATATTAATAATGACATTTTATAATATTAAATTATTAAACCTTCTATTGTTATTAAAATTTAGTTATTAATCAAGCGTTAAGTTAAATTCCGGGTGAAATAAATTAATAAGTACGAATACTTTTAAATGTTTGTGTTCCATCTAAGCTTTTGTACAGAATACAGGTATATTATCTTATTCCATATAATAAACCATGTCTATGTTATAGAATTTAATAATATTTATTTTAAATGTTAATTTTTATAATACAGGTATGTAGGTATAAAATAATGAAAGATTTAAATAACTACGAATATTATTCACTAAAGTTCTGTTTTTTTTTTGCCGTTCTTATATTATGTGACTCCACATTCAATGCGTTCATCTATAAATATTAAATACATTAATTATTTTTAGATACATCAAAATTTAATGTAGATTTAATATTTTGTCATTATTCTTAATAACTATTTTTCTTTAGAAATGTATTTAAAAATTATTGTGGAGTTCAAGAAGAATAATTCAATATTTGAAACTTATCGTTAAGTAATTTTATAGGTATATAATATTTATATAGCTTATTTTAGAATTTATCAGAATATATACATAATATGGTTTGTAACACAGAGATAACAACACATGTGGCCTCTTAAAACGTTTACCAATGATTATAATTTATAAATATTATAGATTACTCACTGCAATATAAAATACGTTGCACAAGTGGTAGTTTCCATTAGTAGGTATTTGTAATTAATGGTGCTCTAACAAACGTACAAAATATCTATCAAATTTTACTTTCAAAATAACCCATACACTATTATTTTTTAAATTAAAGTGAATTTATCATAAATGAACTTAATTTAAAGCTAAGATAATTATTTACTATCCGAGCATCTCTTACACTTATTGATGTTTTAATTTTGAAGGAAGCTATATGTTCATTTTAAAATTGACAAACAATTTTCAATTTCAAAATGCTCATACCTTGCTTCATGTTTAAAATATCAATAAAATCTTTCAAATTGTCCTATAAAATAATCTTATTTTTAAATTTTATAAACAAAAGAGTAAAATTATTATGAGCGTAATATTTTAAATGTTTTACGTTTGTAAGACAGAGACAACACACTTGGGTGAGGTGTCCTCTTAAGATAATAACGAAAGTTCAGCAACAACAGTGATATGCGTGTACAGTGTGTTTTTAGATGATAACATTGCGTGCGTTGCGTATATTTATATGTTTAAATCGCTGTTAAGGTTGTTTACTCATAAACAGCGTCTTGTTTAATTTCCTTCGTTAGTAAATATCTAAAACATAGAAGATTGTTAGCTATACAAGCTAAAATATAATATCTTGAGAATATCGCTAAATATTATCAACCTATGACCTAAGTAAATGATTTATAAATTTCAGTAGCTATAACTGCGTCCGTAGCTACGGATACGTGATTCCATTTCCGACCTACTATTAAACTGTTCTTTTCACGTGCATACTATATTTATTTATATATATATATAGATACAACGTGAATACACGAGTCGTCAAAAGTTGTGCAGAGCACTACCAAAAAAAATCGCTTAATAAAAAAAAAAAAAGACATACACGTACCGTTTATGTGTATTGAATTTGATTAGATAAATAGACAGCGTATTATATAGATGTACCGTATGAATTTTTCCTCTAGTATGATATTTCAGTACTTAATTTGCTACTTATAATACGGGTATGTATCATTGTATACAATATTTGGTACTCCTTATCAGCTCTGTTCGTTTATTGTTGCGTATACGCCGGAAGAACTAAAGGGAGCCGTGGTCGTAAAGTCAGTGGATAACACGCGGACAACGCACATAAAAACGTGTTCTTTATGCTTTGCCCGGATTCAAATCGAACCCGCCACCGATGTCCGATGCGATAATACCTAATAACCTTATGTAGGTGAACTACCGGTGTACTATCTTGAGGAAAATAATTTTACCGTGCTACTAACAAAATAATAAATATACAGTCGATATTATTATCTTGTGTCTGTAATATTGTTTTAACTTTTAGGTATAATAAATACATGAAATGTAAATTGAATAGTATGTAATATATAAATAACATTGGATACGTTCAAAAATGTATAATTGTAACCTAACCTAATCATAATTGAATCGAAAAATTTAGTCTAGCAATTAATACATAAGGTTAAATATCAGTAGATATAATGTAAATTTAATGTTTTAATATTTATTGATCAACTAAAAACTAACAGGTTTTAATACAAATTTATGGAGCTAAACAATTTGGATTGTAATTAATTGCGTTACATCTAATTGTATAATAGTTATATATAACAAATATTTATTTTAACTTAAATAGTTTATGATTTTTTTAAATTTTACTTTCCATATTAGTATCAAAATATACTAGTTTATATTAAAATAAAAACAACAATATGTATTCATGATAATCGTTAGAAATATTTTTCGTTTGTAAAATCTAAGTATATACGACAATTATTTACTAATCACTTAGGTACATATACATTTTCCGCTCTGAAAAAGATTTAGTTGAGGTCTTTGTTTTTTATGTAGGTATAAACTATAAATTATGTATATATATTCTTTAATTAATACCTATAGATTTATTTACTTCTCAGCCATAAATTTAACCTAAACGTTGTATAAGAATTTTAACAATTTAAAAATTTTGATGAATTTAAACTTTGTTAACAATGATTGTATAGAGGTATATCAACTCGTTTTTCTTGAACACTTTTTATACAACGACATAATTAACACTTAAGGAAGTCTCTTGGTATTTGTTAATTATTGACTCTACGTCTCTACCTGGAAGGTCTTGACAAATTGTATGGTTAATAACGTTATTATTCAAACGGAAATGATAATACCCGACAGTGATTGTACGTGTTAACGCGAAGTTAACAGATCATGCAAAGTCATACCAACAAGCGCATTACCATGTAAACGTGACCATCATAAAAAAAAGCATGCAATAAACATAATATTTTTTAAATATTTTATGGTCTACTTTTTTTTTATATATAAGTATATAACAATAGTTAATACCGGTACAAACAAATAAATTGTAGTATTAGTTTAAAATTATATTATACATATGTACACATATTATACGCGGTATTATGAGTTTTAATCAATATTTTTTTTAAGAAAATATAAAAAAAATCAACGAGTAAACATAATCACCTAATTCAATTAATTTGATAAACAAAATTAATATTTCACAATGGTTCCCAAAAGACGTATTGGCGTTTGTTTGCCATAATTTTTGTAATAGTTTGAACATTTTATTCCCATCTATAAAACCAAGACAACGATGATAGACCCCAGAGTAGACCCTTTTTATTCGATATACCCTCCAAAGTTCAGATATGACTCATAAGTTCCCTCCCCAGTGGTCATTTCCCGTATGCGTCGAGGGGGTATAATGCACACATTTATCGTGAAGCCATAATAATAAGACTTCTCAGTCAGTTTCTTTTGTGTTTGCCGTTGACTTATTGTACACAGTCATTTGCAGAAAACCGATAAGACCTAACAGAGAAATGAACCAATACACGAATCCATCAGTTATATTATTATAAGGGGATTGTCTTACGAAACAAACGATTTGTAATCTTACTAACTCCCTTTTATTGAAGAAATCATTTTGCTGTACTGATTAAGATTAAGATCGTGAATTTAAAATAAGTATTATTCTCTGATGAAAAAAATTAGTATTTTTGTATGTCAATAATAAAAACCTACTATTAAAATGTTTATGTTCAGTATTTGTATCCTTTAAGCCTAGATAAAGGAACGATAATGTAATATTGTTGGACCATAATTTATTGACTAGCACTTGAAGATTTCATGATACGTATTTTAAATTATTATTATAGTTCATTTTTAAAAACATTAAAACATTTTTTTAATATTTCTAAAAACACACAATATCTTACTATCGAGCTACGTTGATGAGGTAAAACAAAACAAAAATTAATAAATAATTAATTATCTACTTTATGCTATATATAGTTTTTATATACACAATTTTTAATATATTCAATGAATTTTAAACGGTTGAATGTGTTACATTTTACATTTTGAAGTAGAAATATTATAAAACTAATATTGTATAGGTAACTCAAAACGATGGTAATTACATAGATTATTGGAAGTGAATGTTCATAAATTTGCATACTATTATGTGGGTGATTATGATAGATATTGAATAGTGATCAATAAATTAAAATCTACATTTAGATTAAAGGATTGATTAAATGTATACATTACAACCTGTGCTTTCAGTAAACTTATTTACATTACATTTAAAAATAAATATATACTCATGATTTTCAAAAATTTTTATACGTTGTCAGAAGAATAGATGCATACATTTTTAGGCCTTAGAAATAAACATTGCAAATTTTAATACAATTAATTTTGAAATTAACATAATAAAGTTAAGTACATATTTCTTTTTAACAAAAAAAAAAATCTAATTTTTCTTAAAATTATGTTAGATACATCTATATTAGAATTGACGATTTTACGATGTTAGGTAAAATGATAGATTATTATACCGGTATTCTGGTAATTATTTAAATATGGCTTGAATGGTTAGGTTAGGAAATACCGAAGTTATTGAAAAATCTGACAATATTTCTGCAATTTACTCAATAATGTTATAATAAAAAATTTTATTATTAGAAACTAGATCGACTGTATTACTGTTGAGCGAGCACCGGTATCAATTTTAAGTAGAAATTACAAGTCTGAAAAATAGTAGAATTAATTTCGTTAAAATTGGGTTTGTTTGTCGAAAAGTTTGTAGAATAATTTTCCACCATTTTTAATAAATTAATAAGAAAATAAAAAAATGACGAAAGTATCCTATTGGATGTATAAATTACAATTAATAATTGAAATATTTGGGTAAAATTATATTATATACCTAAAAAAAGTATTATTTTCGAACTATTTTTTTATTATTGTAAGATTAGCTATAAAACCAATAATTTTATTAGTCTTATAACTTTAATTACTTATTAGGATTATTTTCACTGAATATTATATGTAACATATATCAAGTTTGTTAGATAAATACTTGTTGACCTATGCAATTAATCGTTTTCACTACAATTTATCTTCTGCCCATTGAGAAATGATTATTGTCGACACCAAAAGTGTACAGAGAAAAAAATCCGTTTCTATTCACTTTATAGCTGTCTAGTTGATTTGTTACCTCTTTGGCGTCAGAATCGAAGACGGTTTTTAAGTTTTTGGAGTTTTGACAAAACAAAACCATTAAGAAAATGAAAGTTTGATTTATTCAGACAATAGTGGCAACGCTTTGGCCACCTAGTGTAATGAAATATTGTGGTAAATTTTGTTTAGTGCCTTTCTCCTACATATAACTATTCTTCAAATAAATAATTTTTACCCCACTGTCTCTCCCTGACTAGTTTTACTTTATTTTTTCCCATAAGGTCATTATTTAAAGTGACCAAAACTACTAGTCACAGGTAGTTTGCCATCACGCCATTAAAGATTTACAATTTTAAAAATAAAGCAAAATAATAGCATGATCCAAGTTGTTTTCTAAATATTTTTTGTTTATTGTTAGTATAAAATGTATTGAAAATCTAAAAATGTATTGAACTATTGTACTTACAAAATTAATTTTTAAATATGATTATCCCGAAAATTTTTAATTAACAATAGTTAAATAAAATAGTATTAACTACAGCTATGATCTATATTATAGATAATAATGATTTTAAACTTTTAAGTAGATTTATTTTTAATAAATAATAACAGTATTCTTTACTTTTGAACAAATTAAAAGTTTAAGTAAAAATACAATTTATAATATATGGGTGTATATTATGTTTTTTTGGCTTCTTAGTTCAAACTGATTATTACAAACATTTATTTAACTACGTATTATTTATAAAGTTTTAGTATTCAATTGTCTTGTACTCTTACAGAATAAAGAAATATGGTATCTATACAAAAGAATTACTTAAAATATAATATATAATATATAACTTCATATTCTTTCGGGAATATAAAGATTTAAAATATTGTAATGATTTAAATACTTCTACAAATCATATAAAATGGACAATATTAAGAAATGGAAAACGTCGCGTCTCCCTGTTTAATTAATCATTAACTTCTAACTTATTTAACATAAAATATTTTATAGTCGTCGTTGTTTGTATACCCTTTTTATACATAATATAATGTACTTATGTATACAAAAACTACGGGACATTAAATATGAAAGTTATCGTTTGCATTTTTGTTATATTTTATCAGATTATTATAAAGGTAACTAAAAGAATAGTTAAAGATATTCAGCCCAGAATAAAGTAAGATATGAGCTATGATTATAATCCATAAATTTTATTTTCAAAAGAAGGTTTTAAAATCATTGAAAAGTAAATATTTGTAAAGGAAAATTTTATTTTAACAATAACACGAAATGTCAAAATATTATAAAGCTAAATGTTTTTATATGTATAGCCTATTTATTTTCAAATAGCGGACTTTTGTTAAGTATATATTAATAATTTAATATGCCTTCTATGTTGAATTAGTATAGCTTTCTACAGAAAAAAACCCACATAATTAATAATTAATCATGTTTAAAGAATGTTTTTAAAAATCTAAAATAGTAATAATAACTTATACTACAATTTATTGTTGATCTCCAACTTCCATAAATTAAATTATGTTTTTAATACTATTTAAAATTTGTATACTTAGATTTAGTTATTGAAATATAATAAAAGAAATGTCAAATAAAGCATGATAATTATTGTTAGCAGCCGTTAAAATAATATTTTGGTATATTTCACGTTTTTTTCGACCCTTAAAAAAAAAGTTCTTAACAAACTAAAAATTAAATGGTA
Organism: Melanaphis sacchari; assembly: GCF_002803265.2. NCBI lineage: Eukaryota > Metazoa > Arthropoda > Insecta > Hemiptera > Aphididae > Melanaphis > Melanaphis sacchari. Next base: position 3,489,486 of record NW_020271560.1, on the reverse strand, counting down.
TTACTAAATAAAATATACATAAATAAAAATATACAATCTAATTTGCATCAGTATACAATAAAGATTATAGTCTCGCCACCGCTCCACTGAAATTTAAAGAATTTTTGTATAATTCATCGTATTTCTTGCTGTAAAAAAAAAAAAAATAATAACTTGTGTAGGTATATTATTATTGAAATATTGCAGCCAAACCGTAAAATTAAAAAGCGCTCTCGAATTTATTCCCTTCAAGGTATACAAGAAGTAGAATGTTGTTGCAAGTCTTGCTTTTGTCACTAATGCGCGTTGCTGATTACATTGACTATACGGTAATCCGTGACTAATACTTTCGTGCTGTAGTAGTTTTAAATTTCTAACTATCATTAAAATGTAATTGACAGATAAGTGAGAAAAATTTAAATATTATATAAAAACTCAAGCATATTTTTTATTATCAAAGCAATTGGTTATAAATTATAATTAATTATAATTATTTTATTCCATTACTAACATATGCATATTATTATAAATAAAAAACGGAATTTTGCTTTTATTTTAAAGCAGGTAAGAAAAATGTTTATTTTATTTCATACCTAATATAAGTATTTAAGTTAAGAATCCATAGTCATTGCGTTAGAATAACGCCTTCATTTATTTTTCCAAGTAATCAAAAGTAAATTCTTCAAAATTGTTGTTTTCAGTAATAATAATATAATTACATTACAGAATACACGTTTGGTTTGAACTTAAAGCAACGGTCTTATAAAAAATATATAAGTTGATATAATCAAGGTCTTATATTTTCTATCAGTCATTATCAAGTAAAATTTAAAAAAAGTATCCTAACATGTTTAAAATTACTTGTAAGTTGTAGGTAGGTATATTGTAATACTGGCCACCACGCAATATCTAAGCGTATCTGTTCAGTTGGATCTTTAAATAACCGGAAGCGTTGAAAAGGTTTTGAACCTAGTTTTCGTGTTGTAAAAATGGTATAAATTACAAGGTTGGCTTGATTAAGTCGGACTTACTAATAAAATGTTGGTCTATTTTAGTTAAAAAGTTTTAAGACTTTCTTTATAAACACCTGTAAATAATCATAATTTCGAATTATAATCACACATTTTATTAACCTATAACATTTATCGTCAAATATTGTGATCACACTTTTAATATTTGTTTTTATGGTTTATTTTATATAAATGTATTCATTTATATATATATATATATAAGCATATCATTGTTGTCTAAAGTATTGCTAATTAACGTTGCATGAAGATTAAAAAAGTCTAAATTAAGATAAGCTTTTAGTATTTTTATTGCTGATACTCAAAAGTTATTTTTTTAAATTTTTCTCTAACCTATTTTAATATTTCTAGGTAATCATTATTAGAATAATCGTTTGTATATAGTCAACTATATCACAGTGATTGGTCATTTATCTAGGTTATTTTCTTAGTTTATTCCTGTATATCTGTTCGTTTTATAAAGTATATAAGATTCTGTTAATTTAACTCAATTTAACAATTTAACTTAATGCCTCACCTTAGTACATTCGAAATTTTAAAATCATTTAATTAAGCTGTTAATCTTCATTTTTTGTTTAAGACTTATCATGTATATAGGTACTGTCAAACATGCTAAATTTCTAAATTTATATTGAACTACTAGAAACTCTACATTTTAACATTTTCGAAAATTTAAATAATAAAATTGGTAAACGGTTTTTATTTTTAAGGAAAAATAATTTTTCTATGAAGTGACACTTCTTAGTAACACACACGTTTTATTTCCATTGTAATTTCCGCTATAAAAAAGCTTCAGTGTATTTAAAGTAAAACTCAGAGTAATTAAATATGACTGACATGATGAATTAGTTTAGTATGACTTAGATTTCTTATATGTTTAACAGTATCATTTAGCTGATCATTTTTATTTTTACGATACTTGTATCGTATTTTTATCATATTATATTATTCACTATAAATTGAATTGTTTTTTTTTTTTTTTTTTTTTAATAGAGATGCTCAATTTGAATTTTTTCATTTTAGTTATAGTATTTTTATTCTGTGATAACGAAAATAAAAAAGTATAAGCTACTTTTGATGCATAATTTTTTTTTCTCGGCGATTCATTTCAATTTTTAACTATAATTATTATTTTTTAAATATCCTTTTCAAAAGACTTTTATTAAAAACTACTTGACTAATGTAAATTGAAAAACATTGAACAACTTAATGTCGTCTTAGTCCATTTTTTTTTAATGTGAATTTGGTATGTATTAATGTTTATTTAGCCTAACAGTTGTTTATATCGCATGCTAAACTAGTTGTATGCAAATATTTGTTTGCATCGATTCCTTGAACTATATTTCTAAAATATTAAGTCTAGTTTCTCTATATATTACTTCAAAGTTCAATACAACTAAATTTGACGTATGTATACATAAAGCTATTATTAAAACTAGAATTCTAGTTTTTATGTTTAAGGTGATCCATTATTTTAAATAGCTTATCATAAGTTATAATTCAAGATAATTAAAACTGAGGAATAAGAAAAAAGGATAAGACTATTTATAAGTTATTTATTTTAACATGGAATAAGAAATTGAAGAGATATATTGTGTATTTAACTGCTTACCTTCCTAATATCATTGATTATAATATTCTATGAACATTTAAATTCCTATAAACAGTATAATCATTTAATCTTACCTAATAATTCAAATTAATATTTAACATTAATAATTTATATATTTAAGTATAATTTCGATATGTATAATGAAAATAAAGTAAAATGCTATAAAATTTGGTCAATGAACTGTACTCAGAGAACAATTTTAGAGAGGAAATATTGTATAATATAAGGTCATGTGTAAAAGCCATTGGTCCTAATCGTGTTAAACATGAAGGATAGCATGAGTTTGATCTCTTTATCGTTTATTAAAATAAAATAAAAATAATACTTATATTACTTATTTTTCACTTCTTAATTGGATCTACTCACGGAATACAAAATAATAAAATGGTGTAGACATAGTATAATAATAACTCCACATAATATTGTATTGTAAATTAAATAGGTGGTATTTAGTATTTGTATAGAAAAAAAATTAAGTTTCCTTTTAATTTTTAACTTGGCTTTAACTTTTTCACTACTTACCGAATCCTAAATGTTAAATTCATGACATTATGTACTGTTTAAAAAATAACGTTTGATGGTTACATATTAACTGTGGATGAATTGTTCAAACCAATATTATTACGTAGTAATTATAGACACGGGTTTTGTTTTCAAAATACTATTTGCAGACTTAAAGTTAATAAAAACCATGTGGATTGCAAATACAAATATTTTCCTTCACCACTTTTTTAGAATGTAAAACAAATTTATATTAAACATAAATTGCGCCTAACATCCGCTATCACTGTTTCAAAAATAATGATTAGAAATTTATCCACAATTTGTATGTTACATTTTTAGGTTTCGTCCGCAACTCCTATTGTTTGTTTTTATTACTTTATTCACAGTTAGGGAACATCGCGTTTGATTTCTAAAAAGTAAAAACCTATACACTTAGACTAAATAGTAAATACTCATTAGCTAATACTTTTAATGTAATCCCTAACAAACCATATTAGTAGATACATTAATTCATCAAAATTATCTTATTTTAAAATGAACTGAAATATAATTTAATAGCTGCAGTTGTATTTAAAAATAAAAATGGAAAAAATAGTCAATTCAACAAAAGCGAACATAATTCATCTTTCCCTATCTATGATAATAAGCATATTCGTTGAATAGATAACACACCATGTGGATTATATTTTCGTTAAGTCTTGCTGGTTTGACACCACGTGTATATAATATAACCGAAATAGCAATATGATACTACAAAACTAATAATTTAAATAAAACCCGTTAAATCCTATTTAAATTCATTCATTTTCCTAAAGCTAAACGCGGCATCTCAAGTTTTAATTTAATAGTTCGATTCATCGCACATGGCACGTTCTGTACCTACATTATTGCGATATATGTAACTGCAGTATACACTACATCGCGCTGTCTGTAATTTGTAGTGTTGTTTTATTTGATCACATTATCTTAGAAAACATATTTAAAACCTGGTTAGGGGTTAGCCATTGTAACCTATCATATTTTCAACATTTTATCAGGTTTAATATTTGATAACCATTTGATCGCTGTAACCATGTAGACGTTGACATATTAAAATATTCATTAACTTTAAAGTAGAACATTTAGGTAACATGGTTTCTTAAAAGAATTACTACGGCATTTAGCCAATTTAAAAATTAGGATTTTAAATGGCGTATTATACAATCATGGAGAACATGATATAGAGCGTACAGGCACCTTTACACTGCACCATAATGTGTGCGCGTGTAAATATAATGTGTAATCCGTCTACTTACGTATATAATTATCGATTTCGTTGTTATTTATATACATTTTGCTTGTCGTCACCCATCGACTTTCGTTGCAGTTTGCATGTACAACGCATATCGTAGTGAGTATATTTAATACCGAGTTTTGTATAATATGTACTATTGTGGTCACGTACGGTTACCGTCGTCGCCGACCTTGACCTCCCGAGTACCTATATATTATTATAGTTGTAGTAGTTTAATACACCCGGTCGTGACGACGCACAGGGTTAATGTATGTACACACCATTGTGGGACTTAGTGTGTGTGTGTGTGTACGCTTTCTGTGAGAAGGGTTGTCGAAAAACTAACAAGCACGCCGAGGCAGCAGCGGCGGAATATTAGTAGGAAACTATACTTGTATTTTGACTACGTATGCGTGTACGTACGTCGTACGCGCTTGCCGAGGGTGTTTCGTGAAATTGATTTCCTCTGGGGTCGTTGCAGCAGTTTATAACGACCACAGTAGTGAACATTACACGCACGTGGACATTGTGTCGGGATCAAGGATAAATGCGACTAAATCATATAATAGAATAATACTATTTTCAAAATCGGTTGAATTTGATTGAATATAATATTATTCGCATCGTAGTTTGTGCAAAATGCATGCAGGTTTTAATATTTATTCTGTTATACCAAGTAGATAGATTACTCTATATATTTTTTATCAACAATTTTCAATTTACTATGTATGATTAAATGATAGGTAGTTTATTGGTTTCTTAATAATAATTATTCTATATTTAAAAAATAATTTTTGTGGATTTGTCAATGTTGTCATCTTGTCAAGATATCGTTTCAATTAGGCAACGTGGATTACTATTTTTAGTTCTATTAAATAATATTTTGTAAATCTCAAATGAACCTTTAAAAAAAACTTTATTTAATATATAGTTACTTTTTAAATAACACAATATTATAATTTTTTTACTTAATATCTGGGAGAACTGTAAACATTTTATAATTGAAATAGAATAAACATAAAACGAGTAAATGATAGCACAAGCACGTGTGCTATTAGATCATAATTTTAATCAATGTAGGTATTTTACATCAAACATCGATATATTTCTTATTGTTTTTGAAAATGGCCACTAAATGACTTATTATATTTTTTAAATCAAATTTCCCCACTCTATCTTTTAAAACAGGATTGATTATGTTAATATTATTCTGCAGCTTAGGGTTATTTAACATATATTTCTGATATACCTAATTCATACATAGTTTTATAAATTAAATTAAATACCATACACATTTGAATCATAAACATTTTTACTTACAACTTAGGCATATTATCAACCTTAATATTATTTACCATCTTACACTGATCAAGACTTCTGCAATGCGACAATAGTAAACTATAAGAAACAAAATTGCGGTGAATCAAATCGTATGACGTAATCTATGTTAATTCTTTTGATAACCATTGTTCACTAAAGGCACGTACACGATAAACAAGTGATACGAAGTGTTGAGGTAAACATTTTTTAACTATAAAACAATGAAAATAAAAGAAACTATAGCCAAGACATTTTATCAACTTAAATTAAAAGGGGTGGAAATGGTCGAACTGAATTGTCGAAATATTTATTCCCAATAAACCTATTGTTCATGGCATGACGTGGATACACTGGAATTTTACATGTCATAATTAACTTGGTTTAAATTATGTTCGAGTAAGTCGAACGATAACTTTGGTTTGCTGCTCTAAAGATAAAACCATGTTAAAAACTTATATAATGTTTATGTGGAATTTTAAAATTAAAAACATTTTGTCCCAAATATTAGTTTAGAACTCTTGATTTGTTTATATTTGATATTTATGTTTGCTGTTCCTATAATGAGTAGGTATTTAGGTATTTAATTTGTCAGATAATGATTATCTCCAAATTGTAATGAAATATTGAGGAATCGTTAAATATCCAAACAAACCAAATAAACTAGTGCTAAATTTAAATAGCTGTTGATTTAGTCTTACAAATATTATTTATATTAAACAATGTTTTAGGTCTTTATTTTTATTTATTATTTTTTTTCATAAAATAATTCAATGGTAATTAAAAAAATGTATTTTGTTGATTGCAGTCTAGTAAATACTCAATCTTATACATATCCAACATTATATGAATTATGAACTATCAATAACAGTTCGGTTAAATATTTGTCTATAATATTAGACATTTATAAACCAATTAACAAATGACCCTGATTATAATATTACTTTATAGAACATTAAACATTTGAGTCCTTATAATAGCCTATACTTCGTTGTATAAATGAATTATATGTTACGGATACTATTGATATGTAATTGCATATAAATATATTATTTTATATTGTATTTAAAATGGTAAAATGTTTAATGATTTACTGTGAGCAAATATACATTTTTATGCTAATCCGAATCAGAAATTGATTATTCTTACTTAAAAACAATGTGTAAATTCTTAAAAATTCATAAAAATAAAATCAACTGTTTTTGTTATTTATGTATAAATAAATTCCGTGTTAAATTGCTATTTATTAGTATAATTTTTTGTATAACTTTTGTGTTTATACGTTTGCATATAACATTAATTCTCCGATTAATGCTCATAATAGCTGTGATAAAAAAAAAAATAACCTTGCCTAATTTGTTTAATATGCATATCATATAAATTACCAAACAAAAGTATGAGACTTATTTTAGTTATTTTATAATTATGCTATAAATTAAGTAAAATATATTCTTCAAAATAATATGAATATGAAAATTCTGCTAAAGGTTTTAATTTGTCAAATAATAATTCTCAATAATTGCATTACCTAGGTGTATTATTTTTTTTTTTTGCGTATCAATTATTTTAATGATTTAATGACATAAGGTTCAAATTTAATTGAACAATTATACCTAATAAATATCAGTTTACTTCGCCATTATTTATCCTAATTATAGGTTATACCATATAAATATGACAAAGACAAAAATGTTTTTATTATTAGGTTTTTTTAATTTCTATATTTACGATCTACTATATCAAGTTGCACACTTACATTGAGTTATGATAAAGGAACTTTTAACCGATCTTTAAATCCTTTTCAGTATACTATTTTACTTCAAATAATATTATGTAGATTAGATTATTTAAAAAAATTTAACTAACTTATGCCAAAAAAATGAATCTCCCTAGTCTTAATTGTTTCTTAAAAACAATTTTCAACGAACTTTTAATGTCTTTCACTTTTTCACTTCAAACTTTCAATAAAATAAATACAATACAATTTAATCAACATTTATGATAAAACAAACAAACTTAATTGTTGTAGGTACTTATCTTTAAAACTAAAACGGCGTCATAAGTTCATATTAAAATTGAATTACATTTTATCAAGTATAATTTTTTCTCCGGAAAATATATTTTAGTTATAAAATTATTAAATTTACGTTATTTGTTACATGGGTACATATTTATGGCAAATTTTATTTAAAAATGGGGATGTAGTAATTATATGAACAAATCTGATTTCTGAACATTTTGTTTAAAATGACGTAAAAATAAGTGTGTTATTGTCATACACACATTCGTTTCATTCAACTACGTTATGTTATCAGTTACAATTATTGAATAAATAAAATATATTAGTGTTCCTATTTTTTAGTTATACCTTTATTCACGCAGTTTTTTCTAATATGTTCTATTGTGTGTACAATAAATTAATTAAAAAATAAATAATTGAGGTTATAATAGTTAAATGTAAACCGGAAATTTACATGTATATAAGATTAAAATTTATTTATTTATATTTCGAAAAGAATTATAAACAATCTATAAAAATATATTTACAACAAGTATTTATGATAAAGAGGGAAGTTACGTGATTAGTAAGATTTTACTCTATTATATTTTAATTAAAAAATGTAGAAGAAAATTTAATAAATTAAATAATTTTACTCTGTGTATGTGACAAGGATTGCCTGGAAGTGAAGGAGTACGTAGATTTCCATTTAAATTTAAATTTAAAATAAAATATTTATTTAGATACCTATACTCTATATTATATATTTATTTATTATTATTATTTTAGTTATAATAGCTAATATTATATGGTTAAATGTTACCATATAATAATTATTTTTGAGTTACAAATTCTGTGTATATATGTATGTCCTCTAAGAATTGTTTATATAATACTGAGTGTATCCACGAGCTATTAAGGGACCTTTTACTCAATAGTGTCAAACCAAGGATGGTCGATTAAATTTATTTTTCAGGCGGTATTAAATTGACTCAATTTTTATTCAAAAACATCTATTTGATCATATATGTGGATGACAATATTACAACACATCGGAGAACAAAACACTTGATCTCCGTAAACGTAAAACTATTGGTATAAAACTATTCATTTTATTAAGAGCTACATATTATAAAATCGACAAAATAGTGCGGTAGTTAATTTTAAAAACGAACTAATTAATATATTATGTATTCGTTCTAAATAGTAAAGATTTAACAATTCTAACTTAATAGTCCCACAAGTGTAATTAATAATTATTAATTGCATACCCAAATAGTATTCAGTTAGTTTCGACTCCATTGTTATAATATGAATCTAATGTTGATCATTTTTTCAATAATTTACTTAGTATAAAACATTCAAAAAATTACATTCTAAAATGACAGTTGATTTTTCTTATTCTGATCAATTTGTCTGAAAAACAAAAATACATTTTTAATCTAAATATTGCCAATATTATTGTTGTTTATTGCCATACACATTTGTACGTGTCCAGTTTCGTTACTTTTATAATTTATTGAATAATGTTTTTCGAATGTTTTTCTCTCCGCGATCTTTTCACTTCGTTCTTTAATAAATTCATCCTCTTGCCTTCCTCATCTTTGTCCTATGCACATACATTTTCGTTAAACTGAACAGTGAACACTGACCTAGTCCATCATCACCACTACAATTCGAAGTTTCAATGTTATACAAGTGAAATCATAACAAACAAGAAACAACAGCTTGTGCCCGAGTTTTGTAAATATACACAGGTCGACAAACCTTAAAATAACAACATTAATAATAATAATAATATAGTGTAAACGTTAAAACGTATTAAAGGTAGCGCTAATGTATAACCATATACTATTCGCTTATTGTTTGTTTCGGCAAAATTTATAATTTATAGATTGCATAATAATATATATTTTTATTATATTTGTCGTTTCTTTTACACTGCGCGATGCGCATCTAATGATTATTTGGTTATCAACATTGATTTGATGGTGGTTTGCTTCTATAATTTCTATCTATTGTTACTCGCGTTTCCTATTACAGTTTAAATTTGTCATCATTTGACTCTGTAATATAAATAATAAATACAGGTATATATAAATAATTTTTCTATAAATCAGTATTATTATTTATTATATTAAAAATTTATTTAGTTTTAGATATTTTGAAATAGTGTTTAAAAAAAAAAAAATTACTTTTGAGTTTTGATACATTTGAAATTTAATTTTTCAAGACGGAAATGTTTATAGTCTACATATCATTGATTGATTCTTATAACGGCAACTCACAATAACGTTTTTGTATTTTATTTTTATTTTTACTTTTTTCAGTTAAATCAATAAAATAAAAACTACGAGGTTGTATGTGTAGAATTTAATAAATAATACTTCACTTTAACTATTTGATTAGTTTAAATATTACTTTCTCTTTCAATATGTAGGTATAATTTTTACAATACGTTAACATTATTTTGAAGTCTAGATTGGATGTAAAATAAAATCTAATCTTTATAAATACCATAAATTATTTAGTAACCAAATCAATAATAAAAAAATGTAATTCTTTTCTCATTTTAGTTTTAACATTTGAAATGCTTTATTTAATGATAAATTGATAAATATTAATATTTTTTTAATTATTTCAAAGTTCAATATTATTATTTTTAATAAATAAAAACTTTACTAAGAAAATTGTATTTTATTATTATGAGAAAGGCGGTACAAATATATGGTTTCGCTCAGGGTATCAATATTTGTAGCGCCGACTCTGGATTGGACAATTTAGTATAAAATATATACACATGATATTTAAATATATTCACTTCTATTCCAATTAGCCTTGTACGTCGATTATCTTAAATGACACTTCTTTTCGATTCCGAATAGATGAATTTAATGTATTTTATCTGTCATTGTGGTGTATTGAGTGGATTTATTATTTAATCTTTTTACAAAAAAGAATCATATTTGTACTACACTAGACTTTACTATTATTCACATCATTAGCAAATTATTTTATACACACAGTTATTTCTAGTTGTGGGTATCGTAACATTTTGCACAAACTATAAAAGATAATAAAATATATTCTTATTATGACCATAAAATAATTAAGCAACAAGTCATGTAATAACCAATTACATTACCAACATCAATGTCTTTATCTATTTTTTGCGCATGTTAAATCTTGGATTATTAACTTTTATCCGCGTTATAAAAATTAATGTATTACTGATTGATTTGTTTTATAGTAAAAACGCATATTTTGAAAATATTTTATGAATGAAAGTATATTATTTATTATTTCATATTGCAAAGCAAAATATTTTTGAAGCAATTAAATGTAAAATTTTTAAATATTGTTTTACTACTTGGAACTTTTATTTGTAATAAATAATAATTAATTAATCATTAATTTGTTATATTCTAATATTTTAAGACACCACATTCACACATGATTTTTCTATCTTACATTAAATTTGCATTTAGTAGAATCCATTCTTTGTTATTATAGCTTTAATATTGGAGTAAATTTACTTATTAATTGTTATCAAATTTAAAGATAAAAATATTATCTAGACCATCACTTAAATTTTTTATCAATATTTTAATTTTAAGATGAGTTATGATCGTTTTTAAATTGTCATATTTTACAACATAAAATGGATTCTGCTGAATGAAAATTTGCCATGTTGTGTATATGTAACACGGAGACATTACATGCGGATGTGAAATCTTCTTAAATTTACGTTTCTTAAAAACTGTTGAACAACGACGTGTCACAAACATGATAATAATAAAGTGTTATATTACTGTTACAATATAAACAACTAGTATTATAAATTTAGACAGTCGTAGTAAAGAGGTACAGCCCCTTTTTCTGGTCCCTGCAAAATGTTGAACCACCAGTGTAAACTTTAAATATATACTTTAATAACCATTAGTATAAATTAATTTATCTAGAAATTTGATTTTTATACATTTTGAATAAGCTTGAATTAGTATCTACGCTGGATAAGATATCACTCGTAAGAAATTATAACGCTATTGTGTGTTCGGTGCATAAAGGCTGGTTTTATTTATAAAGTTATAAGTTTTTAAATATTGTACAATAACGGGTGGAGGACCGATGACCTACCGGCAACTGGTATCCTCGTACAATTTCAGGTATGTATGTACATATACACACACAATGTACAAGTCTGGTGGATACAAGACCATGCACGTCGAGCGCGCTAACATAAGTGACGTTAAATCCGTGGGTTTCGTTCGGAAAGTGTATGCCTAAATAGGCGCGCAGGATGTGAGTCACATCATGTGACACAGAGAGATAGATTGCCCTGAAAAGAGCAATTTTGGGAACCTATCGTGAAACGCTGGACGGGTGTTATCCGTTGGCGAGGTTCGGAATGTCGCTGCGGTAGTTGATACGGATGTTACATGTCGCTGGTGACAATACCGAGGCGTTGTGGTCGTCGATGCGAGATTATAGCCGCTGGTGGCAATACCAGGCTGCTGCGGTCGCGTCTTGCTGATTCGTTCTTCATTATCTCGGTTCTTCAATTTCTTTCTGTAGTTTAGTAAATGTTGAAGATTTGAAGACAGAAAGAATACTGAGTTTATTGTTGAAATGTACCAGTATATAAACCCATTTTGTGAACTTGAATATCGATTGGTTGATGTTTTTGGTATAACGAAGAATTATCGCATCATCGCCATATTATGAGTATTTCTCTCAACGTGCTTTTTCCTCGCCCTACTTCTGAAATTATACTGCGTAGAATCGTATGTTCATTTTTTTTTTCTTACTATACGTTCGTAATTATATTGTCATATCGCTTCTGATGTCCAATGACGATTATAGGACTTAAAAAAGACCATTTTTCATATGTGTGTGGCTATGTGTTCCGTAACAAGTTAATAGAAAAATATTTTGTATCAAAAAATAAAATTAGATATTAATTTTATCAATCAAAAAAAGTTAAAAAAAAAATAGGTATAACGATGAAAAAAAGTTGTTTTTGTTCCAATATCCAATTTTATGAAAATTGCGTACTTACTAAAAGGTGAAAAGATTAACAATGGGTATTTCAATATTTCTTAGCTATCACTGCAAACCATATTTCAATCTACAACCATATAGATGATTTTTTTAGGGATACTTAAATATTATACAAGATTTACTCTATATTCAATTACTCCGTAATCTATTTAATATGTTACAGTGTAAACAGTAGATGAGTAATTCTCAAAATTCACTTTGAGTATAAATAGGAAAATTCGAATACACATAATATCATTATTCTAAGATATGTCTTTTGAACGACTAAGATGGTCTATTATTTGTGATTATAAATATTATACTGTAATTAAATTTTAAATGCAAACTATTTTATTTAAATTATTTGTACTTACTAAATGTGAAATAAATATTTCTAGAGGGGTTAAGCCTTGAGCGATAAGCATGGATTCATGCAGACGTTTAGTCACTAATTAACTATAAAACATTTTAAGTATATAAAATATATAGTACGATCATCTTAGATATTTATTCTACTAATTAATTAGACATTTTGTTGTCACAGTATCAACAATTACTGTTCTATTACGTACAAACATACCTAATACCTATTATTTATTGCTAATACACTAGTAATTATTATAAAACAAAAATATTACATGTTATATTACATTTAGACATTATATAACTACAAACAAAACCAATGATATACCAATTAATAATGTGTACTTATAATTAAATATTTAAAAAAATAATGTAAACTAGACCAAATATCACTATTAATACTTATCCTTGTGCCAAGTATTATTTTTTTAAATCTATGTTTAAATTAGAACCATTATTTTGTGTTCAATTTTCCTTACCATTCTCTATTATGAATAAAGTAATAGTTGAGAAGTTTAATGAAAAAAAAATATTATTTTATTTTTAAAACTTATTTTAACTATTTTAATTTTGATCTACATCAAAACAAATATCAATTTAACCTTTTCAACACGCAACTAAATAACCAAATAGTATAATAATATATTTACATTCATTTTTTTTTTTCATTAAACTTAAGTTTGAATTAATGCAGTTTATCATGATAAATGATAATAAACCAGTCCCGTATTTAGAGGGGGGCAAGGGTTAGCACATGCTCAGGAACGGCAAAATATTTCAGCTAAATTAATTAATGTGGTTAATTATAGAAGGAGTGACATAATATATATATATCTGGGGCGCCAAAATTGTATATACAATTAAAACGTTGTATGTAAAATAAAAGGTTTGTGCAATGCCTATTGAATTTTGACTAACGTCCGGTTTTTGTTGATGTACTCTTATTTCTTAAAAAATTCAAAACAACATTTTTAAGTTTTTATTATTTTTATTTTGTGAAATATTTTTTGGGTGATATGATTGATATTATATTTCCTATACATTACTTCTCATACGATTAAAACAATATTTAGAACTATTGCATGATAATGTTTAATACTTTTGTGGTATCTAATAGTATACATACTTCTTGACTTAAGCGTTAGTCTTATGGATTTCATATTCAGTTGCATAAGTATTTGTTATATCTCAAAACATGTTCAAACCTTAAAATCTAATGTATTTATGACGTTTATTAAGAATTATGATAGTCGTAGCTACTGAAGTCAGTTGTAGGTAATTATAGATGATATTTGTCTTTGAAAAATGACTATTTTTTATGACCAAAATCTAAATTAGTGTAATGTTGTATTCAGTACATCATTAGTAATGTTTATCTATCATAAAAATTTACTGCCTTACAGTAATCGCTCCTATATACCAAATATTATTTTTAAATCTTTAACTCTTTATCTAATAACCTTTGAAATTTCTTATAAATTTATTTGGTAACCGTAAAATTAAATTTGGTTTTATCTTTCAAAACCAATAATTATACGTACTTAACAATTAATTTATACTTCGATAAAAGTGTAGGAGATCAACAGTGAATATCAAGTGAATTAAATTTGCGTTAAATGTCTAGTATGAGTTAGCGTGTGCGTATGCATAGATAATTTGTTGTGAACGGAAAAATGAAGCAAAAGAGACAAGTGGAAAGAGCATTCGATTAGATTCGAATCGTCACGAAACAGAAAAAAACCACTGTTAAATGAACCGAATAACATCGGATTTGTAAAATTTCACGAGACCATGTTATATATTTGTATTACAGATTCCACGGCGTAAATTCGATTTTTGTAGCTTGTTTTCTGTGTAGGTTTTTTTAAAAACTACGAGTATTAAATAATATTTTATTATAAAATATAATATTATTGTGGTTTCATCGGTAGGTAGCTATTTCTTTCTAACCAGATATAGTGTTATTAAAATTCAATTATTATCACTAATTTTATTGTTCATTAAACAAATATATATATATATATATATAATAAAATGTTAAAATGTTAAATTACTTTTATATTTTTATAAGTTGTATACTAATATCATTAGTTTCATTGTACATTTTAATAATGATTATAGTTAAGTTTACAAACTTCCACTGTTTTTTTTTTCAATAATGTTATTTAAATGCTAATTTCTTATGTCTTTACTGTAAGCATTAAAAAAAAATTAATTTTTTGGTGAAGGGGCCTATTCTCAGGTTTATTCTACTTGCAGTTTTATAACTACTGAATTACCTTTAAACAATAAAACAAAATAAATAACCTGATACTATTTTTGTTACTATTAACATAATTGTGTCCTTGAAACATTAATATACTTATATCTAATGATTATATTATATTACTTATAATGGTCATATTTATGTGTTTGTGTATATAGTACTTATCTGAAAATTTATTTCTATAAAAAAAATAATAATAATAATAGTACGCATTAATTAATTTGCTTATTTATTCCCAGTTCTACTATTTTTTATGATTTCTTTTTTTTTATTATAACACTGTAAAAACCACTCTAGCTCACTTTTTATTCTTGCAAACTATAAAAAATGAAAATAATTTTAATATTTCGTAATCAAAAATTTTAAAAGTATATTTTCTCCAACCATTTATAAAAAAAATATATTTTGTTGCAAATTAATGTTGTTTTTTTTAATACTTATAATTAAATTGTGAGCTAAACATATTTATTTAAGCAATCAGAATTTATTAAGCTCATTTAAACTGATATCGTGTTAATTAGTTATAGCCTGTAGGTACTCATCATAATGTACTTCTTAGTTTTTCTAACGCCCAAACACATTCAAATTACAATTCTTGAACTTAATTAAATATATAAGTTTTATTTATGTGCCTAAATTAAACTACGTGATAAAAGTATATAAATAATTTTAAGTTTTCATTGCGATTTTGTGGCTCATAACATATTGTATACTTAAAAAATTATTATGATGTGTATATAATAGTATGTCTTATTTTCATAAAATTACATACAAATTAAAAATATCCATAATTGATTTTATCATTAAATAGGTGATTATTGAAAACTCAAAATCTCTTTAATATTGACTTTTTTTACTATTAATTGAATTTATTTTTATTTTAATAAAAAATTTGTGTAGCTTTTTTTAATATACAGTGGTATATATATTTTATTATTTTATCAGTTAATAACATGTGTTTGGTTTGAATTAAATCGATGTTATAACTATTGTTCAATTTTAATGAGTTAATTCCTTTGAAGAAGTTATGTTATTTATTATATCAGTACATTGGGTCAATGGTCGCCTGGTCAAAAAATAATAAAATTCTTTTATAAAACTTAAAACAATATTACTGTCTGTAAATTATAAATTAATCTATATTGCCTTATATACCCTTATAAAGTGTTTAAATTAATGTATAAAAGGTTATACACAAAGTACAATAATAACAATTGTTACTACGTAATAAAAGAAATAGTTATTATTATTATGACACAATTTATCTTATAAATATGTATTATACAAAATACCGCGTGTTATTCAGAATTTAAGTGTTTTAAAACAATACAATCGTATACGCCTTTGAATCTCACGTCAAAAAATCAACGATGGTTGATCTCCTCACTTCCACCAAGATCGTCATCTGTTCCGTAGCTTTTGCTATTATTTTGAATCTGTGATTTTTTGCGGTTTTCTCTTGCCTTCTAAAACATTTTTCTTTTTTAGAATTTCGTAAAATCATAAAGCTAACAGTACAACAGGGTTTTTGTTTATGTATAGCTTCAGTGTTATTATAACGCTCTGTCCCGAGTCGTTTCAATCTCGCTATAATAGTGTGAGAATAATCATTTTTGACCTGGGTCACCAAATCCACTGATTCATATTTAATGTTTATAGTTTATTGAAATATGATAAAATACTACTAATACCAATACCAAGTAACTGACAGCCGTCAGACTTTGATAATATCGTTTATTGCCGTTTATACGTTGGGATTTTTATACGTTTATATTTATGTTCAATCTACGTATAGTGCTCATAGTATCAAATCTGTTCCATCGTTTAATATATTCATAATTGTTATCGTGTATTGTGACGAAAAATATCATTATATATATTTTATAAATATAAGTCTTTCGATGCTTTGGAACATAACTAATTGATTTTACATTGAATTGTTTTGACACACCATGCAGAAATAAAGCTATTTAATTAGCCAATTTTTTCTTTTAGTTCTTTTTTCATAAACAATTTTTTTTATTGATAGATACATAAGCTTTAACTCTATTTATTTTGTTGAAAAAATATATAAATTATTATCTTTAATTTGCAACTAAGCGCAAAAATTGTTTATGATATGTCTCCATACTTAGCATGTTGTATATTATACGCATGATACTCAATCAAAACAACTTTGCAAGTAAATGGGTAGCTAGTTACTCTATATGATAGCATGTATAAATATTGCACATTATATATATTTCGTCTTTTATGAATAGTGTAAAACACAGAAATTTTTCTTTTAATATTTTTCTATTAATATTTATATCCTTATATTTTGAAAAAAAACACTTAGGTACATCATATTACTTTTTTTGGTATTATGAAGAATAAATTACTTGCACATTTATGGATTATGAAAAATATTATTTTTTAGGCTAATACGACGCCATACATAATATATTAAGTATTAAAATAATATTTAAAGAAGTTGAATACTGTTCAATTATTTTAAGTAAAAGTAAGTTATAACTTAAAACTCTGTTATTTAACTCTTTTTAAGTAGGTCAAAGCACGGGTAACTTGTGAAGAAATATTGTAATTAGCAACTACAAATTAATTACAAATGTAATTGTGTGATGTTTTTTTTTTTCGTGGAAATTTATATGAAAGTTTACTAACACATCTTTTAGCACAAAATTTGTTATGAAAATTAGTAAATAAAAAAAACACACCATAAGTAAATGTCACTTTTGCCCTAAAGCCTATAAACACCCATTCAAATAACGATCGTATATATAATAATAATAATTATATTTTTATTTCAAGACTCATCTTATGTTACCAACTTATTTAATTTTATAGGAACATTCAATTAAACACTATAACAATATAATAATCTGAAGAATTACAATACATTTTTTACGCATACCATACATTTTATCTTGCTAAACAAATATTTTGTAACCTATTGATTGATTCCCCTTTAACTACCCATAGAATAAATTTATTTATATTTTTTTCATCCAACTTTACAACCTTTATAAATCTTAAATATCTCGGACTTCAAATAAGTATTTTAACTTAAAAATCAATAAAAATATTTTTGTGATTTCCTGCCCTCGAATCATTGCATATACAGAAGATTTATCAATTGTGTTTTGAATTTTCAAATACTAATTTAATAGTATTGGTGTATCGTTTCTATAGGCAACTTAATATAATACTATATTATTTTTGTTTGTTATATTTTTTATAATCACATAGCAGTCGCCAGTCGTAGGCGTTAAACTCATTAAATAAGTGTTAGAGAACACAATAAATGTACTGCGATGTGATTTATTTGTTGTGTTACATTGTTAGTTATGATTTTTCACCAATTTAAAATTAATTGGATCGGCTGATTAGGACAACATGTAAAAATAAAGTTTATTTGGTTTGAAAGGGTAAAATATTTTAATAATATAATAACATGCCGTGCGTGTAGATAGCGAGTAATGGGAAAAATAATTGTAATTGACAAAATTATTAATAAAAAAAAGATACTCATATTTTTTTTCTATACATCAGTATGTATTGATAAATGTAGAGTGCCTTCATGTAATATTTTTATTTTACCTCTCTGTGCGTTGAGAGAATTATATATTGTAGTGTGTAATGTTTCAGCGTAAGCAAAAAAGTCTTTCTTGAATTTCGGACCTTATAGAAAATATATTATTACGGATACATCCGTGTGTACATTATTGGTGTAGGATATATTATATTCTGATCGTATAGTTTTTTTTTATGTTCGCATAAAAAAATGTGTTAAAAAAAATATGATAGATCATCGTAAAATATTCTATAAGACGTTATCGTTATCTGATGTTGCCGTTTTCGCCAACATCAGCGGAGGAACGCTCGAGGAAACATTATTACTGATTAATGTACTACACAGCGAATGATAATTGTACAAATCATACCTAAGAGGCTAAGACTACGATATCTTTCACTCTGTATCTGTACATATTTTTTTTTTTTACTTGCATACGAATTATGAACCTACTGAAAATGCATTATATTATATTCTATTCAATGAAAATATATTTTTAAATCTGAATAAAAAACAATTTCACACATACAAAAATTGATTATAATCAAGGATTAATAAAATATATTGTATTAATTAAGTTATAAAAATACAGTGTAGAATATGTGTATTATGAATATATACGTTTCTATGTTTAATGTATAAAATTAAAAATTATATCGTTTGTAATATAATTAACAGTTATTATAAGTTATTAATTTGTTGTATTAATTTTAAAACAAATGACATTAACTATCACGCGTGTATGACATTAAAATTAGAACTAACTAAAATAATTCGTTTAAAAATTAAATTGTTAAGACAATTGATTTACTGTAGATATTTTCCAATTAACTTGTATAATAGCATGAATACTGAGTGATTAACCAAGCATGCTCTTATTAGTTATTTCCATTTTCCCAATAATGTTGAATTCCTTTATATTTCGAGATTTAAACTTTTTAAATATACTTAAGAACTATATTTTGAATTTTTTTTAGATATTTATATCATTGGTAGGTATTATGGTGATACAAACTTCTGTTTTTCAAACGAGAACCAATCCTTTTTACTTTGGATGCATTGTTCAGCAAATGACTTTAAAAATCACTATCATATGGACCCATTATTCTTAATAATATACAAAGTTAAATAACTAAAAATCTTCATCTTTGGACACTGCTAAGTATACTAATAAATTTCAAAGAAAACAATATGTAAATAAATAAATTCATTATTGAAGTATGCTTATTTTTACTGAATTACCTGGCATGTATTTTTGAACTCTCCATCCGGAATAATATTTTTATTTTAATCTCCTTATATTTGCATTTAAATTTCTATTATATAGGTTTTGCAGGTATATATTTACAATGAAAAATTATTTTCATAAATTCGATGTGAAAATAAAAACTGATAATTATAAATTATAATATATAGTTGCCTTGTTTTAATTATTACAAAGAGGAAAAGAAAATAGAACAACGCATTTATTTTTTTGGTTTTTATTTTAACGTAGTTTAAAACTAAATTCAAAACTGTTTACTTTTTATGATTATATATCTTAGCAGTCTTTTGTTAAACAGTAGGTAATAGGTATGTATATAATATATTTGTATTTGTGCATATTTAACTTTATTTGTTTAATTTTTTTTTTAAATAAAAATATACTAGATTTATTTTTATAAAATACAGGGTATAAATCACACGCAACCTAATTCCCACCTACTACTTTGTTTGGCCGATGCCCTTTTCTATTGCCGCTGATGGCTCAAGAAACCCCCAACATGTAGACATTTTATCGAACGAACAAAATACAACATTACTCGTGAAATACTAAATATTAGTCATCCAACAACGTGCACCTGTAGTATACCAGTAAAAAATAGTGTGACAATATTAATCAGTAATTACTAATCTAATCACATAACTTATGTTTGTACATTATTGCAGCTGCCCCGTCGTTAAACTAAAACAAAAAAAAAAAAAAATATATACAAAAACATAAATATTATTATACTTAATATTATAGCATACGCATATACCTAACTGGTATAATTTTTTAAGATTTTTGATCCGTAGTTAAATTTTATTGTGTGTACAAAACAATACATAATTATGTAATTGCAAAAAGTTACAATTTTTTTTAATTTTTTTTTTATTGCATCAAAGTAACTAAAATAGTTATTTTTTGTCAAATATTCAATTATTTCAAAATTAAAATTTATAGTGAACTACGAAATAATTATCAGTTTTTCGAGAAAAAACTAAATTAATAAATGAGTAATGGACAAAAAGTAAAAGTGAGCGGTAAAATAACTTGCTGTATTCTATTTTGTATTAGTACAACCAAACTGTATCAATAAATATGTATATGTTCCTCTAAATTATATTACGCTGAATAATCAGTATATTATGATCGTATATACTATATAATATGATGTATACCGTATATGTATTATGTTTATATTGTTTATGAGTATATTTAGATATTTGTTCATACGCACTATTGTCTTGGTAAAAATTGTCTCATACGGACAAAGTTGAACTCTAAAATGTTATTAAACACGTATACACTTTTGTATTCGATAATTTATAAATGCCATGCCCAATAAATAATATTTTAAGTTACACCAATGCTGTACCACTTACGCCCTTACTGTTGTGTATATTATATACGACGACAAAATTGACGTTTCGCTTTTCTTTGTGTTTCAGATTAATTTGAATCCTAGCAAACCACTGTGCACTCGATACATGTTTTAATAAAATGTAATTGGTAAGTTTTCTCTCTTCTTATTTTACTCATTATGTAATCAATTCTAAAAACTAGAAATCTTAAACAAAATTATATTTGCCTCTGCTGGCGAAGTGAAGTTTCAACGACCAATTATTTTATAAATCATTCGTTACATACTAAGAAGATTTATTTCTTGATAATTCTTTTATTCTTTATTATATTGTGTTATATTTGTGAGCATTTTGGTCAGAAAAAATATTGTTATCAAAAATAAAATCTCAAAAAGCATACTTTTGATGAACAACCGTGGGTTATACAAAATTTAATTTATAACAAACGATTTTTAAACTAGAGTTTTTGAAGTATTATCAAAATTGAATTGTCTTATTAGTTAATATCATTATTATTAAAAAGAAAAAAAAATTGCAAGCAGTAAGATGATCAACCAATTAAAAATGGTAATTTTTAAAACTGTTAAAACTACATAGACTTAAAATTAAAATTCATAGAAAAAAAAGGGAAAAAAACGTATTATAGTCAATAGTATTTCAGTAGTATTTCATTATGATGGTATACTTAATATCTACAATAATCATTGATGAATTTACAGCACAATCATTTATGGTTTTTTTTTTTTTTTGGTTTAATAATAAATTTTAACTCATTTTTTAACTTATACTTTGTTAAAATATATGTCTTTTTTTTAATATAAAGTTAAATAATTTCTGAAAATAAGTAGTCAAGTTCAAAAGCTGAGACCGTGGGAAAATATTTAGTTTGCACAGCTTGGTCCGTATTCTGAGAATTCTCTTTTTAGAACGTAAATGAAAGCGCAATATTAACTTTATTATAATAATTAGAGAATGATTTTAAAAACAATGAATATTTTTTGTAAAGCGCAGTTATTAAAAGAAAATAATTGATAAAATATATATTTGCTTTTTTATCAAATCTACAGGTTACAGTGACACATTTTTCTAAAATAATTTCGCAAAACTTATTAATATTATAATCATAATAATCATATAACCGAGTATTAAACCGTACAAAATTGATTGCAATATTACATGAAAAACAATGAAAAAACAATTTTCATTACCCGTTTTATTTTATGATACTGACCTTTGTCATTATGGGAGTCTAAATAAGAAATATGTTTACAAAATTGTTTTATTCACATAACTCATTACCACTTGAATATAATAGCAGTATGTGTGAGTATTATTTTGTTTTTATTTTTACTTTTTGGTATTATACATATTGTAATAACGTATATGTATTAACCCGATTAGAACTTGAGACTAATACTTTCATAAGTGTCTGTAGGTCATAAATATTAATTTTATATTTTAAATGAATAAACCAGTGTATCATAGTATAAATTATCAATGATATATAATTAAGATTTTATGATAAATTGTTATTATTTTTACAGCATAATCACATGAACAAATTAAAATATAAAAATATTATCTACAGAAATTAAAATAGTTAATACAATATAAATGTAAAATAAACAATAAACAATCAGATATTTAAATCAAATATCAATGATTTTATTAATTTGCTTTTAATGAGTCAACATAATATTCGTGATTTTAAAACAATTCAACTGTAACTATTCTATCGTTTGTTTAATTTAAATCAGTTATGGTGAACATTATAAAAAATGATTTTAATGAATGTTACCGCATAATATGTTAAAGTATAAAATGCATTATACTTCTGTATAATTGCAATTTTCCCGTTCGATTAGAGTAAAAATAAGTACCTAAAATATATTTTATAATTTATTTATAAAATTAATAAAAAAAGAAAATATTAATAAATTAAACAATCATTTTGAGATAGCAAATATAGATTATATTTACTATACAGATTACAGGGCCATATTAGCCATTAGGCACCGCAGGCACTGTGCCTAGGGCCTATGAAAATGTGTAGCTACAATTTTTTTGTCATATTCTTTTTTATTTATTTATTATTATGATATAAAAGTTTAGATTTGATTTATATGTTAAAAATATTTTTGTTTTAAAAGGCTTAACAGTGAAATTCAACATTTTTTCTCTCAGAGAGAAGGTTTCTTAACCATCTGTGTCTAGGGCCTATGAAAATTTTAATCCGGACCTGCTACCATAACACGAATATTGTAATGTAATCATTGAACATTATTTATCAATTTCTGCTATATTTCGAGACTTCAAAATAATCCAGGGATAAATTTCCTCTAAAGAAAACTTTATTTATGACTCCGTTTTACTAACATAGTGCATTTTACGTTCAGTATAACCCATTTTAACTTATTATTTTTAATATTAGAGTGAATTGATTATCATTAAATATAAAAATATTATTTAGGGTGACTTTCGATATTTTCATTTTGAAGCAAGTTCATATTTTGCCATTTAAAATGCATAGCATTTTAAAATGTACTGAACATTTACATTAGTTTGACAACAAATTATGATTCTGTCGACATTCTCTTAAAATTATATAATTTATATGTGACCTTCATATGGTTAAAATTCACAGCTATATAATACATCCAAATCGGTTTGATGTTTCGAAAGAACTAATTCTAATGTATAACATTGTGATCTTAGTTGATTTTTTTCTTCTACTGATGATATTATTTAAAACATGGATCATTGTTATTTGTTACGATCTAGCTTAATGTTTTATTAGTATCATTATTAGTACTTATATTGTTCTTATTATTGTTGTTACTAAATAATATTTATATGGTAGTAATTCATAAGTTATTATGCAATGTCAACTAATAATATTTTTGGTTGACAGTATAAATAACAGTGTTAATTTACTTAATTGAAACTTAATAGTTTAATTATAAAATTAACTTAATAAAAAAATAGAAAATATACAATTTGTACTTACATTATTACTAAACAAAAAACACATATGATTTTAAATTTAAATACTGAATTATTCATAAATACGCGTGGTGATTTAATTGAATATGTTCCAATCCAAGCGGCACTATGACTATGATCACATCCACTGTATATATACTGTATATATATATAAATAATTATAATAGGCCATAAATTAAAATATTTTTATATAATATATTAAATAGTATATTTAATCTATTAATAGGCTGAGTAACTACTGATACTATTCATTTTTCCATTCACAATATTCTCCTTGTAGGTTCACAAAACAAATCACTTTTATTTAAAAGGTTCAAATAACTATCAATTTAATTTTAAAGATTATACTTCTTAAATTAAATTTTAGTTATCTTACCGTACTTATCTATACATGTATTTGCAATTCTTATGGGTTTATAAATGCGGTTTATACAAGATAAATAGTTTCATTTTTTCTTGGCAATGGTAAGTTTTTTGTTATAGATTTTTAACAAATATTTGTGTAAGCGATCTCTTCTATGATTAATGTAGCAATATATTTGTTTATTTTAGTAAAAGCTTTATAACATAACTGAATAGTAAGATTATAAAATGTATTCTCGGATGTCAATATTTACTATTTCCCATGTACATAACTTTACCATTTCATAAATAAATTAGAGTAAAGTATTTTATTGTTAAAGAGATTTAGATTAATTCTATTCACATATTTGACGTGTGACTTGCTTTTATAGTTGATCGGATATAATATGTAAGAATTTATTTATTTTAATTTCTAATCGTCTTTAATCTATAATTTACTTTATTTAATTACTCTAGATAATATTCCACTTCGTATAATTTAAAAGTCTTTCTGTACTTTTGGAGTTGTTAAGTGTGAATATATGATATGTTCTGTCTTATTTATATATAAAAATTGCAAAAATCCAATTGAAAAATCGTGCTTTATATTAAATGAGTAAAATACGATAATCATAAGAAGAATTTAAAATGGTTCTAAAGAAATATTCAATATCTGCTGATGTCTTCTCATACTTTGTCATTCGATAATATTATAGTTTCTGCGAAAATACTTACTGTCAAAGTACCTCTAAAAATACTATAAATAAATCTATTTTTTATCTCTATACCAGGAATATTTTCATACTACTTCACTCATAAAAGACACCATTCTAAAATACCACAGTTATAAACCTAACCTATTCAAATTATCAGTACAATTTTTCATTTTCTATATAAGTTTTCTAAATGTTCTCCAAGATTTAGAAAATTAAAAATATTTTCTATCTCTTATTAAAATTTGTTATAATTGTTTAAAACAAAACAAAATCCTCATTTTCAAATTAGTAATTATATTATCAACAAGCCAATATTTAATATTTTAACTGCATTTTAATTATTTCCTGAAACATTCTTACTTTATACTCTATAAATAAATCAATTTATATTTTATATAAATTTAAAAGCTAAATCTTTTAATTTTTTTTTTTTTTTTTTTTTGAGACATTTTCTTTCATTTCATGTATATTTTGAATCAACATAGTATATGCTTTGAAAAAGTTAATGTTAATGCATGAAATTTACTTAAGGTCAAAGTAATAACATTTTAGTTATTTAAAGTATAAATATTATACATTTATTAAAACTATTAAATCGATTATCTACCACTCGGTGTCTATATTATTAACATAACCATTTCAAGGACGTCATCGTCACTCGTTATGTAAAATTTTCACGTCTTCAGATGATGAATTAAAATATAATTATATAAATTGTTTGAATCTTGGTTAAAATCTTCCTTTTGTAGAAAAATGTTATCTTTTATTAAAGAAATAATGCGTTCAGTACAAATTTTTACTATGCAGTTTAACGTACTTATGTATAATTTATATTTATTTATGGTTTTTGATAATTTAAAAAAATAATGATTAATATCAATACAATACGTTTATGTAATATTTGAAGACGAAATAAATAAACGTAGTATTATCCACTATTTACTAAGTATAATAAAAACTTTCCTACATTTTTGAATTTTTCACATTAATTTGGGTTATGATTTTACTCCCACTTGTTTTCAACGTAATTTTTTTATCATAATCTTCGCTAACAACTGAAATTATATCTTTTTACAACGTATTCATTGTTTTCTTTATATGTAGGTAATTAGTTTCTATAATTCTTATTTTTTTTGTTTCACCGAAGCCCGAAACCAAAATCAAAATTATATGGAAATCAGAAGGTTACTCAATCTACAACTTCAGTGGATAGAAAACGTTTAATGCCCATTATTGCGGTCGTGTCAGCTATTAATATACAGCAGTAAACAGAACAATACGTCAATAGAGCCTATAGAAGTAAATAATATGTAAAATGTTTATATATGAAAACAAATTTTATATTTATTAGTTGAGCATTATTCCACAGTGAATTTATTATTTTATTCGTTGAAATAATAGTATCGTATCTTTTTTTTTTTTCTTATAACTACATACCGAATTTAAGATTCAAGATAAAAATAATCTGAAATATCAGTTTTTACTTCATTATTAATTGTCGGTATTATCCTCGTGCCACTCGTCAGTACTCGAATGTCGTTAATGTCAGCTAAATGATACACACTGATATCATAATTTATACAGTGTGATTCACTAAGCAGTTTTTCTTTGATTATGCATTTATTAAAATTCTGATGTCAGGCATTTTTATGTATAGGCAAGACTATATTTTTAAATACTTAGATTAGTTTATACAACATAAGAAGTTTTCTAAGACAATATAAACTTATTTTTCAAATTAGAATTTTTTTTTTTTTTACTGTAAATGATTAAGCGAGGTTTTATTTTTTTTATATATATAATTTTTACTATGCTTTTTATACGTAACTAAAAAAAAGTTATGAAGACCTAAATTCAGCTACCTGAAAGTATCTATATTTCATTTTAGTTATCATACCTAACAGTTATCAGTAGAGGTCGGATTTCTTATGATTTTACATATCTGTTTCTAGTGTATGCAGTTAAATGGGAGTAGATATCTATGCAATTCATAAGACACAGAATTCATAGGAAAAAATTTATTTCGCATAAAAAAGCATATTTAAGGGTTAGAGAATATTTAAGAACATTTCACGTATATCGGCATTTTGATAAATATAATATTCACTATACGATTTATTTCTAAGCTCTAACTTTTAATATAAATTAATTATCAGATATTCCTTATCAATCGTGATAGCACACCGGTTATTTCGTTAGCAGTTACAAATATTCAGTCGTCCGTACCGATGTATGTTGATATTATATAATATAGCTAACTAATTAATTAATAATACAAATTAATAAATTTGCGTTTGAAACATATGCGTTTTAATAAAAATGATAATTTTATTAACTCTATTATTTTATTGATAATTTTGGTCTTTTAAATTTACATCGTACCATAACTTTCCAAGAACTCATTTGGAAACACATATATTTAGAAAATAAATTTTTTTCGACATAAAAATATGTTATACCTAATAATGTAAACTACTGACATCGTGATATCAAGAACACATACGCATCCCCTATGTATCACCACTTAACATTTACGTTAAGCTATTGATAATGTACCTACTCGTAGGTGATGTTTTTTTTAATTTTTTTTTTTTTTTTACTTTAACTAATTTCTCTTAGAGATTATTATGAACTTTTGTCATTTTGTTTATTTTAAAAATATTCATAAATTTCCTTACTTTTTTTGATACTATCTTGGTAATTCTGTAGATATCTATGTATTAAATTATGTTATAATTACCACTAAACTAATATTTTAGTTGTAATAACAACAAAAATGTGTTTTGTTTTCAATCCCGTACAGCGTACACTGTAATAACCAAAATATCGTGTCACTACGTATTTTTGTTATTAAAAAAATAAATATATATTACTTGTATATATGTCTGTAATAATAACGAACTTTAAGCTCTCGTGCACGAAAGTCGCACACGGGCTTCCAGTACTGTAAATAATAGATATTTATGGTGATGGCGAATTTTATTTCCAGCATACAATTATTTGTATTCTAGGTTAAAAATAATCTTATAATATAATATGTAAGTTAAATGAAAGAACACTATTTTGTTTTTCAATATAAATACATATACATCGTCTCGCACATAATGAAGTGCTTTAAGACCCGATAATAACCTATTTACGACTATAATAATATTATTATATCTATAAAACCAGTCAATACACTTTATGGTTTCCGTCATGGCGGTCCGTGCAGTATTCTCTCACAAACTTATGTATGGACTGTAATTTATTTCGTAGTTGCAATTTTTCTTAAGCATTTTAACTTGCAATATGCTCGTAATTAATTCTCGTTTAACAAGAGCCAATATACGCGAAATTAGTATTCGTTGCGTCTACAGTCTGGAAGTCATGATAATTCATTAATATAATATAAAAGATTTCATTTAGTAACATGTATTACTAGAATGTCGTTCAGTAGTAATAATAACTAGAGTGATACAGCGAGAAAGAATAATCGCACAAAAACTGTTAATTACTGTTTTTGAAACATGAAATGGAAAACTGGAGAACTTTTCTACCCTGTTGGATAGTAATAGGTATTTTATAGTGTTTCATTATTTAAAACTGTTTTAATGGAAATTTAATTATTTTGTACTAGCCTTTTATTTTTAGCTTAAAAAAATTATATTTTTCAAATACAAAATAGTATTTAATATAAAATATACTTATTTAAGATAAACGTGTTTTAAAAACTCGTCAAACTATTACTTTTCTATTAAAAATGAAATCTTACTATCTCTGTAGGTAATTTAATTTAAATTGTTATAAAAATATTTGATGATTTTTATATTATTATTAACTACATTGATGATAATTTTATAACATTTATATTTGTACTAAAGTTTTTTTATATATATATAGACAAAGTATAGGCGTTAACATTTTTGTGTAGGTATCTTATAATAGTTTAATGTATTTTTAAATATGTATTTTCTATAGCCATGATATATACCATTAATAATGCACAAAAAACGTATAAATATACACCGATAAAAAAAAAATCTCGTGAATGTATGGAACGTTTCCAACAAAAACAAAACAGTGTTTTGATATTGAACATCCGTTCGGAAATATTGAGAAAACCCGAATTTAAAAAGTTATCATTCTAAACGCATTATTTTCAACATTTAAACTAGTAAATTAAAAAACATCAGCCGTGTCAAATTTCACCTTCAAAACACTATATTTTAAGAAGGGTGCTCGAATGTCTAAAGGGATCAATTTGAAACGTGGCTGTTTTGTATATATATACATGCGCACAAACATATAATAATACAAATTATTTTATCTATCAGCCCCTGTCGACAGACATTCGTCATTTTATCCTTTTATTTGTCATCGATCATTGTGACAATGCGAATCAATACGAATATTTAATAATAACAATATAATAGAATTGATTACATCAGCTTTTCTGTGTCACAATCGCACTGATATTTTACATAACATCATCCTACTTAGTTCCTAATATGCATTACTTACCTATAGTTTTATTATCGCAAACAAATTTTCCTCAATTTTACGTCGCCGCCTTCTCCACTTCCCACTTTTCATTCTCAATACGTTCGTACCCACTTATATTGTAATCCTTACCAATTGAAAGATTTTAATTCAGATTAACCTTTACATTAATTTCTTATAATATTATATAGATAAACTATGAAAATTATGCCAAAGTTTAAAATTATGGATGCAGTATAGAATTTAGTTAGAATATCAGCCTTAAAATATAAATTTTTTTCTTGAGGATTGTAGTAGTAGTGTGCACTAAGTACTTATATGCGTGTTACTTGTAAGATTAACTTACCAAGGTTAATTTTAGTAATATTAATGATATTTGAAATTCAAAATATTATTACATTTATTTTTAGCAATACATTTTATAGGTACTTAATTGTATAATAACTGTCTAAATTCTTGGTACGATTTAAAAATTACTTATTAAATTAACGTTATTTTTAAATGTACACTATAGTTGTTTCGGTGTACCAATGAGTACGCAATAATTACAATATTCTGTATACCATAATTTTTATTTCATTTTTAAACTAACGTTAAAAAAGTAGCATGCTAAAATTGTGTTTAGCTTTTTTAAAGCCACATACCTATTAAAACTGAAATATATTTGGATTTTTGCTTGAAATGCGATCGCAGGTCGCAGAGTGTCCGTCCCTACAATGTGTTTTTTTTTACATTTTTTGGGGTCATTGAACTTAATTTCTTATAATTCAACCGTCGACTTTTTGTGTTGATTTATCGTGAATATAACTAAACATAAAAAAAAATACAACTTTATAAGCCCTGGCACATAATTAAAATTAAATATACAAGTTTAAAAATAATTTAAAATTATATATTAATAATGAAAATTGAATCTATTTTAGAAATGAAATATCTACTTGCAACGTATGCTATTTAGTATAAAACCGGTAGAGCAAGTTTTTCTTGGCTCGATTAACCATAGACTATACGACACTGATAAATGAAAAATCGTTTTACAAGTTTTATTGTTCTACTTGACATGCATAAAATATAACTTATACCACTAACCAATACGTTTGAATTATAATATCTTATTTGAAATTCATAAAACGATGTAAATGATGTATATCAGACATCAGTAGAATTGACATACGAGTATCTTTATGAATATACCTACACATACTATTCATGCATTCTGAATAAAAATAATTGTCATTTTTTATAACTTTCTCATTAAAGTAATTTCTGTATCATAATTGAAATTCGTAAAATCCTTATGTGATCTACTAAATGGTTAATTTGTTAATTGACAAACTCAGTTGTAGTAATATATAAAATAAGAAATTATGTTTCCAAGTATTAAATTTAAATTTATTAAAATAGTTTAATTTGCTAGGTATAGAGTTAAAGTTTATTACAACGCATATTTAAAAAAAAATCTTACAAGTCTTAAAAATAATAATGGATTTCTAAATTTTATACTTTTAAGATCTAAAATATTCATAAATTTACAGTGGATATAAATAAGTTTTTGTGTAAAGATTTTTTTTTTTCTATTTTACAATTCCTTTAAACATTGGTGTTCATTAGTTTTGTTTTCGAATATATTATTTATTCATTTATTTTTTCAGAGTGTATTTACTTACTATTATGCAATTCAAAACTCCAATTTAAAACTATGTTTTAATTTGACAGGAAATGTAAAATATTATATAATATTAATTATTTATTTGTGTTTATAATATTTATTATATCATTCTGACATGGGCATCAATATTTGTAATAAACGTTTCACGGTCTAGTAAATTGACGGGATGCAGTTTACTACTGTGTGATTGAAAACGATTGCATAAACTGAATTAAAACTAAATTGACTCCTCAATTTTTAGTACAATATCTCTCGATGGAAAATGTCATTATGCAATATCATCCCAACACAATTCGCCACTCAAAAAACTTATTCATAATATTAGTTGTTTTTTTACATTTTAACTGGCCGGCAAGCTAATAGAATTTTATAAATTGTTCATTATGAACCTAATTGAAATAATAATATGTTTTTTATTTCATTGAAGAATTAATTGTTCATTTAAATCTTTTTTTCCATTTAAGTTAAAAATTGAAACGAGTTTATTCATATTTATTTGATTAAGTATTATATAATATATTTAAATGGTTTAATATGAATATAAACAATAATAGAATTTAAAAAATATTAAAATTTATATATATATATGTATATTATAGTTTAATATAATTACCAAAATACTATAATAACTAGCTATTTTCAAATTTACAATAGATACATATTGCATACTATATCTATAATATGAATTCAATTATTATAAACAATTTAAAATGTCAAGTGTTATAAATGTACATAATAATATAATTTAGAACTTATCAAAGTATATTTTGCAAATAATATTAAATATAAAAAAAATTTTTTATAAAAATGACTTATAAGTTATAAGTCACAAATACAATATATTCACTTTTTCTACTTAAATTTATTGAAAAAAAGTATTCTTATCGACCTATTTTTTTATATTATTATATATCAAAAAATAATTCAAACTAGATTAATTTTTAATTTGTATCTACTTTTAATGTTCATACGTATAGTTATTTTAAATTTCTAATTTCAATTATAATTCATTGTTAAACTTTCGATTATTTTGATCAGTGATCTACTCAAAAAATTATCATTTATATAAAAGAAAACCTTCCTTGAAACAAAATACGCTCATCATTAGTAGGTGACGTTTATAAAATAAATCCCATCACACTTTTTATATTTGTGTACATAGCACATGTAATATAATGTAATACTACGATTGTCATATTTTAATACATATATGTATTACCTATATAGGCTATAGATCCCTCATGTCAGTATAATGTCTACAAAACATTCATGTTAAATATTTGCGTTTGTTTGGTGTACAAAATGGAATGTCAACCACACACATATAGACTGAAAAATATGTTCTGATACAGGGCAGTAATAATTGAAGACCGTGAAAAACAATTTTGTTTTAAAATATTCTACTCCCGCGTAATATATATAGTACCTATAGGTAGGTAATTTGTATAACACAAAATGAGTTACTACGTTTTGTCATTAATGTCCGCACTGTCCGTGTTATTATTATTGTTATTGAAATTTGAAATGAAATATCCACGATGAAAATAATTGTATTCTACTATTACTCTATGGCTATATATCATTGAAGACCGCAACTATTTTCTAATTACATTTTTTTTTTTTTTAAGTTACTCTAGGCCTATAATCTGTCCCTCTATAATATATTATTGTTCATTGTATTTTATATGTAAATAGCTAGTATATATTTTAGGTTTTAATGATTATACCTATATAATGATTAAGCAGTGTCGCACCTCCGGAAAACGTTAAATTATTTAGGTTATTAATGTTTTCCCTTAAAACGTTTCTATAGCCTTTTGTGCTGGCCGTTAATCAATAATGACAAATCGCTTACGTCTTACGTAAGTAAAAAAAAAAAACTGAAAAAACGAGAAACGTTTAGTCACCCCTTGCTCACGATGGTTTCTTGTATTTAATGAAATTCTTGGAGGTAGATCTATAACAAAGTTTAATACACTTGATACACCGGCGAAAAACGGTGTCGCTTGCAGTAGATATACGCCTTGTACAGCAAGAGAAATAGAAATCATTGCTTGTGTATTGTATGGTGGAATCATTAAATCGACTGCAATATCCTGTGCCCGCCAGATGTACAGTCAGTGTTCCTGTTGGAGGGGAGATGAACGAGCGGAAAAAACCACATACATAGATTGCCTCTAAGTTATTTGGAAAAGAACATTCCACGATCACCAGTGGAGAATTTCGTTGTAAAATTTTTGAGAATGGGTTTAAATGGAAATGAACCACGGGGCAACAGATTTCATTAGGAAAATACCACATGGCTTTTACTGGGCACGTGTTATTGAAGAAACGAGTAAAAAAAAAAACCGTCACCATGAGTTTCTATTACCGGAAACTTTGAAACTCCCCACAAATTACATTTTAACGACTTAAAACTATTTCCTTAAACTAATAATTTTTCACAAATTTTTCACATTATCTAATTTTCAATCAGTTATTTTTTCGTTTACTAGCGTACTATTTATTGGACTTGTATTATCTTCCTTTTTTTTTTTTTGTAACAACGCTAAAACTTAACGATGTGAACGAGGTGGTAAAAATCAAGATATATTTAATCCAAGCCATGGTTAAAGCAGTATGTGGATGTATCATCAGTACATGGTGATCATAGTAATTTCCATATGACAATTAACATTTAACAATTATTATATACTGTTTAGTTAAATCATAGAAATTATTGCTCGAAAGCTTAGAAATTATTTACACCTATATAAACATGATAATACGAGTATAGCTGTGCGTGGTTGGTCAAATGTTAAATTATTTGTAATTTGTGTGCAAAGATCTGTTTATTCGCAATTAAATAGGTTTATTTTAGGATCTTTTTTAACCGATTTAGTGTTCACTTTAAAATTTGTATGTTTATCGATGTAGGAACAATATTTTGGCTTTTAAGCAAAGGAGTCTCCGTGATCATAACACGCCTAAATTTAGATTTCCTATATACATATATATATTTTAAATTGTATTTGATAATTTTATACTTTTTTTCAACAAAAAATAGTTGATCAAAAAAATTTTTTAAAAAACAAGGTCAATAGTAGCTCATTCTGTTGATAATATTCTCTTCTTTAAAAGTCTCTAAAATATATGTTTTTATGTTGTGTACAAGTACAATGTCAAATGTATCCCGGTATCCATCACAGCAGTATAATATTAATATATCACGAAAATACAAAATATTGTTGCATCGATTAAATTTAAAATAAAAAGCCGTAAGTAGTAAAAATAAATAAACCAAATAAAGGGCGGGCTAACTTCATATATAAAGATAATAGAATTTGATTTTTTTTTTTTTTTAATACTCTTTTCTGTAGATTATTCAAATAGTAATGATTGCTTTACAAATGTTCGGTTGTGGGATTATGTTTATTATATGCTTATTGAAATACCCGACGGCGCGTAGTTTATTATTCGTTATGATAATAATATGCTCGTGTGCAGTGTCGTTCTCGTCGAGGACATGGTTCGTTCATTATTGTTTATTATATTTATTATTGTTATGTGTGACCAAACGATAGCCTGTCTATGTACCATGAATACGCATTGTATGCCGTGCTGCCGTATATTATACAATTTCCTAAACAATATCTATCGAAAATACACATTAAGTGTCGGCGTTTGTTTGTTGTCTAGAAATTTAAACCATTTCTTTTTCTTCAAACAACGGACACGACACATCTATACAGTTGCGGTTTGTAATGGAAATTTAATAAACGAATTTTCTATCACACTGCGATTTTTCTAAAACTATATTTTATTTCCTATAGGATCTTTATCTTGTGTTCGGATTTCTGAGTTGTGACGTGTCATAATAATGCGTTTATAACCTGCTCGGAATCAAATATCAAATAGATGTATGGTCCTCTATTATTGTGAAATCATTAATAAGTAATAATAGCTTAAAATAATCTGTTTCATTATATTATTGACATTTGATCGTCTGTTTTTTCCTTTTTCGTGTTGATGATGGTAAAATAACAAGTGCAATAAAATATATAATAGGTAAGTACTCGTTTAATATGGGTATTAAATAAATGACAATGAACTGTGAGAACTTCAGGAAACTTAGCCTTACCTGATCATTAATTATTTTTCAAATATTAGGTGTAACAAAATATATTTAGTATTTAGTATACGTTTGCACACTCGACTGCACGGTTATTATATATATAAAATTACAATTATTTGTCAACTATACCGATAACAGGACCGCACTGCTCTATATAGAACACTATTATATGATCTACATTCTACAGCCATGATATTGATCTTACCACCTATAAGGAAGGTAGCTGTTAACAGCTTTGTTCATTTGTACAGTCGGCGTATACGGTAGTCACACCGATCTAAGGTTACTAGTTGTTGTATAATATATACCTATATTGCAAGGCATTATTCGTTGTTTCATAATAACTAATCGCATTCAAACTGTTATGCCATATTTATATCAGTGTGGGTGTTATTTGACGACAATATTCTCTGTACAAGTATTTTTAAACCTTTAACCTTGTATGAAAGAGATAATAATATAAATACGTATTGCCTTTTGTTATCAATTTCCTACAAAACATTTAGGTAATTCTAAATAGATTGACTATTATTGTGATCTGTCATTCATGTAATATTATTTCTACAAGTAATATTTTCCTATAAACATCACTCAGCACGTCATCGCGAATGTCTGGAACATGTTCGTCAACGCATTTATATCCTCTTATATAAAATAAATAAATATTATTATGTACCTACTGCCTACCTAATATAATTATTAATGTTTTTTTATCGTCCACATAATATAATATTATAGTGTAAAATATGTGAAAAGTACTACCAAATAACAAGTTTTGTATTATTATAATAGAAGAATCGGTTATTTTTAACCAACAGTTATACAGTTATAGGTGGGTCTGTTACATGGGGGACCACAGTTATTGTATCCCATTATTACTGAAACTATTGTACTGCACTTTCTAAACGGCTGCCGTTAGTAAAGGGGGGCTGTAACGTCATTCGAGACGAGTTAGGCTGTGTTTTGTACAAAAAGCTAGAAATCTGTACAGTCTATTTGAATATTATCCTTCGTTTCAATGCAATTTCTGAAGTAACAATCGGGTTTTGTTAAAACATTTTGTATTGTATTCGTTTTTATTTATAACGTTTTTGTCTATGATGACCTACATTTGTCATTACGTAAATTATGTTTTCATAAAAAAATTGAAAAAATGATCAATTGTTTGGACTTTAAGAACAATAAGATAAATAATCAAGCATGTGTGTATCGATATCACTCTTATGATATAATATATCCAATATTTATTAATTATAAATTTTAATATATTGATTTTTTACATGTAAGGTGTTCAATGTGCGTAACGTTGCGGCATTTTACGTCGAAGCATTTTCTCTGTTCACTTTTGCTTAAGGCGCCAAAATTAATATTAATCATTTTAATACATATAAATATATTCAAATATAACATAATAATAATAATAATAAAGTGCTTATAATATATATATGTATATGTATCAGACATTTAAAAAATGATTAGTGAATTGTAATTATAATTTCAGGTTAATGTGATAAATTGGTTTTGTATAGTTTAGTTGCTTAAGTTTAAAATATAAAATTTAAATATAAAAATTTTTACATGGTACAACCTTATGTTTATGTAATTCTAATATTTACAATTTACTCAGTCGTGATAATATTCTACTCTCAATAGTACAATTTTATATCAAAGATTATACTTACTTTTTAATTTAAATTAGTACATAATGTTTTAAAATTTATTAATGAATGATTTTGAACATGAATTATCTATTTACACGCTGTCTGTATATGAATTAATAATAGAAATTTATGCAAATAAGTTAATAATTTTTAGTTAAGATGCACTAATATGCATAGAAAGTAAGCGAGAAATTATTGACTATGTTCCGTATTTTCCATATTGATATTTATTTATAATTTAGGAAAATAATTTGCACATCGTTAATTGAAGCGCTAGAACAGTTTCCCAAAAATCCATTATTTCGAGAGAATGCTTATAATAATTTTTGCATATTTTAAAACGTTTAATGATTATTGCTATAATATAATCGTAATTACTTATATCATTTCATATACCTAAGTAATATATTTTATTTTTTATATATTTGTAGCTGATCTTAAAACTAATAATGGATTAGTCACTATAACAATTAAATTAATTATAAAATAGTTTTTTTTTGTAAAGTTAGCAAAGTTAGACGCTTTGGTTCTAAAATAAATTTTAAATAAGTTCTGCCATCTAGCGGACAATTTTCTTAGGTTGGCTAGTTTGGCTTTAAAATATATTATTTAAGAATGTATTGTTAAACGTTAATATTGATATTATAATTTATAGATTAGCCCACACGCAAAAAAAGTAGATACCCAAGATTTTATATTTTCTGTGAACGAATTTAAAAGTTATATTATTTGATCATAATTTCAGTTTCTAAGTTAAAAGTTAGTGCGTGAAAAGAACAGATATTTGTAATCGATTACTGTCTAGAATATCAAGTATAAGTTTTTTTTCAAACTATTTTACTCTGGGGATTGTCGATAATGTTATTTGCTAAGAAATTATGTTCACTTATTCCTATAAAACTAATATAATATTGCTTCAAAATTAAACGTGCTTTGAATGATTACAATTGATCTGAAACAATCTTTTAATCTATCAGTATGAATTAAAAAATCATTTCATAATTTTTCTTTAGAAGTAGATATAGCTGAGAAATCCTAAAATAATTACAAAAACTATAATTTACTGATTTTCATTATTGTTATTATTGTCTATAAATAAAATTATTAGTTCATCAATCATCACCAATAAAAAAATCAAGCTATAATTTTTGAGAAAATTGCTCTACAATCACTAGGAAAAAAATCTTAAGATTTTAGCTATGGTTTAAGATCTATAGTGAAAACATTTTTCCACAATCTTCAGTGTTGATATTAAAATAATTTAATGGAAATTAATGGAATCCAAATACATTTGCTGCGAAGTGAACTTAGAAATGAGACACCAACATTTACCTTGGGACAATTGAAATTTTTCAACTTATATATTGTATATTTTGTTTTGTGAATTTGAGATCTACACAACATTATATAGGTAAGCGCTGTATATCTAAGGGGAACTATATTAAACTAGAAACCGCTGCTGTTTATATTTATAACTCGACATGGTTTATTCAATGGGTACTATACATCAGCTATTTATTGGGTTAGCGAATCCCGATGTTGATCGGTGAATAAAATATTTTTTCGAGCACCGCGCTCAAGCCTCTTCTACCATAAACTTTGAGCCATCATACTATAATATATATATATATATTAAGCAGTTAAGATTTATTGTATATAGTCTTGGAGATGAGTTCTACAAGTTTATAAGTACCGCAAAATCGGTTGTCAATCAATAATACTAACGACTGTATTATATTATTACGGTCTCAAAATTGAGTCGAATGGTGTACGTGCGGTCATTTGTACTTGTCTTTTATATATATATGTTTATAAATACGATAGCTGGGGTCGTATGTAATTTATGATGGCAATAAAACATGGGCTCTACAGCTGGTGCGCAGCGTAAATCGTTTAATTCGAAACGTGCAATTCATGAAATCGCGCACACCTCAAACGAAGGCGTATCATTTGAGACAACAGGATAGTCTCTTACTATTATTAATAAAATAATATTACCGTGTTCTAATATCATTATTGTTCGAGTATCTGTGTGTGACGTCAGAAGAGACACCGCTGACAGTGTTTGTTTCTTCGCAGGGTTTCCTGTTCGATAAACATTTATCATGTGAGCACCACTTACCTCTCCGTTTCTGACTAATCGGTACCAAATGGGTGGGCACTAGCCATCTAGAAGATATTGTTTGATAAATACCTATAACTATCTATGTTATTTTAATATAATATGTATCAAGTATTTTATTTGAATAAATACCTATAATAATGGTGTACTGTGCGTATTTCGATAACCATACACGTTGTTTAACGCGTTCTATATTTTTGTTATTGATATAAATGACTTAAAATTATTTCTTGTAAATTATATTTAGTCCAGTATGTGATAATCGAAAATCACTATGCCCTACGAATAATATCGTCCATGTCACGCCACTCCGAGTGATCACGATACGATATTGACTACAGAATCATAGAAAACCCAATCCAAGACGTGGCAATGGCCTATTTTATTCAGAAAATATTTTTATTTTTGATTTTCGATTATCGTCATTGATATACTCATTTTCGACCCGACCTAAAACGCATCAGACTGTCATTTAAAGTAAATAATGAAAATTGTATCGTTTGGCGGGCAGATTCTAGCTAGGCGGTAGGAATTAATTTACTAGTAAAATATAATCTAACCACACATCTAAAAAGTGGCATATTCATCCAGCGACTCGTCATATTATTATATTGACCCCATTGATTCGTTTATGCGTAATAGATTTTGTATGTGTATTTCGTCTATACGTTGAGATAGATACTTTACACTTATTATGTGTGTAAATTGAGTACACAAACGATTTGACAGATATAGGTATAGTTTTTGTTAAAATTATATTTGACTTGTCACTCTAAAACACTGGTTCCCAAACTGGGGGATGTGTACACATTGCTGGGGAGGCGCAAACAATTACTATGAAATACAATTTTTATTTTAAAACGTAGGAAAAAAAAATTAAATGACCGGTTCATTTTATCCGTTATCGGATAACTGATAAATTATGATCAACAAAAAAATAGTCATTCCGAATATTGTGTAATTTAATTTATTTGTAAAGTAAACGAAAAAAAGTGATCAATTTTTATCAATTTATAGGAGAAACGCGAGAGTTTTGAAAACCTACAAAAGAAAGTATAGAATAAAAGAGGTTGGAAACCCCTGCTCTTAAACATTATAATAATTACATTTCACATAATAACCGTAAATTTCATGAATTTAATTCTCTGAGAGTCTGAAACCAATCGATATATATTATAGGTATATCATATCCTCATTTTATACTCAATAATATATGTGTAGAATGTAGGTAATATTTGTATTCATCGTCATACACGCGTCTTACAAAACAACGGTCAAACTATAACTACACATAGGTTTATACAACTTCAGTAATAGTTTTCCCCAAAGAAAATAAATTAGTATATCCATATCCTACCATATTCTCAAGTATCACAAATTATTTAATTATTTATAGTAGTTGCGCATAGACTTAATTCCAACAATTGGCTCGAAAAGCGTATGTATAAAATTACATTTGTGATCGCGTTAATACAAGAATAAATAATATATTTTATTCAGCTAACAATAAATTTAGTACTAAGTTAAGTGGAGGACAAAGCAAGCAGCTGCCCAGGTGACTTTTTTTTTTAAGGACGACAAAAATAAAAGTTTTTAAGTTTTCTAATGTATTTTAATTTTAAAGAAGAATTATTAGGTAATGATTGAAAAATGAACATTATAATAACAGTAATATAATATAATATTTTACCCACCTACTGCAAAGTTAGTACGTCAAATGAGTGTTCATTTACAATTGAAAGACCATAATATTATAACACTCAAACCGACCAACATACATCTTCTATTTTCGAGTATAAATTATATACAATATGTTTACAGCAGTACACATATAATCGTGTATGCTATATTCCCTGTATTATCATCGGATTATTAAATTTATTTATAGTTTCAAATGATTTATTTATTTTATACACTATACCGAGCAATTGTTTTTATTACACTATCACCAGACTGACTAAAAATTAAAAAAGCCTAATATTTCTTTATAACGTTCCTTTTTTTCAATCAATAACAGTGAAAATAGCATAAAGTTAAGTGATGTTGGAGTTTCATGAAGGAAATTAATACTCGTAAATAATGAAAAATATAAAGTCTCGATTCATACATCATATTTATACTAAGTTTTTTAAAACTAGTTGTAAAAACTTAATTTATTATACTTCAGACTACGATTTATTTTTTATTGTTTATTTTATATAAAGGATGGATCAGCATTATTCGACAAGTGCAATAACTTTTATTTTATCTAATGTCTTAACTTTTTTTTTAAACAAATATTTTAAAAATTTTAACGGTGGTATTTTTAATATAATTTATTTTTTTATGATGGGTACTAAGGTTGTAAAGGGTAGAATTTTAAAATCTGCCACAAGATGAAAAATCCGTTAACCCAGCACTGAATATATGTGTTCACGTATAAAATTTATAGTTTGGAATCTTCGAAGGAACTAAATAAAATGAAAGTCTGGAACACGCGATCGACCCTACCGTATACATAATTATGTACTTCCGTGCTTCTCTGTAATAGTGTTGGTGGCGCCCCGAAAAATCATCAGGATTTAACAATGTAATTTACATTTTTCGCTTATTTGGCACCGAATCGCATTCTATGTAATAATAAAATAAACCGATTATTTCAACATTCCAGTGGCATTCGTTACTGCGTGGAATTCGAGTGTTTATGTCTATTCCTTTATTGAAATACAGTTTCGGATCTTGTCTTGACTTTTTTCTTCTCTCCTAATGATAATATATTATACATTTATACATAATAATATATACAAACTAATTTATTTATTCGGTTTATCTTATTCAGCTGACGAGTGCTGTATTGAAATGCTCATAGGTTTAAGTATAATAATAAACATAATTGTATAGTTATTATATATAGTCATTCACGAATATAATTATTTATTCATACAACAATAAGGATCGTTTGATACACATATTATTGCTTATTCACAATATAGATTTTGATTCATAATATATTACACATGTGGGTTATCACTTATTCATTATTTATTTACTTTATTATTTATGATTTCTATTCACGTTCAATACAAATCGGTATACAATTTTAGACGATTCAATAATGTGGTATATAATATTAACTGTCAGTCATAGTAAATACTAAATATACATCACATTGAAAAACATAAACACCGTTCACTAGTGATGACGGTCGGCCATCATAAAATATTGTAAGCGCGAGTTTTAAAATACTCTCAAATCGATTTTGTAATCAGATCCGAAATCGCCAAGATGGTTTCTATATTAAATTTCGTTTAGTGTTAGATTTCATAGACGCTCTATGAGCTGATACAATATACCTATGTACTCTAAAGTCAAGGAATGAATGAAAAAAACAGCGGGTTCAATTAACGAGTAAAATCGTCAGATCGACAACCTATTACAGATATATATTTAAATATAGACAGCGACTCACGCTGGAACTATATTTTTAGGCAATATTTTTAAAATTTCATAAGAGAACAGTCAAGGGGTTGCGTAATTTCGAACTCTAATATAATTACATGTTATCGCGTAATACATAAGATACATAGACCTTTAAAGTTAGGTTGATCAGTTATTGATTGCATTTTCTAAAATTTTACTTCTTTTCCTCATTATAATGTGATGTAATTTAAACATTAGTACTACGATTTGGCATTTTTTTTTTTTTTACATTTTAATAAACATATTCATGAAATAATATAGAAATCACGAGAAAAATCAATTATTTTATTTTAAATTTAACTTACGTTGTTTGGTTCTAAATTACAATTATCAAAATTATTAAAACGTTGTTGCAATTCTTCGTTTAATTGACAATTTGAACATGGAACTTAACTTATATCGACGAATAAAGATTATTCGATGATAAATATTTTTGAAAAACTAAAAATAAACCACTCAAAGTTGAGGCAGCTCATTTGAGAAAACAAAATTA
The DNA here is from genome assembly GCF_002803265.2 of Melanaphis sacchari. NCBI lineage: Eukaryota > Metazoa > Arthropoda > Insecta > Hemiptera > Aphididae > Melanaphis > Melanaphis sacchari. Next base: position 3,445,863 of record NW_020271560.1, on the reverse strand, counting down.
CTCATATTAAAAAATATATATTAGTATTCAAACATCTCAGACTATTCCCAATACTGTGACAAAAAAAAAAAAAAGCTTAGTTAAATTTACTAATGGGTCAAAAAGGCTATAAACAATTCATCAAACTCGGAAAAATATAAAATACATCAAATAGAACAAAATTAAGAGAAATTTAGACGTGAACATAAAATTAAATAAACCTAGCAGAAACCCCACTTAATGTATGAAACCATTTATAACATTAATCATTTTACCATTATTTTATTTTATTGTTTTATTTTTTACATTCAAGATAAGTGTATACCATTCACACAACTCTCACAATGATATAATGAAAAATTATTAACCATTAATACTTGATTTTTTTTTTTTTTTTGGGAATATCTATAGGTATTTTACTATATTTATACTGTTATTTAAAATATGGTACGTGTTTATAATACACATATAATTGATTTAAAAGATTTAAATTATTTTATTATTAATAATTATATAATATTCTATTAATCTCTTATAAAATCTCATTCATTACAAACCCTATAACTATTCAAAGCAGAACCTTGACTGAAGTAGGGTTAGTAATTTCGGTTTAGTGCCACCCACCACGCTGAACTGTACCAGGGTTCGGAATTACGTGAATGGGTTATTGCAAAAATAACTTAACATGAGGAGGTATTATTTTATTTTTTTTTTTTTGTCAAATAATTAGTTGAAATGTAAAGAATCAGAAAATATTTTTCATGAAATTATTGATTTCAAATATATTTAAACCGAAAAGTTTTTACTCAGAAACGTATTATGTTTGAAAATATTTACTCGAAAACAACGTATGCTCTTTGAAATAAACCGTCAGTAAATATTATTTTACAACCGTATTTATTTAAAAAGTATTTTGTCTGAATAATATCATATCGTTAATTTATGTGGTCGGAGCCATATTAAACTGTAACCCATACCCAATAATATACATTTCCAATAAAATATTTCTCCATGAAAATCCGATTCTGACAAAATATTCAGTTTATTGGTAGTTCCAACAACATTTGTTTCTAACAGAATGTTTTCTATAATATATTTACGTTTTCTACATGTAATGCATTTTAAATGGATTTAGAATCCAAAATAGTTTATATTCAATAAAAATTTCAACAATATGTATGCTACCAACAAGATATTTTTCAACTTAAATCGGTTTTCAATGAAAAATTTCCCAACTTTGCATGTGAGCCCTAGTTGAAAGTCGACACGGCGTCAAGTGTACACATTCTATGCTGTGTAAACACTGAAAATATTAAATGAAAATCGTACTTTTGGCTTATAACCTGTAGTATATTAATATATATAATGTATATATAACTATATAGTAATATTACCTACACAGTTACCGATTTATTCCTCGACAGTCGCATTGACCGTGACAAGGGTAGGATGCTTTACGAATATTTTTCTCAATCTCCTGTGCTAAATAAATTCCTCATGCAATATGTAATCTATCACAGATGAATATATTTATGTGGGATATAGTATCATACAGTACCATATGCAGGTATCCGTCTTTAATCTGCGGTAGCATGTGTCCCTGTTTTGCGATTCGCATTCGGAAAACCTGCTGACGCCCCACTCTTATGTATATAACATATTATATTATTGTTGTTCTCTGCTTATCTTCTAACCGAAGGTGTGTCGGGGATGCTTAACTCCGCGGGGAAGCTCGCTCATTATAAAATAGTTGCGTGGTGTGATAGTGGTGATGGTAGTAGTCGTTAAAAGGAGGAAAGGGTTATTATTAGTAATGTATACGTCATGTACTCATGTGTGTATTTACTTGTGCATGTGTACGTTAATTATATAAACTCGTTTGCAGTAACCGATATATTAGCATAAGGCTGTCGCAAACCGAGTTCGAAATAAATACGTATAATAATAATATGTACGTTTTTGCGCGAGGTAATACGCATTCTGTGCACTCACGCGCCGCGTACGTTATAATATTGAATTGTGATGAAATAACAACGTTGTATTTATCTATGTGTTTCATGTGACTTTTGAACTTTATTTAACGCTCGTCGTCACCACGGTCGTACATGCCACATAATTACAATGAGCTTTTCTGGTCCAAAGGCTCAACTGTACTACTTGACTATAAACGATTTAGATTTGGATATACCTGTCGAATTTACAATAACTCACTGCACTACCATCGCCGTCGACAGGAATGACGAATGTTCAATGCGCGTCGCAGACGACGATAATGTCTAAAGCCCAATAGTTGTCCATAACACAATACGTGTATGACATACGCTTTATTATGTATACCTGCTATGATACACACGTACAGATAGGTACGCGACGATGTCGGGGATTGCGTGTTATGTGCATATCAATGAGATAAAATACCGTTAAGTCTCTCAGTAGTTATTCTCCTCCCTCCACACACACCCTGAAGTGAATCGAACTGACGAGTAACGACTGCGCCATCGTCATTTACTCCCAATATTGTGAATCTCGTATATTAATTATGTTATTAAATACCGATAATAGAATATTATGTAATAATATACCTATACGATATATAATATACATCATACTACTTATATATTCCATAATAAATTGTACAATATATACTTTATGCATACCAAATTCGAACGATAATTTAATTCGTAAGTTAAATCATACCCCATCTCCTATAGGTACATAGTTGTATACACGATGTATCGAGGTATATAATTTTTTATTTTTTTTAGATTTCGGGTGAAGAAAGATTTTATCCGTATTCATATTGGTATGAGAGGGGGTAGATATAACGTCAAAAATTTCCCACTTAATTTCATACGAGTATCATATCTATTCGATTTAATTATTTTACTCCGCTACTCTGTATAAAGTCAGTAAAGTCTGACAGTGGGATTTTGAAATTCATATTTTTGTAATACATTCATAACAAATATACCAATGAACTTATTAAACAGAACTAATGTGATACGTTCATACTGAACGTGAACATACAACAAATAGTTGATAACGGCTTATATTATATAATTACATTATTCTGCAAATTTAATATTCATATTTATTTATGTTAGTACATTGTTAAAAATTAAAAGCTTTTATGTATATTTAATAATTCTAGATAAAAAAAAGGGACCAGTCCAATGTGTGATCTACCAATAAATGGCTGGTCCAATGTGTGATTAACTATTAACTATATATATTATGTCCATACTGCAAAAGTATTTTTTAAATCTGATAAAAAATCATCAAATATTTGAGTTTGTACCAGGTGGCATGACCGCCACCATTCTTCTTTAAGTTGGCGTCTAATAGTAGTGATGTACCATTAACTTTAATATTATACTTAGACTTGACTAACTTCCATAACGACTCTATTGTTTGAGTATGAGCTCAATTTCAATCCATCAAAAATTATATTTTTAAATAAATAACCCATTGTTGTAATAGAATTCATTTTAAAATTTAAATCGTTACAAAACTAGTTATAAAAAAAAATTGAAAAAATTGACCAACAAACGAAATGACACGAATGAACGCTAAATGGTAACGGAATGTTTAAATGATGTATTTTAGAAATACAATACAGTCGTAAAATCCATATCATATCGATAATTATATAGGTATAGCACTATAATGTAAAATATAGATGTTTTCAGTAGATCACACGTTCTACCTATAACGCTTTATCGTAGATAGCAGTTTATTGGTAGATCACACATTGGACCGGTCACAAAAAAAATCCTTGAACTAAGATAAAAGTCATGCCATAATACGTAAGTACTTGATAATCGAAGTAAAGTTCAATTTTATAAACCATCATTCAACGCGGTGCTTGACTATCATTTTATAAAATTCCCGGATCCGAAATTTAGCTTGAATTTAACAAATATATCTATAATTATTAATATATAACCAAAAGGTTTTTTAAAGTTAGAAGTAGAGTCTTATTTAGGGGAGATTTACCCTGGATCTGTAACTGCGCTTGAAATTTTTATAATAAATATTATAATTTTTTTTGGAAAACTTCATTAGTCTCATTTTATACACATCAATCAAATAACGATCAACTCATTGAAACACAGTGTGTCCTCCTGAGATCTGTATTCGTATTTCCTTGATGCTAAAGTGTTTGTTAAATTTGTCTTCTATTTTTAATTATGTAACGTGTATAAAATTACTATGTTTGCATAATAATATGAATAAATAAAAAACAATATGTCAGGCCATCACTATAAACGTCATATTATTACAGTATATAATCCAAGATTAATTAAGCTCGCGTAAATTAGTATGAAGTTTTCACTGTGACGTTGTTCCTGTGAAAATAATTCTCTGCACCCTACGTGCACGAACAAACAATATTATGTATAATATAATCTTGGAAAACTTATGCGGGCTTACATGAAACTTCGATTCGGTTATACAGCAACGACAATAGGTCAAAGTTGTGTGTTGTATTATACAATTTATTTATAAATAGTTCTCCTGCCTCCTGGTAAATATTTTCAAAATAATCTAGACTGCAGCTTTTTTTTAAACAAAGCCTGGCAGTTTTTAGTGCTTCTTTTAATCATTAGTTATTTACAAACTTATCGGGTTTATTTTCAAATTATGTTAGGGAGATAATAGATAGATTTTTTTATAGAACTTTAAAGTCGTTCATAAAACAGCTTAAAAATATCGAAAATATATAAATTACATAATTATTTTTTAGACGTTGACATAGTGACAAAATCGTATAGAATTATCGATTTTTTTTCTCATATGGTTTTAGTTATTTTGATTATAATCTACGATAGAACTTAAATATTTTATTTATGTTACATTATGTATTATTATTTTTTATACACAAAGAAATTTTCCAAATATTTTGACTAATTGTAATACTACATATCTATTATGCACACCATTCTAAAGATAAATCGATATTGATTTAAAATGAATTACAATAATTTTATTAAATATTGGTATGGGATATTTTTGCAAAATTTAGTTTAACATAGGTATATGAAATTACTGCAATAGAAACATAAACTATTAATTGTACCTATACCTAATAAAATATTCTTTGAAAAAGAGGGTGATATCCCATCTCGTTTTTCATAGGCAATTATATTTACTATTTAATTTAAATTAAACACATTCATTATAGACTATAGTGACCGACTCAATGAGAAGGTAATCTATCGACACCTATATAGCAAAGTGACATCATCAATTTTTTTTTACTTTACAAACTGCAATCAAAGTAAATCCAACTTTTGAACAGAAAGAGTGTTCTCATTGAATATATTTTTCACTTTCAATGTTTCGTGTCATTCGAGAATTTCATAATAATACTTTTAATTAATTTCAAAACATCGTGACTCTAACTATGGACGTCAGCAATTTTCCGCTTGTTTGGAGTTTTCATAATAAACCTACTTTTAGAACAACGTTGGATCAAAAATAAATTAGGTAGAACAAACTTTCACTATAATACAACGGATCATAACAGTGTCGTTTATTGTGAAAAACAAAGTTTTGATAGCCCCGTTAAACACAAAAAGTTACGTTCATGCACTTTTTTATACACTGTTACTATTTTTCTCATACTTACATGTCAACCTTTGTACCAACTTATAATATCATCAAAAAAGATTTAAGTAGGGTGTTCCAAGATTTTGTTTACAAGAAAAAAAAATATCAATCTACCATACCACGTTATAATAATATTATGTTTAATTTGCATAATCTATATTAGCATTAAAAAAGTTTCATTGAAAATACATTGGTACATTTTTTAGACGTTAAATATTTATTTCATTTTCACTTTTATTGTTAGTTATTTTCATCCCATTAAATATATTATAATCTATAAAAATTCCCTAACTCTTACTTATTTCTCCTTTCTTTGGACCATAAAAATAATTTACACGACTTATAAATATATGTAATGATAAATTTTGCACCAAAATTAATCGTTTATTTTTTTACAATTGTAATCTTAAATAATGCAAATATAATATAAACCCAATTAAAGTTAATTTAGTTTATTTTTATTTTTGTAGGTATATCACTTATAAAATTTACTGTACACGTACACTAATTATTTTAAAAACCAACAGTAATTTAAAATGTTAGGACAAAATGATGACTGTCGTTTAAAAATGAAAAGTTAGTATATATTTCCCTAATTACCCCGAGTATAATCCCTCATGAAACCCTTTCGGTCGTACGATTTGTACGTACATTTGTAAAAATGTTTTCATCTGACATTTAGTAAATCGCAAATCTGTCACAAACGCAAACCTTCACGTAACTCTAATGTACATCATTTTTATTAGTTACGTTGTCCGATGGAGGTGTAATTGGATAGGTATATCTACGGCTGGTTTTTTTTTTTTTTTTTTTAATGGCAGGCATTTTCGTATGAAGATATAGAGTACCTATAATAATATTATAGTGCTCTAGAGAATTCGGAAGCATGAGTGGAGAGGGTCTCAACCAAAATAAACGTAATACGTCGAGCTCGTAACTATATATATATATCATCAATTTGTTTGATATTTCTTAATAGTGGAAGTACTGTAGTGAATATTTAAAGTATTTACATTAACGTCACCGTTGTTGTGACAGAATCACTTTTTGTATCTGTAAGCGTACAATCAAATCCGTTTAAAAAAAAATTATTAGTAATGGTGGTATATGTACATTTAGTAGAGACTTACGCAGAATAACATGCTTATGAAAATGTATCCACGTACACGTGTTCATATGCTGTGTACGTCAGAAACCTATATGTATCTATAGAAATTATAAGACTGGTAAATAATTTGGTTTTGCGCAACACAACCAAACATGATATTTTATATTTTATACTACAAACTGTTATTACTTATTATGTATATCATAGTCGAATTTATGTTTTATGCCCTGAAGAGTGCAGTGTGTGGAAATTATATAAAGCCTAAGAATAAATAAATAAAAATAAAACCAAATAGTATACTAAAAAATAACAGTGGTTGAGTACAATTGCCAAATGCAAAAGCAGACTTTATATTGAAATAAATTATGCATATTTTTTTAAGTCTTTCTTTTCGATTACATGAATAATACAGCTACTACAGTTACCGAGAACGAAACATTAATATCTTTAATGACGTGTGGACGAAGTTTGTCGTTTATATACGTCTCGTTTGTCCGACAAGTGTATAATTATAATCACTGGTTTTCTTTTTACACTTGACACGAATATTACGAATCAAATAGGGCCTGATATAATAATTGTTGTAGCAACAGGGACGGAAAGAAAAAAGTATTAATTTCCTAACCATTTCGTCCGAATGAAACACAGTAGATATCCATATCGACGCCTTTATATAATGGCGGATAACGATTATCTCGGCGGTCGAGGAATTTGCAGGACACTGCAGGCGTGATATAGTTAAAGCCAGTTCGGTTCGTCATTATCTATAATGGTTTATTATTATTATGTCGTATGTACGTCTGTCTGACATTGGGACGAATATAGCGTTCGTTCACTGTATTATAATATTTTATACCATTTTAAAATATTTGCCCTAACCGAAGTCGAATAATACGAACGATTTAATTTTTTCGTTTCCACTTTGGTATAATAACATTGGTATATGTCACACAGCATGTACTACTTGGGCACTTCATGCATGATACGTTTGTAACTAATTCATTAGCGTGTTGCGTATTACTATAAAGAATCACAACAAAGTTTATCAATCTAATCAAATTGTAAATTAATCATTCAAAAAAAAAAAATTCCAAATGACAATTAAATCGACAAGGTTTAAATTCGTAAATGTTGTTTTATATTCTAAATGGTTTCATTGTTTTTACATGTTAAAAACCTTAAATATATTTAAAGATAAAATTATATTTTAGAAATAGGTGAAAAATTATTATTGGATTTTAATCAGTAAAAATATTTTCCAATTGCTACATTTGTATTCTTCATGTGCATCCTGTACTGAAATACAGTGAACTATTCTGTACAAAACTTATGTCTGTATTAGTCATTACTCATTACTCATTATAATAACAATACCTGTAAGTTCATTGTCCATTTAAATTTGAACGATCATTTTGCACAGCTAAATGCTATAGTATGATAATTACTAATTAGAAATATCGAAGAGGATTTTGATGTATAATTATTAACTCCATAGGTATTAAACATTTTCTAAAAAATATATTTCTTCTCAAAACAGGTAAATGTTACTTTTTTTTTATTTAACGTATTTAATGTTATTATCAAACAATTATTACCTTTAATATATTATTAAAATTTATATCTGATATTTTGGCATTTATGTTTTGGGTTTCTTCGACCAACCATATGATGGTCTCTAGTATTATTGAACATCACGTTTTTATTATTACTTGTTTTTTCATTATTAATTTGACTTATGATGATTTTAGTTTTCACACACGATACAAAATATGGTTTATACAGTCGTGCTAATAATTTATTATACGCGTATCAAGTTCAAGGTTTCACTGAGAAAACACTTGCCGACATCCGGATATAACAATAATGTTCAAGGAGATTCGTACGTCATCGCCGTCGATCGCGCATACCATGTCATAATAATAATAATATTTTGAATACTTCTCATCATATTACATTATACGTTTTTATACTTATTATTACATTTTGTATGTATTAGCGTTGTCGACAGATTATTGATTGGCAATCGTACAGTTTCATTAATTATAGAAAACTTAAATTCGATTTCCAGACTTTATTCCACCCTTTTTCCCAACCTGTCGGTAGGTCGTAGACTTGCAGGTGAATCGCGTTCAGATTAAACGTAAATCGTAATATTCATCTATAATGGATGCTGTGCTTGTTTCACCGCGTGTTTTCTTCACACACACACACGCACAATGCTTGACCTTTCACTGAAACCGCCCCGAACAATGGGCAACCGGTTTGTTCACGGCCGACGATTCGCTCTTTGTTTTGTCCTCGGAAACTACGGCTACGACGACGACGATGACTCGTGTGTGCGTGTGTGAGCTGCTCTCCCGAAGAAATCGCGCCGTATATTATATATTTATATACATTTTCCACCCACTAATTGACACACCGTCTTCGTCTCAAGCGTATATACGTTTACTACATTGTTGCCAACATCTCCGACGCTGTTCGATCGCATTTTAGCCGACGCCGTCTGCCGGTTTCGAAAATAAACCTGTCTAAAATGTACATCACATATTTTAATGTCACTAATATTATACCCACCTATATATCAGTATATATATATATATATATATATTTAAAAAAAAACATTTTGGCAACATTTATTTGAAATGTTGTTAACATTTCCTACTTTTCAGATTGAACATAATTGTAATATTTCATCAAAAAATAATTTTTATTTATTTTTTTAAATTTAATTTTATTCCTATGTTTTTTTTTTTGGAACATAATTTAAACATTGTATTGATTAAAAACAATTATTTTATCCGTAAATTAAAGTTCTTACATTACTTTTAGCGGGCATTTAAAGATTATCTTATATTTATTGAATAATATTTTGAGCAGTGTGGTACAGATTCGAACAATTTTTATATTTATACTATAGATTGCATAAACATCAATATATAGTATGAATGTCCTTGATTGATCAAAATTACTAATACTTTGCAAATTTCTATGACTATTTTTTTTTTATAATTTCATGTGGTGAAGATTGAGGGATCCGGCATTATTTTTTCCTTTGGTCCCAAAAAATTAAGACGGCTTCGGCTATATAATATTATAATTAACACACATCATATTTATTGCAACGATCCAGTACTTGGTAGACTCAAACGTGTGGTGTATAATTTTGAATATTTTTAATTCGCACACCGATGTAGTATTTTATAAAAATTGTTCCTATTTAGGATCAGATAGTCACATAATTTTCACCGTAGTGGCGTAGCTATCCGCAGTGGGATTTATTTACGTGTGAAATTCACTGGAAAAATAATGATGTGTTCTCGATGGTGTTTATATTATAATAATATGCATATTATCATGCGTTCACTGTAGAACAATCCATAAAAAAAATCCCGTGCCAGGCTGAGATCTATTGGTTTTGTTTCTGGATCAATCAAATATCTTCATGAAACACTCATAGCGGTCAATTAAATCCGTCTATGAGCATCTCGTATCCCATATACGAATTTATTTTGACCTCACGAATTTAATATAATATACGCTACTGCAATATTATTTACAGTTTGTCATAATATAGATATATAGCTTAGATTATATATATTTATATGTACTTGAAATTGTTTTTCTTGCAAAACTTTTTTGGGTGGACATGATTTTGATTATGATTTTTCTCAGTCACCCCTCGTGTATATATAGTGTAGAGTTTAGACCATAAATCATTTCTCATATCATGTATACATGTATAACAATTTGTTATGAGTCTTATATATTTTGGAATCACTCCAGATATATATTTGATACTTGCAGAGTTTCCGTTCATAAAAGTCTTAAAGGGTCCATAAAACATTTTTTTTTTAAACTTTCCACTTTTTCCAAAGAAAAGTAACCTAACAACCAATGACGACAAAACTGACCTTCGCTAATAGTAAAAAATTTACAAAACTTGTACAAAAATCATCGTTTTTAACTACATTTTTCGTCAGTAAATGACGTTTTGTAATTATTCTAAGCTGACAGTATTAGTGTGTTATCGAGTGTTTCTAATATATATATTGTATACCAGTAGTTGTGGTCGCAATGTGGTACGCGTGTAGTCGTCTATTGAAACCCACTAATTGGCAAATAATTACCAACGTTATACTAATTGACACATTTTTTTTATGAAATCCAGCTATTTACATTTAATTTCAAAAATATTAATTATGCAGTATTTTCTGTTGAATTAAAAAACATTAGTTACTTAATATTGTTTTCTGTTACATTGTTAACACATAATATTATAATTTTACTTTTTAGTATATACAATACAGTTTTGACTCAAAAATTGAAAAACTAATTTACAATGAAACATGTTTTTAATTGCAAATTCTAAAGAATTTTAAAGTTGCATCCGTTAATTTATTGTATAAAATATAATGTCGTGTATATATAGGTAGAGAACTTATTTCTGAGGTTTTAATATGTGTGATTATTAAAATGTTATGGATTAAAGTGTTACATTATATGGTTTATTACAACCCATGTGCGTTTAAACATAAGTACCCATCATATTTAATATGTCTTTTTACTGTCAATGCTCAGACCCATTATATTTTAACACAAAATTAAACTTTATTTACCCATAAATCACTAATACTTGCAGTGATTTGTGCAACTTCAGTAAGTACCTGCATGTATAGGTAAACTTTTCCCGGTTCATTCTGTTGTGACTCGAACGGAGCGCTTAACTCGACACCACATAGCTGACGGTTTACGAGATAAAAAAATGTATTCAGCTTATCAGGCTCAAGGGTCGCAAAGTTTCCGGCTCTAAAATGTGCCATTGCTCTCATTGTGTACAAAGAAGTATAACTCACTTGCAGCATGTCGCGCAGGTGGTGTTCCTGCGTACGGGTACGGAAATTATTATTCGGTACAAAATCGATATTTCCGCTTTATCTTCGCTGCTAAACATGTAATAGATTATAACTGTAGGTGTGTGTGTAACGCGTGTACGTGCCATACCGCACCGTAACCAAAATCTTATATCCGTTGTACAACTACCAGGCTTTTAAACGAATATCTCCGCAGTCCTCGAAAACGTAATGATAATAATAAAGATACTGTTCAACCCCCCCCCCCCCCCCCAGAAACCCAGGGACAGTGGTTAAATTTTGACCGACACGCTTTGTGTGTCATCCCGCGTGTACCTATTCATACACTAACTCAGCTTTTCGTGGGCTTGCAGATCCGTCATATAGTGATAATATATGTACATAATATTCACTTATTTTAAACTGACCTGGATATAAATGATGTTATTTAGTGACTTCTGTTTGGTGTTTCCGTCACATTTTAAATCTAATGCGTAGAATTTTGATATTCATCGTTTGCAAACAGGAGACATTTATTGAAATTGTATTTTGGTGTTAAAACATGCGTTAATGGTGTATAATACTAGTATTATAATACGTTATTAAGAACTTTAGGAGATGTATATAATATATATTATATTATAAACATTTTAATCTTGGTTACACCTTATTAATTTAAATATTACTGATTACGCTGAACTGCATAATAAATTGGTATAATAGAAACATTTATATAATATATATTATTAATAAGATTTAAATAACGACTAATAAGTCGTAAATAGAAAATTATATTACTATCAAATATTTCCTATAATAATTATCATCGATCTGTTTCATTTACATTACTTTAAAATATGATTATACACGGATGTAAAATACTTTTAAGGCTATATTAAAATAAAATGCACACATGATAACAGGTAATTAAAATATATAAGTTTCAATCAAGTATTTTTAGTCGTCTAGAGTTGACATGGTTGAACATATAAAAATTTAATTAAGACCATAATGCGACTATTTAATTATCGCATTTCTCTAAACGCAGCACTAAAATAATGGACATATCTTTATATAGGGTATCAAAAACACGACCAATATGTTTTGACATCACGTCGTATTTTGTTTAGCATATTCCTACAGGTATTAGAAACAAACTTAAGAATTCAATAGTAACGTTTATATCTGGCACATAGGATCGTCATTTAAACGTATGTTTTTTGAGGTGTCTTTTCAGGTATCGATCATTCTACATTTATACGTTACAAAAATCAATTTGTATGTTAATATACCATTGCAGCTAATTGAAAGTGAATTTTCCGTACTCTGTTCTCTTATACAGGTATACATTGGTTTTCATTCACCTGCAGCTTGGCTTGCACAAAGAAAATGTATTAATATTGATAAAATATGTATTATACATGTAAGTATCGATATATTATGTAGTACCCGTTATACATAACTTATCGATTACGTATATTATATTAAATTGTGAGGTTTGGGCTGGTAGTAAGAAAAAACAAACAGATTAAATATGTACACATAAGGGCGGTGGACGGTTGCTTTTGTGGATAGAATGTGAATTCAATTCAGGCAGGGGAATTCGGAATTCTTTCGGGGTCATTTAATATTCTCTCGAAAAATAATCGGTTTTTCCTCCTTCTTCTAAAGCTAAGTATAAAATCTATAATTCTTAAGAGAATGGATCCCAATGGATTACAAAAACATCATGAACGTTAATTGTACGTATATTACAAAACATAATTTTAATTACGTTGGCACATTGCAGTCTATGATTATCATTATATATTAAATAGTTTTTATTATCTTAAACAATAAGTATCAGATCTAAAAACATTTGATAAGTTCATATTCGTTTAAGAACTAAAAAGTAAGAAGTATAACTAGAATCCTATCATTTGGGGTAGTAGATAATTATAAACTAATTAACCGTCGTATGTTCAAACAAGGAAAAATAACAAGAAATAAAAGAAAAATGAACCCTATATTGTAAAGCAAAATTTTTTACATTATTAATATTTAATAATATTTGAGCAAAGTTATACAAATAAGTTTTGCTTTTAAAGTTAAATAAAAATATATATCAAATACTTAACAATTACTTTTGTTTAATATTTCATATGCTAAGAAAAAAGTTTATTAAGCTCTAATAATGTAAATTTTTATAGCCATACATAATTTAATAAAAAAAGTAATATATTATATATTATATTATGTAGTACGTCAACTACTAGTGCGGAACGAAATAATATCATAAAATTATGAGACTCTCAGTTACAGACGATGTGTAACACACAATATACGACGCCCACAAACTGTGCCTATGTGTGATGTGTCATAACCACTCATAACTTACAACCTTGTCCGACTTACTGGGCACTTAATAACATCGACGTTCGTGTCACGAAGTATTGGGTGATAAAATAGATAAGCCACATAGAATAGTATGATACGGTTGTGGACAAATAAAATATCTTCTCCGTGGTGGAATTTGGTTGGTATAACCGACGAAACTTAATTTGAAATGAATAAAACGTTTGTAACGCATAGGTAACTATTTTATTTTATACATAAATAATTAATTGACCAAATATATTTTTATATAATTTTAAATAATAACTTGGACCAATTCACCACTGAAGAAGATGCCTCGTGTTAGGTTAAAGTTAAAGATTTACAAACCATATTTATAAGGAGAGAAATGAAAATTAAAGATTTAATGTCGTAAATCAGTTAACCAAATGTTAATTATATTTTATGTAAGATTTACTACAGTTTTGAATTTTAACTGGAGCGTTTTCTAAAGCAGTGGTCTTCAACCTTTTTAGACTCGCAACCCAATTTTTTAGGCCTGCGTTTTTCGCGATCCACGTAAGCTTTGTAGAAAAACAAAAAAGTTAAAATTGCTTAATGCTTTATAGTAGTACTATGATAACTGAATAAATAAAAATTACATTTTGGTAGGTAGAATATTTATTAATATTTATATATTATCATCTATTAAATTTGATTTTTATTTTAAAAGGAGACTTATCGCGATCCAATTTTAAAGCTTACGTGACCCAAAAATGGGTCGCAACCCACAGGTTGAAGGCCACGGTGCTAAAGGATATAAACTTACTTTGGTAAAGTGTTTGTCTGATTGTTTTAAGTTTTAATTATATAGATGATTAAATGAATTTTCTTTCGTTTATCGTTGATTTTCTTGGTCTGAACTCGATAAAATAATGTCTGTTTATATTAAAAACCTTAAAGTCTTTAAGTTGTTTCTCTGTCGGAATAGTTTAAGATTTGCTTTGAACTGTGTTTATGCGTTCATTTAGTTAATTATTTCGTAATCGCATTGGTAAACGTCCCCGTCGTCAATAACAGTGATTGTTTACAACTAATCCTAAGCCCGCCCGGTCCTAATTAATATTTGTCGTGCGGTCGACTGTCCCGCTGAAGTTTTCGCGGCCTCGATAGCATAAAAGTATCGTTGTTTGCGTTTTAATACTGTTGTGCATACGTATGATACTCACAATGCACAAACTCGAGATGTGCATTCTTCTACGCTCGTGTGGTGTGCTGCAGGTACTGCCGTCTGTTGGCCGTGTACCGCGCTGAACAGGTTCAGTCAGTGCGCGTCGTCCGACGGTGTAGCGACGAGAATGTGCGACGAGCGGTCGCACCGATCACTACGCACTCGTTCGTTCGTCCGCCGCGCCGTTTTATTTTTCCACGACGGTTGAGCGCGCTCGCGCCGGTCGGCCGCGTCCCTATTGTCGTATAAATTATTATAATTTATAATAACATTACCGTTGTTGTTGTCGTTGTCGTTGTTAACGTTGTGGTGTTTCGTACGTCGCAATCCGCCGCCGAATTTGGAAAACGAGTACATGTGTGCGCATACAAATACGATTCGAACTATAAGTCCGTCTCGGTCGTAGACGACACGTACATCGCTAAATATAGGTAATATTATGTTATAAATAATCACGTATTAATGCATAGCTCTCCCTGCAATGGTGGATTTGTACAACGTAGCAAATGTAGACATTTGCAAACAGGGCCCTTGACGCGTAAATCCCCCTCCTTGTCCTCTGGGGCCCGGTCCGTCACAATTTTTAACCATACCATAAAAAAATAAAACTGAAAATTATTCCGTGTACCGTGATTATGTACGGTAATTATGTACCGTGTATGCATCGATAATAATCTATACAATCATTCACGTATATATTTATTTTCTTAAAATGTTATTGAAGAAATATTTTACTATTTAGTCACAATTTTGATGTTGTGAATTTCAAAGAAAGGTGACCCTAATTAATTCATAACTAATTATTTTATAACTGAATTGTAATGATGGTAATTTAACTCAAAATATTTACTAAGAAACAAAAATATTAACCTACCCCTAAATAATTATTTTATCGGATCCTTTATGATGTTTACGAACTAGATCTTTATTTGAATCCGCCTCTGTGACCACTACACCGTTACCTTGACATAGACGGAGATTTAAGGGGCTTTGCCCCTTCCCTAAAATAAATCGAAATCCCCCAAAATGATTGACTTTTTTTCAAAATATTGAATAAATACTAATTTTTTAACAATTCAAAGAAATATTTAAGCCCTCCTGAAATGCAATCAAAACTCCAATCGCGGTTCTCATACATTATAGCCACTACAGTGGCGTATCTACGGATGGAGATTATGGAGATCTATTTCCTCCCCCTTTTGTTTTGCTTATATTTATATGATTTTAGTTAAGTTTTTTCGTTTATCATTTTATAAGTAAGCAATAAAATATCAGGATGTTTGGCATCGATAATTTTAGTCATATCTCCCCTCATTAAAGAAATCTTAAATATTCCACCAAGTCACTAAATATTGTCATTTTTATTTCCGCGGTAAAAACTACCCATAAACGACAAAACAAATATCGTTATATCTTAATGATTAGTGTTGAGGTATTCGTATCATATACCGAATAGGCCCTTCCTTCCACCTCCGTGTAGGTTTTAAATGTATTAACAATTATTAAAATATATGGGCTAGCTTAAACACGCATTAAATATTATCTTGAAATCATCGCCCTGATTTTGTTTTGTTACAATTTAATATTGACCGTTCGCATAAAATGTAACTATAGGTAATATCTATAAACCTTAGGGTGTGTACAATGTCGTATTATAAACAAAGAATTCATTTTTACTTACTACGATGTGCGAATTTTGTCCATAATAACGAGAACTCAAAAGTCTCGAAAGTCTATTTACACTGCCTCTTAAAATGGTAAATGTATACACCTTGTAAATTAGGAGTATGCTTTTACGGCACGGGTGAACGGGAAAAAACGTATTTTGTTATTAAATAATTTTAGTTTCATCATCAGAGTTTCTTCTCTCTTCTCCCCTCACTATGTCACGTTATTTTAATAAGAATATAAACGATTATCTTTTGCGTAAAACCAATTTCCTCTCCTCGCCGTTGATTGCTATCATTACAATCTGAGTAATCAATTTTTGTTGTTATTATTCGTAAAAAAATACATTTCAAAAAAAAAATGTATTTTGTGTTTTTAATCATACCCTATCATTCAAAAGTCAGCACACTGTCTCGGTGTATACCTCTGTAATACACTCATTCCGTTTTTTTGTTTTTTTTTTTTTTTTTTTGCTTACAATGAGTACACGCCCTCAATTAGCCGCATCTACATTTCAACTACTACGACTATAACAATAATAGTAATCGATTAATGTGCATGTATTATTGTTGCGTATTATTATGTGTCACAGAGTTGACACGTCACTATCGCGTAACCGTTTTTCCTCCGGAGATAATGCACTTTTTCCATTCGTATATATTGTAATACATTGTGTACAATGAATAGAATGTTATACTGACGCCATTCGTTCTCATATGTTTCAGGAATATGGAACTTTGCGATATCAGACGGCAAGGAGTGGGAACAGCCATTAAATCATCGGATCGCAGCCGCCTGCTTTGAGACGTGTTGACGTAAGTGCGCGAAACCATAAGGTTTTTTTTAATATGTCTATTTTAATCGTTTCTGAGTTCCTAATTAACATATCCGCATGAACTCGATATTATAATTTATTATGATATCTAAACGGTTCTTTTATTTACGTCATGACTGGCAAATTATATCCGATAATACAGTGGCATATTAATAATAATTATAGTATAATTATGTGTTTCAATGTTCTGAATTGAATATAATATTATATTATTATATTGATTAATAAATGATTTAACCCTTAGTCTCAGTTATAGAAATTTACGTTGCGGTTTTCCATTCGGTTTTTTTTCTAGCATCTACATTTTTATCACTTATAATCACACCTAGTTCTAAATAAAAATATATCAACAATTAAGTAGGTACGTATTTTAAAATTATTTCAAATTTTTGTTACTTAGAAAAATGTCACCGGAATTTCTAATTATTTTTTAATCTTTAAACCATAACGCTGATAAATAATCATTTTATACGCCTACGTTCTATTAAAATATTAAAAAAAATCCACCAACCGAAACATTTTCTTGACGTTATATTTCTACGATTTTTCGTTGTTTAATCATTTTGCTACCAACGCAAATATTAAATAATGCCTTAATATTGAAAACATTCCAGTGTATAAGTATTCCGTGTATCTTCTGTGTTAGAATCATTAATTATTTTTAAAAAATGGTGAAAACAAATAAACGGATTCGTTTGGAACTTATTTTGATGTATCTGTTGTTTCAATATAGTCTTATAACATGCATGGCGTACATAAATGAATAATTTTAATTAATTTTTTTTTTTCGATCGCATATTAAAGCTCTGCGTCATTAATTACCACAAAACAGAAAAAAAAACTTTTAACGTCGTTAGCCAGCAAATATGAAATGATTCATGTATTATATAATACAATACGAACCTCTACCGCGTGTCTGATCATTTGCAAATTTAGAGTAAAAATAATTAACATTCAGTAATAATTATTATGGGAAACGCACAAAAAAAATCTGTGTTCAATTTAAATGAAGATTCATTGAAGTGTATAAAGTGCATATTAAAAAGGTTCCTGTATGGTTTTTTTCTATTTTTTATGCCGTTGAACAATATTTATTACTGGCAGTCACATATTTATACAAATCGCAAATTTAGTATGCGTATATTCGTATAATTTAATGGTATCATTTAATTCCTAATATGTGTAGACCTTAAATGTTTATTTTATTTATGTGCAGTTTCAAAAAAAAAATTTTTTTAGTTTCCATCATCATTAATTTCATATTGGTCATTAAAGTGTACAAAATCAATATTCACTTTAAACTATTAACGTTTTCATTAATTCGAAAGTCTCTACTCCGACAACCTAATTGTAGAATTATACCAATGCCATCAAGAATACATTATCATTATACAAATATCAAATGATTAAATTGAATTTATTAAACAGTAAGGAAATGAGTCATAATATTATACCTAAGAGTTATAATTAAAAATTCTATCATGTGGAACGTTATTTTAAAATCCATGTACCTGATATGCTGCAATTTTGTATGTTATATATAATATATGCAAATGGAATGCTTAATACTACAAACAAATAGATTACAGATGAATGGTCTATAGATGAAACAATATTTAAAATTGAATTAATCGTTTATTTAACCAGCAATAAATCAAGTTTTCTATGTAGTGGTTTCTATTTGAATGTATCTTTTTTGCAATTGACAAGATTGGAAAATTACAGTATTTTCAAAGTATATGAAACAAATGTTTTATTCGTTTAAAACATTATTTTTATAATGTCTTGAACAATTAATAAAAAAAAATTTCAATCTATAATTATTTTTTTAAATATATGTATAGGTACATTATGAAGTAATATTCTTCTATTATCTACGACCATGGTTATTCGAGTATTTACCGTGATCTACAAACAAAATGTATATTTCACGTAACAAATTTCAATACGATTGTATGTTTGTTTAAAACAATTTATTTATAGCACATTCCTATCCTAATTGGAAATTTTTTTAATATACATAAATATAAACTTGGCATACGAATGAGATTTATAATTATTTTTCTATAATTTTCGATGCTTGATTATGTTGTTTGCTGTTCATGAATAAAACAAACTTAATTTTTTTTTTCGTGCAGTTTGTATTGTTTTTATAAAATCGTACATTTAAAATTAAAAAAATTACCAACACCAATATTCATTTTTTAAACGCTAATACTAAAAATATTTGATGAATGTGATAAATGTTTTATTTGTATTACCTTTTCGTATAATTTTTACTCCATAGGGGTACGGATTTGTTTACCAAAGCTCTAAATTATTATTATTTACTCAATACTACACATTTACTTAGAAATTGAATAAACATGTGTGAACTTCGGTTTTATTATATAATATTTGATTTGAATTGGATCGTGAATAAATTATATTCACTATAATCCATTGGGAATTTTCATAATAATATGCAAATATTGGGACACGTATAGATCTAAAAACATAAACACCGTACATGAAGTATTATACTAAATTTCCTCATACTGGAAATACTAATCGTCTAATAATTATATTCTTCTTATTTTCCGACACTGAAATATTACAATAAGTTAATAAATACATATTTCATTAATCCTAACTTAGTTCACTTTACTTTTGAAACTTGTAAAATACGTCATAATATAAAATTTAATTTGATTACACAAACATTAAACCACACGAAATGAATATAATTTCTATTTCGAGTTTAAATATTCCCTGGCGGCAATTTAAAATATGCTAGTATTTTATTTTTAAAATAATACAAACAGGGATATACTGACACCGCTAATTATGAACGTACTAAAATAACTCTTAGTGTTTCACGTTGATAATATGACGACATATCCTTGAACTTATTTATTTGCAGTAAGTACTTAAGTGTTAAGTATAAATAAATAAACGGTGACCCACCTGGTAGGTATATTAAATACATATAGAACATAATTTATTTTGAAATTTTTCTATATTTTTAGTTGGTTTAAAAATTGAAAGAAACTCACACATGATTAACTCTTGCCACGTTTCGTCACGTAGCCACCTCAATTCCGTTAAATACGATTATACGTTTAATTCCTTGAATTTTAAATGTAATTACGTCATTTTTGTTATAGGCGACAATAATTATTATTCAATTTTATGTTATATTTTTTTGATAATTCTAAAAAAAAAATTATCTAAAAACCATCATAACTAACTATTGCTTATGGATTTTAGACTATAGCCTTCTCCCCCTCCATCTCTCTTTAACTTTAAGTCATCCAAAATGACATCCTATAATATCATTGAAAAAATATTCAAACGCTTAAATTCCCACATCTATGTGAATCGCATATAAATATACTCTCGAGTCAGTCTAGAAAGATAGCGTGAACATTAATTTTATAGTATTAATAATAATATTATTCTTTTTTTCCGGTCTGCAAACTACGACAGGTCATCGTCACCATACACGAGTGCCAGCTGTTATGCGTAAGCAATGATCTACCTGTATACATTGATTACGCTACTGTTGTGGGCGGCCATTGTGTCTCACTCGGCGTCTGAATTGGACTGGGTCACTGTGTGCAACCAGCAGACGTGCCGGTGCAAATGGGTCAGTGGTCAGAAGACGGCTGAGTGCATCAACTCGGGCCTCACGAGCATACCTAAGAACCTGAGTAATGAAATGCAGGTGCTCGATCTGTCCAACAACAAAATACTGGAGATGAACAAGGACGCTTTCCGGGAGGTGGGCTTAATCAATCTGCACAAGCTAATCGCCCGCAGCTGTTCTATTGAACTTGTCGACAAGGACGCATTTCGTGGCCTGGAAATACTCATCGAGCTGGATCTGAGCGACAACAACATTCACGTACTGCACCCGGCCACGTTCCGGGATCCGTTCCGGTTGCGCAAGATCTACCTAAACCACAACCTTATACAGCGGCTACGGAACGGCCTGTTCAACAATATGTCGTTCTTACAAACGGTCGAGCTTAACGCGTGCCTGATAACAGATATTGAACCTAAAACATTTTATAACATCACCAAGTTCAACAGCTTGGAGCTGAACGGCAACCAGTTGACTAATATCAAGCCCGAGGTCTTAGAGTCCGTGCCTAGTTTGATAAACTTGGAAATCAACAACAACCCGTGGCGATGTGACTGCAAGCTTAGGCCTTTCATGAACTTGGTTTGTATATTATACACTATGTATCCGTTACTGTTTTTATTATGAGAAATTTAAAGTTGCCAAACTTAAAGAAAAAAATTATCGATTAATTTTTTTTTTTATTTTGCAAAATCCATAAAATTATTTTAGATTTAAAGGTCTTTTAGTTTTTGTAACTATTTATTTTCTTCTTTTGCAGGTTATGAATAAAAACCTCTACTTTAAAACAGCATCGTGCGCCGAACCACCAAGACTTCTGAACAAGCTGTGGGGCGACATCAAACCGGACGACTTTGCATGTCAGCCGATTATCCAGTATCCCGCTCAGAGTTCCACGTTTCAGCTAGACGATGACGAGCTGATGACTATCGGTTGCAAGATATACGGAGAGCCGATGCCCAGCGTCCAGTGGGTGTTCAACAACCGGCCCATATCGAATTACTCGCACGGCGATTACAAATTCACGGTATACGAGAGTGTAGACAACACTATGGCCAAGTGGATAAATCTGACTGTATCCCGGTCCCGGTTGATTGGCAAATCCGAATTCAAATGCATCGCGCAAAACCCTGCCGGATTGGAAGAACGCAAAATCACCGTCATCGTTCAGGTACCTATACGGTCTACTCCCCTCGCGTCATCATCGCAATCATTACTACACCACTACAGAAACGCTGCAACACTAAAGCGTTTGTTTTACTTTTTTACATGAAAAAAATTCAATATGATTGTGCCCCATGTAATCTATTTGTTGATCCTTTTAACAATTCTACAGGCTTAAGACTGGCAAAAAAAGTATGTTGTATGATTTCTTAAAAATTGCTTAATATTATGAGTTATGACATTAGTAAATTAAGTACACTATTTTAAAATTTCAATATATAAAATACTTCATACGCCTATGTACTCACCTAAAATTAAATACTCAATTATTATATTGTACTTTATAGAATATCGGTTTTGAAATTTTCGTATCTCTATTATACATACATATTGGAGAAATACAAATGTTAATTTTACCATGAATTAATATTTTTAATTAGTATATTGAAAAAATTTTAAAAGTACAATTTCTATATTTTATGCAGCACAATCTTGTTGCATTTTTTATAGATAAAAAGGTAAAACAGACGCAATCGTGTACAGCTCTATGGTAAACTAAAGTCATTATTCATTTGAGCGCAGGTACCCTTTTTATCTTAAAATAACCATAAGTGATTTGAGTTTATGTGTAATAGTTTCTTAAAGAGCAAATTTTTTAAATGATCTGTGCAAGACAAAAAATATTTTATAAAAGAAAAAATAATTAATAAAAAAATTTTAACGACAATACTTTAATGTTTAAATTATTAATAACGTATTAGCTAAGCAAATCGTATACATATGTAGGTATTCATTATACAATATAAAATATGTGTATATGATGAATGGTGTTGAAAATTGAAAGCTACATTAACGAATTCAAACATTTTAATTATTGCGTTCATTAGAGCCATGGAACTCATTTCCCTAAATTAAACAACTACCTAACTTAATGCTCTCAAATTGATCATTGAATACGCGATCTATTCTCGTAAACTATATAATCTGCAATGATATATACAGTTATGAAAAAGACTTTAGGCGTTTCGTGCTGAGATGGGCTTTTGACTAAAAAGTAAAAATACATTTCTTATGTGTTAGTCGCAATTATGTGATGATAATAAATATCAATATTATAACTATTATTATTATTTATCGTATTTAAAACATATTAACATTATTAACCTTACCAATTGCAGGGTGGTAGTAATAAAAGCATCCTGGGTAGTTCAGTCAGCATGAAAGAATCCCTGCCCATCATCATCGGCCTAGTAGCCGGCATTTTCATCATCATTCTATTGTTAATCGTGTGTTGCCTATGCTGTTACCGACGTCGGCCGGCGGGCAGCGGTTTGTTGTCGAAAAAATCGCACACCAATGGCTTTTCAAATGGCGACGTGCCCAACCATCACAACCACGTTACATCATTAGTTTCAGAGCCATCTGAACAGCAAAAGAGCCTTTTGGCCGTCGTAAATCCGGTTCAAAAGCCACCCAGGAGATACGAATCGTCACCTACCGGCACCGAAATGACCGAACTGAAGAGGAATTTACTAGATGAGACATCCGTCAGTGGTCAGTATCTACCCTTACACGTCACAATAATTTATATTATAATATAAATATCATGTTTTGGGCAGGAATAGAAAACGTTTTTTAAATCTTTATTTTTATATGCATATCATATACCTACTTCCAGTGTTTTTGGGAATTTCATATAATTTTAATTCCTAGAATACAAAACCCATTTAAATTACTAGAGCAAAATAAATTATAAATTATATAATTAATAATTATTATCATATAGTATATTTAAAAGCTAGTTTTAAAGTTAAAATGCAACTTAAAAAAAACAATTTAACATAATATTATTATAGATAAATATACTTAATTCTTATAAACAATATTAAATTAATTTGAATTTTTTTTATTTTAATTTGCTATTTTTTTTTTATCGTTTTACTGTATTTTTTGTTTTCGTTTAAAAACGTTTACCATTCCAAGTCTTTTTAGTATGGATTATCGCACTAATAAACAAGCAGACAATACTGGTACACTCGCTTTGTCGTAATCATTATCATTATTATCATTCCGCAAAACAGTCGATTATCGATATCCCTGTATGTTATCGTCTTATGACACGCCATATCGTTGTCCCCATACACATATATAAGTACGCTTCAACCCGAAATTGTGAACCGAACCGTTAATGTCTGACGACATAGTTTACGTATTATATAGGTAATATTCGGAACTGTCTTTTGTAACCAACTCGATGTCATAGGGGCGTGCACGAAGTATGTAAGGTATGTATGTATCTAACAAAAGGATTCATTAATTTTCCCTTACAGACCCTTTTTTTTTTTTAAATTTCAGTATTTATAAATTTATAAAATAATTTTCAAAAAATAGCTTTGAAGTAGATATTAAAAGTTGTTGACAAATTCAAATTTTTATATTTTAACGACAATACTTTTAATTTTATTTATTTTAGAGGGGAAAGCATATTTTTATTTTTTTTCTACATTACTACTCACCAATAAAATCTATTTACAATAATTTTTATTATTCTCATTCGTTTTTATTTTTCGTCTCGAGCAAAAAACGACCCTAAACACACCTCTCATTTATTATTTTCGACACATTGCCAATGATGTTTTCTTATTTCAAACGCAATAAAATGTACGGAAATGACATTATATTTAATTATAGGTAGTATTATAGTATCTGCGTTAATAATACATTATTAATATTATACTTTTACCTATATGTGCACGCGTCACATGATATCGATACGTATAGAAATCGAGTTTATAAATGAATCTCAGAAAAATAATGACTTAGAAATTCGAGTATCTAGGTAGATATTGTTGGTAGGTTGTTATATTATATTGGAAGGGTATACGGCATACGTACTCACATACTAGGAGCGCCGCTGAAATCCAATATCCGTTTAATTTTTCGCTGCTGCTGTTTACACGCAATCTATGCAACTACATTGCAGGTCAAGTCGGGCGCGTGCGTGTGCCCTTTCTTTTATGACTATATTTTTCTTCTTTTTTTTTTTCACAAATCCAAACACGAAATTCGTTTCGCCTATTTAAACATATATAATATTATTATCATCGCAATATAATAATATAATATTTTATATTATTATAATGTCCGTCGCGTGCTCATGTTGCTTTACCCATAGCTGGTTCGCACAATATAATATAGATTTCCATACACGCACGCACACGCCCTTATCGTATACTTATTGTACGCCTAGTTGTAAAAAAGAATTAATGAAATTAATATTGTCGTTTGCGCGACAACCGGGTGCGGCGGTGGTTGGTGTATCATACGCGTCACCCACCTGCTGCAGCAGTGAATCGCCACGGCGAAGAGTGAACTGACACACGACCCTACACCTTCGACGGATCTCCTCGACGATGAGACGGTGGCGACGGTGATGATAAAAAAAGTCCCACTTTCGGGGATGATAGGTAAAGAAAAAAAAACGACAGCCTCCATTGTAGCGTCTCTGCAATATTTATGTATAGTCTTAAGCAAGCCGTGGTGCACGTTTATTTATAATATTATATATATACATATTATTAAAGAAAATAATATTATATTATTTATGTATTTAGTTTTTGTATACATTGATAATATATGTATATAATGAATGTAGATGATCCCTATTATAATTTCCCAAGTGGTAGCGTTCACAAAGTTTAAGTATATCGATACCACTATTACTATTATATAGTAGTAAATAGACTTAAGCCCGGTTTACAGCTACGTCGTTTGTCGTTTAAATTCGGCCCAATTCACGGTGATCATATTGTTAATGAATGATACCATGATTACAATATCCAATCAGAATACGATACAAATAGCATAACACGGCATATGACACAGCTTTAAATCCGGTTTAAGTGTATTTTTTGTGTAAAATAAAAAATTTCTGTTCACGGTATAAAAATATAAATAACCCCATAGTTTATCATTCATGAACGCCCAGGAAAGGCAATCCATTCCATAATATTTATGTTTGTATAAGATTATCATTAACGCTGTCTTACTAAGTCTTCTCCGCCGTCTCTCCGTATCTGACGCATGTATTTATCTACAATTTATTTAAAAATATACAATCTTAATAACAGCTATCATATCGACCGATGGAGTATAGTCTCCTCCAACCGGCTATGCCGATTAAAAATTTATAATGTGCATGATTTTAATAATATAAAAGATTAATTTAATTATATTTTGTTCTGTAAACGTGTTGAAACAATTTGATGTAATCTACATTATACTATTTAAGTATTTTGATCATTTTTGTTTACATTCCCCGTCAAGAAGTTCTCAAAAAAATTTTTAAGGTTAAAAATTAAGCTAGTCCAGAGAAATGATGGTAGTATTATTATTTAATTTTGGATCTTATGAATTATATTTATTTTTGTAAAGAAAGCTACCGTGTTTTGAAGAAACATTGGCAATCTGCGAGATTGGGTCTTTTGAAAATCGTTTTGTACACAAAAGCGGAGAACCCTTCCTTAATGTAGGTCATAATATACTTATATGTCTTAGGTATATTGAATTATGTGTAAGTAATCTTTTAATCTTACCCCTGGACTGTGTAATGTTTGATGTATGCGTTTGCATTATTAAACATAGGATATGCGCGAGTTTAGTGATAGTAACCGAAAGACATTTCCGACATGTACAAACACACCAGTCTATGTAAACAAAATGTGACGGCGCTGTGGTTACTATATCTATTATTTAGGGTGAGGGTCTGTAATACAGTTGAATATAACATTATTATATTTATGTATATGTATATATATATATATAATTAATTGTCCGGTCAGTCTTCTCGAAAGAATTTTTGTATTGTAGGCGTGGTTTAAACCTGAAGGTTTTCCGCTAATTTTATAACAGAGAACTTTTTGGGCTTTATTTTGTTAATTGTGGAAGTTTTTAAATTAGTTAATAATTATACATGTTGACGGGTGGGGCTATCCCATGCCATATTATTTTCCATAAATGAAAAAGCTTTGAGTGTTAATCTCAGGAATTTGTTTTAGAAAAATCGTTATCTGAAATAAATCGTCAACGTTTCACGGATTATCATTATTTTTTTAAAAAGCTATTCCGACTTGTTACATGCATACGTACATTTATTTTGAATTGTACGTTTTCCGTTCGTTGAACTTTTACTCCGCGATCGGATCAAAACAATTGCGCGCTATAGCATTGTTATTGTAAGCATCGTATATATAACATTATGATATTATAATAGCTGTACGTTCCTAGTTATTGTTTTCTATATTTTATTTTAAATTTTTTTCGTCTGTTCGGCGTTTGTTAACGTCACTTCTATTTTACTATTTCCGTTCAAAGTATAATGTTATAGGAAACACCGATAACACACCGTGGTATTGTCCAGAACACGGGCCCGGAGATTCATATCAAGTTATTTTTTTTCATAATAAATCATAAACTCATAACAATAATAATATTATTTAATCACTTTTATAGCTCTGTAATGAATCAATCTACTACTATTGTCCGCATGATGCACGCGGTGAACGAGGTCATGCGCAAATATGATAATGTAGCTAGCCTATATAATAACTAATAAGCCTATCGTCCCGGATATTTTATATTTTTTATAATTATTGGTTAACTGCGTGATAATTAAATTTATTAATTATAAAATTTTACACCATATTTTAGTAAATTGCTCACATGTTAAAAACAAAATTTAATTTTTATTACATACACACGCCAGATAGCAAAGATGAATAAACTATACAATATATTATTTTATAGTATTCTCGGTTTTCACTTATATAACATGTACTCTCGTTTTATACGAAATATTATAAAGCTTTAAACATAATATATTATAGTCGAATTGTGATAACTCGCTGAAGTTTTTCCTTGTCCTCTGAAGTGTTTATAAGTTATAATTGAGGTATTTAACCCAAAAAAAACACTTCAGTCGAATTGGCTGTATTACTATTATCACAAACAATATTTGTTTTCTGTTCAATTCGATTCGAATCTCATATTGATGGGTTAGGTAGTGGACGGATGATAGAAGCATTATGTGTTTATAGAATTTTTGCACTAGTACTAAAACAACTATAATAGCAATAATTTGTATTATTGTTATTATTTTATAATTAAAACAATATTTATTGTACCGTATCATTGACAATAAAAGAAATATAGCAATCGAGCGATAATAATATTTCCGATAGGCTTGTTAAATTTTCATCTCGATGACGCAGTTGTTTATCGCCTCTGTTATTGACGTATAAAGTATGGGTAACTATATAGATGTAGTACGCATTTATTGAACATAATAAAAAAAGCCATACATCACAAGTGGCGTATAGTCAGAATTTACTTTGGGGGATGGGACTGATAGTTTGTTTTATAGGGGAGGTTTAATTAAGTCACCAAGATCTTTCATAGGATTCGTATGCTGATGCCGTAGATATATAACATTTTAGATTTGGGTAACAACCTTAGCACAAATTACAATTTTAATACGTGATTACGTCTTACGTAATACTTACAGAACAATGAAAGCATTTTTAAAGTTTCTTGATATTTCGGAAGGTCTGCGCTTTCATGGTTACGCTTCTGCGATTTACCTATTAATATTTAAATATAATTCAAGATTCTCCTAATATAGCTCATTAATATCGTTTATTCAGTATTATGCCCATTCCGAAACTGGTCTCCGTTAAATAAGACTGAGAGAGAAAGAGAAAAAAAATGCGTGTAGAATTCACAGGCGTTCGGCATGGGTCAGGTTCGATTGACTATTGTGTGAAAAATAATTCAAATATCTTTAATAACTAAACTGTACGTTCTTCTTTAACCGTGACATAATGTATATAAAATATATAAATGGTACAATAATATAATACAATAATCGTTGTCGTAGATCACAAAAAAAAAAAATAATAATATTACCCATATATTGTATCGTTTGCCCTCCTTCCACAACCCAAGATCGATTTCAACTACCTAACCATCCCCAACAGACGTGCACACCGTTTCGTGGAAAAGCTTATAATATACGAACGAACAGTCCGAACACAGGCTGTCGTTTTGTATTATACACCACACGTATAGAGGTAGTTTCTCTTCGGATTCCCCGCAAACCCCAGTTCTAGGGTATTTTTATTTTTTTTTTTTTCCTACTTCAGTCGGTCGATGACGGGCTTACGTTATTATTATTATTATAAACCTGCTTCGTCGATGTTATTATTCAAAAATGTACGCATTTATATTTCATAGTTTTCTAACAAACACGTCTTTCTTATCGAAAATGTCACTAGGGACCGCCCGCCAAAGTTGTTCACGTATTACGCGCTACTACCGTTCCAAGTGTGTATGTGTGGTGTGTGTGTGTATAGATTTGTTGTATTATTTATTGTTCTCCCCGTTTCGTCTGTTATTTTCACATGCATATAATGGGCTTGTCGTCGTGCGTAGTATTGAATAGAAATTATTTTTACACGACTTCACAAATTTAAAATGAAAAATTTTACTTTCATACGACAAAAAAACGAAACGTTAAAATCCCACATGCGTACTATTTATAATTAAATCGAGATAATATTATAAATACACAATATTCAAACGAACAATCATTAGGTATATTAATTTTTTATCATACTGGCAGGGTAAATCGAATATTAACAAAATCAAGTACCATTCGATTGATTAAATTTTTCTCTAAAATCGTTGATTGAAACTAAACCGAAACAATGGTTCTCATGCGGTCGTGTCATTGCAATATTTTTATCGTTGAAAGGAATATTGCGGAAAAAAATTCCCCTAGGAAAACCCCCGCAGAATACAATATTACACTACGTTATTAATATTTAAAACTGTAATAAGTATAATTATTAGGTAGTATTTTTAAAGTTTAACCATGTATGTATGGAATAGGTCGATAGGTTTAGCGAAAAAATTAACCATAACGAATATCAAATATAGTCAAATAAGCCAGTTAAAATTGATGTTCTCAACTTATCGTCAATATAATTTTTATTTTTAAAATGAATTGTCAGGGGACATAAAAGGATTCGCATGAATAAATCGCACCCGTATAGCATATTATGATAAATAAATTTAAGAATATGTAATATAATATATACTATCGAACTAAAGTTAAAGTCAAAATGTATTTCCTCGGATTACAAATCTAAACGCGCATCTTAATAGAATATCTTAACTATAATGTGATCGTATATTCCATATTATTATTATATTCCTTTGCTACAGCAATAATGTCGTAGAGTTTGTGCGCTTACTCGACAAATTTCAAAGAAGGTAGAACATTATATAATATTTAAGGATTTGTATATGATGCGCATAAAATTAAACTAGGGACTTGGGAACGTCCTCGACTGTTGCATGAACCCGAGGCGGCCACCAAACGTAATTATTTATTTATTGTATGCGCAATTTTTTTTTTTTAGCTTAGATTTTTATTTTATTGTTTATTTTGTCTGCCTGGTTTCGCTGCGGTTTCAGCAGCTGTTTCATTTAAATGTCGACGGAACAGAAAATCACCGACTGACGGTTCCAGTAAACATATTGCGTGATATTACCGGTCAACATGTTTGTTTATGCGCTTACGCCGATTTTTAGAGCTAACCATCCACCTGCAGTATTATGTATGAAATTAATACTTGCTATTTTCTAACCTGGTTTTAGATTTTCATATTTGATACATGCACCTACGACGTTTCGACGAACCACAATTTATGATCCAAACAAACGTCATCGCGGCGTAATAATATATATCGATGACTAATGCGCATGTCCGTTTTGTTTGTGCAGGCGGCGACTGAACACACATTTACGGCGAGTCGGGCGACAGGCTGGCCAACATCATCGACAGCAGCAGCGTGTATGCGAGCGGGCCAATCACCGTATCCGGAAGGTACGCGCAGCGGACGTGGCGTTCCCGCAGGGCAGCGGCGCGGCTCAAGCTCGCCGGCCGAGCAGGCGTGGTAATCCACCGTCCCGTCTTCAGTCGCCGCCTTGCATTCCATCTACTGGGAACGCTGCCGTACCAACCGGTCCCAGTCGGCCGTTCAAGCTCGCGTCCCGCACGGCCGCCGGCCGGTTGCGTGACCATTCCGCGGCGGCCGCGTGCCGCTGGGCCAGCAGCACCGGCATCGGCGGGCGCTCGCGTCCACGCCGACCGCCGGCGGCACGCCGGACGGATCCGCTGGGCGTGGCCGGCCTGTGCGAACCGGTGTAGCTGCCCTGGGCCCGCGGCCATCGGCCCGACGGCAGTTCGGTGCTGATCGCTGACCAAGGCGATGGCCGAGTGGCGGCGGCCGTGCACAGGCCCAACGCAGTACAACCAAATGCTGCCGCACAGACACAGCGCACTGCGCAGCAGCGGCCGCGGTCCCAGATTCAACGCGGAACGACGCGGTGCAGGGACGTCGCGCAGAGTACCGTCGCCGGCGCCCAGATCGCCGGCGGGTGCCGTCGCGAATTCTGTCCGGCCTGCGACGGCTGCTCCGGCGATCTGGGCGCCGGCATTGTGCCTCTGCGCGTCCTGCACCGCGTCGTCCGCGTTGAATCGC